>NW_019174806.1:440131-467534 GCF_002260705.1 Seriola dumerili | reverse complement strand
CTATGGCGTTTTTATGCCTTGCTATACTATGACATTTTTTTGAAATGTTATGCCTGACTATACTATGACGTTTTCATGCCTTACTATACTATGTCGTTTTTTAACTTTTTATGCCTTACTATACTAAGAATTTTTTATTCCTGACTATACTATGACGTTTTCATGACTTTTTATGCCTTACTATACTATGTCGTTTTTTAACTTTTTATGCCTTACTATACTAAGAATTTTTTATTCCTGACTATACTATGACGTTTTCATGACTTTTTATGCCTTACTATACTATGTCGTTTTTTTTTCATATTTTATGCCTTACTATACTATGTCGTTTTTTTGACTTTTTATGCCTTACTATACTATGATGTTTTCATGACTTTTTATGCCTTACTATACTATGATGTTTTTTTTAACTTTTTATGCCTTACTACACTATGTCGTTTTTATGCCTTACTATACTATGTTGTTTTTCTTACTTTTTATGCCTTACTATACTATGACGTTTTTATGCCTTACTATACTATGTCGTTTTTATGCCTTACTATACTATGTCGTTTTTTTCATATTTTATGCCTTACTACACTATGATGTTTTCATGACTTTTTATGCCTTACTATACTATGTCGTTTTTTTCATATTTTATGCCTTACTACACTATGATGTTTTCATGACTTTTTATGCCTTACTATACTATGTCGTTTTTTTCATATTTTATGCCTTACTACACTATGATGTTTTCATGACTTTTTATGCCTTACTATACTATGTCGTTTTTTTAACTTTTTATGCCTTACTATACTATGATATTTTTATGCCTGACTATACTATGACGTTTTCTTGACTTTTTATGCCTTACTATACTATGTCGGTTTTTTTTCATATTTATGCCTTACTATACTTTGTCATATCTTTGACTCTTTATGCCTTACTATACTATGACGTTTTTGTGCCTTACTCTACTATGTCGTTTTTATGCATTAAAACACTGTGACATTTTCAAGATTTTTTATGCCTTACTATACTATGACGTTTTTATGCTTTACTATACTTTGTCGTTTTTTTGACTTTTTATGCCTCACTATATTATGACGTTTTTGTGCCTTACTATACTATGTTGTTTTTTTGGCTTTTTAGGCCTTACTATACTATGACGTTTTCATCACTCTTTATGCCTTACTATAATATGTTGTTTTTTTCATATTTTATGCCTTACTATACTATGTAGTTTTTATGCATTAAAACACTATGACATTTACATGACTTTTTATGCCTTACTATACTATGACGTTTTTATGCCTTAAAATACTATCAATTTTTTTTGCGTTATTACCCTCTGATTTTTTACCCCTTTTTTTGGCTGAACTACATGTTCACCAGCATTAACATTTTTTGTTCAATATTCAACAAACATTTCGAGTAATAACAGTACACATAGTCATTTGTTTTCATACATCACATACTTTTTTTATTTGGTAATCTGTCTTTTACATTGTTAACCTTCTGTTCTTAACATTCTAATTTGCTTTAATTATGTTTTACCTTTTTTTTCCTTCCATGGATCCAGCAAGACCTGCCCTGGCGAAAAGGAAGCTGCACTGAAAAAGATGGTCTTTTATACGCTGCCTAGTAGCAAGTGGCGGACGCCAACTGCATGGGCCAGCAGGGCAGTCTGTCTTACAGGGATCTATTTAAGTTGAATAATTCCGAGCTTTGTTTCTCTTTGTTTTATATTTATTTTCTTGGTAAATAGTTTGATTTAAATCCTTTGCAGTGTTGAGGTTAATTTTTTAGATAGATTTAATTCATTATTCGTGTCCATGTTTTGTGTCTGTCAAGTCTAGCCTTTGTCTATACAAACCTCCCTCATGTGTCACTTTTTAGGTTTGTTTAATGAGTTTGTTAGTTGGCCTCAGTTTGCGGTAAAGGGCCCTAGTTATGAAATTATTTTCTCTAGTTTTTAGTTTTTTAATTTTGAGAACTTAATTTTTGTTAACTTACTATGACTTTACTTACTACTCACATTTGCATATGGGTATTCCTGAATGTAAATTCAGATCTTATATATCAATAAACCGCTCACAGCATTAAAAAGCCAATATCTGGAGGGGTTGTTGTGTCCCTACCAATGTTGAGACAAAACCTACACCCTTACAAACCCAGGAAATGTTCTGTGAGTTGAAGGTTTAATCCTACACCTCTGATTGTGATTTACTTCTCTACTGATCACAGAAGAATTTACTCCACAGAACTAGTGCAAAGTATAATGACAATCATCCACTAAATGAGACAGTATTCCCCTGCCTCCACAAGCTAAAGAAACAGGAATAGTCTCTTCACTTCACCGACAGAAATTAAGACATGTATAAGATGTAAGAATGTAAGATTTTCATTTATTGTGAAGTATAATTATACAGTGAGATACATCACAGTTGAGAAGCTAATGAGGCTAATGTCCTATACTGCTGGTGAAAATTCTAAAATAATAATAATATTGAATTGATCAAATCAAAAGCACAACAACCGAGACTGTAGGATATAGTTCTTTATTTATTATTTTTAATTTTAATTTAACTTATACCTGAAAGAAATTGTGGAGTGTGAACTGTTCTCTCATGGTAATGGAATTACTCAACATCCTTTGTGTACATTTCAAAAAAATCTGATAAAACCGAACATGCGACAGTACTTTCAAAGCAGGTTGAGATTTTTGTCTTGACAGCATTGACACCTAAGCAGCAATTACTCAGGACACAATGAAGCTTAGTGCATGACTACGAGTTCTGAAATGTGAAAAACCTGTTTTGTTTTGTTTTGTTTGTTTTGGTTTTGTTCTGCCACTGGGCCAGCATCCCCACTTTAAATTCTCCTGTTACAGCAAAGTCTTCACAAGTGAGATCGAGGAAAGGACAGCCAGGGTGACGGAAGGTAAAGATGAGTGACATTTTCTTTAAATACAAAATTAATTTAAATTAAAATGAGCAAATGTATAGTTATACTTAAATGTTTAGCGGCTTTATTGCATTTCAGTGATACTATATATTTATATCTGGTTTATCATTTAATCTCTGTTGTGTGATTTAAGTTTGGTCCAAGACACACTACAAGGATGAAAGGCTACATTTTTCTTGTGGTCAACTTGGCAGTTTCCTTGACACTCTCCCTAAACCTGGTAAGAGTTTATTTATTTGTTTGTGTTGTTGTGATATTAAATTATTACATTTTGCAGAGCAAAACTACCATTCCTTTTTTAAAGTGTTTAATTAGTGATTTAGTGATTTAATGTTAATGAAAATCTGGACTTTAGTTTGGACTTTAAGGCAGAATGTAAACATTTAACTAATTTTAACTCTATGGATTTCAAATTTGAGTTTTACTTGTAGACCAGTATTAGCAGTATTGTTCTCCATTAACCAGAAAAAAGGATACACTTGTGTTGTCTTTATGTCTCATGTTATATGTCTTAAAATTACATCATTACATACTGTATATTCATGTGTTCAAATGTTCATTTTTACAGAATGGACCTGATGGACCAGAGATAGTGGGTAAGCTGTATTATTTGTTATTAATCAATATATTTCATAAAATTTATTTGATTTAATTGAATCATTTTTAATTGATTATTGTCACTATAAAGCAGCATCTCATCTTTTTTGTAGAAATTGGTGAAGACAAGGACATTACAGATGTAAACAAGGGTAAAGTTAAACATCTTCGTATAATTAATGTGGTGGTTGTGGTTACATAGGCACATAGAGTCATTCATTTCTTTGTTCAAAAAAAAAACCCCACTCACATTCACTTTTTATGCTTCATCTTAGATTCATTACATGATGACATTCTTGAGGTGAGTTTAGTGTTTTTGTGGCTTAATTAATTTAAAAAGAACTTTAATAAATTAAAAAGATAGATTAGTATGTGTGGATTGTTTGTGTCACCAGAAATTTTTTTTTTTTTAATAAATCTTAGCCACCACAGAGGAGTGCTACCAATGAAGATGACAGACTGTGGACGCCCCCAGTCCCATATGTTTTGGAAAAAGACCTTGGTAAATATTAAAATTTTTCTTGCATAATAACCCAGAGTATTTGTATGTTATTGGGAGAATTGCACCATGGGATGTGCTCTCCAGGTGGCTGCAACACTAAGTTAGTGAAATATATTATATGTTTGTCCACCAGTCAGTACAGTTCATTAGCATCAATTAGCTGCAGACTTTTGCCACATAGGAGCCACATAGGAGTGCCTTATCAGTGGAAAGAGAACCAGTAGGACAAGGAAGTGAACAAAGCTACTTGGCACAAGCAAATGTTTCTGATCTTAACTCCACAGTTTCTCACCATCCACTTGTGCCAAACAGTGACTCCACTCCTCCACCTGAGTATCTAGAAGGCATTTGTAACAGCAGTGTCATGTTTGTAGCATATACGTACATAGGCAAGAGGGCCTCATCTATCAGTTGCATTCAACATTGTCATTTCTTTGGTTCTCCCTATAACACAATTCTCATGAACAATGGAAGAGATGAACGCTAAAGGAGTGATCCTGAGAGCCTTTGAGCAGTTCAGGTTGAAATCCTGCATTGACTTCAGACCAAGAGACTCTGATGAATATTACCTTTCTGTCCAAAAGTTAGGCGGGTATGTATTAATTTTTCTTTTCTTTCCCACACTTTTGATAATCAATTAATAATGTAATTTATCATGCAAAACAGTTAAACGTGAGGATTCTGTGCTTTTTTGTGTTTCTTACTTGATTTGTCATTTTCTTTTTTAGCTTATCAGTCATCTGTGAAACACTTTAAAACGGCACTTATCGGCATGAAAAGTCCTATTCAAATAGTTTGATTGATTGATTTAATAATGGTCAAAATTTCCACAGGGATCCTTTGAGCTTGTGTGATCACAATAATTTTTCCAACCATTTTCTGACATTTTATAGAATAGAATTTACATAAAAAATATAAATGACAGATTAACCAATACGTAACATAACTGTTAGTTTCAACTCTAACTTCAAATAAACATTTGTATATTCTAACTTCTTTGATAGAAAAATGACACTGCTGCTGAGGGGTTAGATGAATGACATTTTAATATGATATTAACACTTTCACTCAAACGTCAACCACCTGTGCCACTGAAGAAAACGTAGTTATTCTATCTCCAGTAAAATCAGTCTGTGCGCTCTAGCAGCACTCTTTCATCACTGAGACTAAGATCACATTCATTAACATAAAGATGTGACTTTTACTAACCAGTCCTTTTTCAATTTTAGATGTTTCTCATATATTGGACGTTTATTCACCGGTGGACAGGATCTCTCCATCGGCAAATACTGTGATGCAATTTCCACTGTTGAACATGAGTTTCTCCACGCTCTTGGCTTCTACCATGAACAGTCCAGATATGACAGAGATGATCATGTGACCATTGCACTTGAGAACGTACAAAAAGGTTCCATTAAGACTTGTATTATAATATTCCTGTCCTTCATATTCAGTTATTCTTAAATATCTTACAGGTATGAAGGTGTTTGAGGGTAACAGAAGGGGTTCCAAATGAATAGATTAATCCAAAAACATATACCTAAAAACATAAATTACTTAGTAACTGTTAAATTAAAAGTAGGATTGATGAAAATATTACAAACTATGATCAAATTATGTAAAAGCTAATTTTGTCTAATGAATAATTAGTGAATTATGCCGATGCTGCTCTCAAGATTTTTCAATACAGTGTGCTGTAATTGATTGTTTGCTTTTATATGTGTCATCCAGGTAAGGAATATAATTTCAGAAAAGTTAGCAAAGAAAGCAGCACAGCAGGGGGAGTCCCGTACGACTACTTGTCTGTGATGCACTATAGTAAAAATGCATTCAGCAATGGCAACGGGTCTACAGTTATCACCAAAGACCCAAAATTCCAGGATGTGATTGGTCAAAGACTGGAAGTGAGTCCCAGTGATATCCGAGAGCTCAACCTTCGCTACAAATGCAGTAAGTTCTTGGAGTTTAAAGAGAACATCACCCACCTTCAATGTTTTGTGATCGTTTGTTTCAATCACTAAAATCGGTATAATAACACACATATCCACAAAAAAGTAATTGTTGACATTATCATACTCATATTTTCCAAATCAGTTTCACCTACGTCTAAGAGACATATTTATCTTATCTATCTTTTTTTCTTCACACAATTGCTTCAAATGACCGTTACAAGAATTATTCATATGATGACTATCCAATCTGTCATGTCATTTAGTCAACTGAAACTAAATGTAAAATGTGCTTTTTCAGTTTATGGTGGCAAGTTAGATGTGAAGATCCATATTACAAAAGATTGTAAACAGCAGCAAAGAGCTAGCATGTCTGTATCAAATGGTAACAAAATCCACCTACCAGCACCTCTAAAGCTCACTTCAAATCTCATTTGTTGAATTATTATAATAAGTTCATAGATGTGACCACTAACTTCGTGGATGATCCACTGATTCTCTGGCAACTGGTCAGAGCCAATTAATAGCCAAGATATTTCTGTCAAGGTACTGACAATTTATAGCAAATGGTAATACAGTTAAAATTGTCAGGAAAAGCACTGCCCTTCAAGGTAAATGGTGTTCTAATCTTATCGACCACTCAAAGCACTCTACATAACATGCCACATTCATCCATTCACAAACACATTTTTACATCACATCCATACACACACTCATACACTGGTGTAACAGACATTAGGGGCAATTTGGGGGTTCAGTATTTTGCCCAAGGACACCTCGACACACGGACTGGATTGGAACATGAACTCTGAGATTTAGTTCAAACAACAATACCTAAAAATATAGCAAGGATTAGGTTGCAATGATGATGGACTGAGTCGTAGCAGCAAATGGGGTTGGCTTGAGCATTGGCATCAGCGTATCATAAACCACTATCTACATGAGCTATGCCTGAATTGTGTCTATAACACACCATTTACTTATTTATATTCTATAGACTTTTTAAAAAATATTATCCCCAAGTTAGTCAGTAGTCCTAAATCCTGTGTTCTTCATTGACGTCTACAGACTCAACCATTGCATTTAAGATGTACTGTGGCTTCTCTAAGGAGAACATGTGCCACATGACCCGGTGTTCACAGAGTAGCAGTGACTGGAAAATGGTAACACGTGTTGATGGGGGTCCTAGCTCTGATCACACCAGTCTACCCAGTGGCAATAGTGGTCAAGGTAAGATTTCACAATTTCAAAATTAAAATTTCCAAAAAAAAATAAGTTTAACTTTTCTTTTAAGTATCACAAATAGCTTTGATGAAAGTCTTGTAATGTGACTTTCCTGGACAACAACATTCTAGGCCAAGATGCAGGTTTCTTCATGCATGCTAGCACAGCATCAGGTGAGGAGGGAGACTCAGCCTGGCTGGAGACCCACAGGATGAGCCCCAGTAGAGACTGTCATGTCCAGTGTCTCCAGTTCTACTATTACCACAGTGGGAACGAGTCCGACAAACTTAACATCTGGATCAGGGAGTTTGAAGATGAAAATGACTTGAAAGGAACCCGCCGTCTCATGGGACAAATCACTGGTAATGTCAGACTGTATGATTATCTTGTATCATCTGCTCTAAATGGTATTTAAGACTCTTGATGAACTATGAATGTGTGACATTTTCTTCCTTCAGGTTCACCAACAGCTCACTGGCAGCTCCAGCATGTTTCCCTGAATGCCATCAAGCACTTCCAGGTGGAGTTTGAAGCTCGTAAAGGAGCAGGAAGCTCTTCAGGCGGCTTCTCAATCGATGACATAAATCTGTCCGAGATCGAGTGTCCACATGTAACTTTGCAGATTAATGACTTTGAGAGGGTTTTGAACACTAGCAAATTTGGACATGCTATATACAGCCCACGGCAGTACTCCAGCAGGGGGTATGCTTACCGGGTAGCATTAGTTCTGTACCGGACATATATCGGACTGTTTGTGCAACTCTTGTCTGGTAAATATGATGACAAGCTGGAGTGGCCTTGCCCACAAAGGCAGGTGACTTTCCAAATGCTGGATCAGACACCCAACATCCAGCTGCACATGTCGAAGCAAAAGAGTATCACCACTGACCCAAACCTAGTCAGCTCTGATGGTAAGGTTGAAAGAACATGAGGAAATTCTTTGTATTCTGTTATGTTCCTTTAATGCTCTATATGTTCTCTGTGAACAGGTACCTATCTTTGGGACAATCCTCGTGAGATTGGAAAAACAGTCTTAGTTGAGAATAATGAGAAGGTCTTTGCCGGACCTTTGATTGGCAGATCCTATTTTACACATCTGAGAGAAATGAAGTCCAGAGACTTCCTCAAGGGAGGGAGCGCCATTTTTGTCTTCAGCTTCCAAGGCAAGCTGATAAAAATGTTTTCGATGCTTTGCTCACTGTGGTTAAAAACTGCTCTGCTTGTAATTTTACAACAAACATGTTTGAAACTTAAATCACTGCACAACTGAGTGGAAGCTGTGTTGTATAATGTTACTTTCTCCTTTTGCTAGATCTCACTCCCCTAGTTAATGGAAGCGCTCTGCCATGTCCTAAAGTGGCACCAGCGATGATTGTACATCCCCCTAAAGATCTGGATAATGGCCCATGCTCATCACGGTGGGTCAGCTATGAAACAACTTCTCATTTTAAAACAAAGGGTAAAGACAGATGTAGAATTTAGCACTGAAATGAGATTTTAATGATGCAATGCTTTTTACAGGATCTTAACCACCACCCTTCCACCTCCTCAAACAACAGACGACAACAGGTATTTACTCACGTTTTACACTTGTTGAAATTTGCAAGCTATTAAAACAGTGAGCTTGTAAAGTATTATTTGACGCTGTTGAGGCTAATCAACTAGTTACATAAATGGGTTTGTAGTTAGTATTAAAAAATTAAATAAAATAAGGCACAGTTATGTAACATATGCAGTAGCTACTAGCAGCTTTCTGGCTACACATACTAATTTTCCCAACAGTCTTTATAGCTTGGTGTGAACACCATGAGGTACTGGTCAGAAATCCACTGTATATTATTTTATTTAATACTTTCCTTTCTTTCTGTTGTAGCATTTTTGGCTTCTCTCCTGCTATGGTGGCCTCTCCTGTCCTCACCCTCCTCCTAGCACTGATGCTTTTGATACCATGATGTACGTCTCCTCTCATCCACATCTCACCTCGGCACATGGACAAGAGCAGCAAATCAGCCACTGGCTGAGTGATTCAGCTGAATAATTCAGACAGTGGTTAATTTTCCCTTTAAATATCTTTGTTGTTGTTTTCCAGGTTATGTAAGCTAATGAAACGAGAAAGCTGCAGTGAGTACTGAACAGTTGGATATATAGGTTTACTGTGTGTATGAAATTCAGAGAAGAAGAAATGCCTGCATTACAGTCATTTGCTTTTGGTGGTGGGATCATACTTTTGTTATATTGTCATTTATGGATTATTCTTGGAAATATGTTCACTACTTTTAGGGATTTCATGCACTATTGTATTTATTGGAAGCCAATAAAAACTCAAGCAAATGATTTTTGTGTCTACAGTCGCTAAACAAATACTGAAATGATTATAAGTATATTTAATACATATTTTTCATTTCAGAACCTATTATCATGGATATGTATTAAACATATTAATTGTCTTGTTAAACAATTTTTATACAGCTAACAGCAGAGTTAAATAAATTTAGAGGCTGTTACCACATATGATTCTGGGTATGAACAATCTTAAAAACTTATTGTTGCTCCAATGGCAGACTTGCGGTAAAGTAATGGGTTTGTCCCTCAATAGCCAGAAAAACTTAAATCATGCCAATGAAATACCCCTCCACCTGGGACCACATTTGGATTAGAACTGTTGGAGTCTATAATGCTCACAACCAGAAGAACCTCACATCACATCAATTGCACTGAATCATCCAATAATATTTCTCTTTTCATCTCTTTAACACACTTCCCACTGTAGACCTGCAAACTAAAGAAGAGGTCCTGCGAGCCTTTGATCAGTTAAGATTGAAGTCATGCATTGACTTCAAACCCAGGGAATCTGAGGCTTATTACATTTCTGACCAAACATTAGACAGGTACTGTCCAACCAACAGCATGACAGTGTTTTTCCACCATATACGACTATCCTGGTAGTTTTTTTTAAATAAATTTGTGAATTAAAATTCCTGCCTGGTTTTGCCAAATTAGTTGTTGCAAAAACTATTGTGCTTACAGCTTTATATATTCCATTTTTTACATAATGTTTTTTTTTAAAAATTTCGCCCCCACTGTTCTTGAACGTAGCACTTGCCGGTTCACTAGCTCATCCTTAACTATCAGTCAGGAACAGGAATATTGGAAAGATGTCAGTGATATTAATTTACATGGCACAGTCCTGGCTGGATTATCCTCCTAGGGGGGTCCTGGGCCCTGTACTAGTTTCATTACTTCCTCAGGCACTCACTTAGTTCTCTAGACCTGTTTGGTGGATTTGCAAAAGTTTAATAGAAACAATCTTAATAATTAATCATTTAAGTCTTTTTTGCTTCAAGAAAAAAAAACAAAGCTTTTTGAATGTTAACATGGGCTTCATGGAAGAATGACGGGCATTCTAGACAATCTTTTGACATTTTATACAATTACCAATCATTTGGTTATTAAACATAATAACTGTCAGATGTTCTGATAATGAAAATATTGGGGCTTAAGACCTAATTGAAATGCTTCCCTCCTTAACGCCGGTATTACAAGATGGAAGACACATCAGAGTGGCTATTGTAATTCTGTGGTACAAATTTGCAATTAATCAAATTATATACATTGAAATGGAGTAGAATAAACCTGGGACCTTTTTAAACATGACTTACTCCAAGTAAGGTTGAATTTCATAGAAGTAATACAAACCCTGCAAAAATAAAAGATGGCACAGGATCCCTCTTCCTCACTGAAACACAGATGTAAGACTGTGAAGAGAGGTGCTGATTAAACCAGCATTAGGATTTTTTTGGCCACTTGGGGGCAGCAAAAATAAGCTGTAAACACAAGTGATATTATCACCTTTAACTTACCTTTTAAGATAATGGTGAACTTCTAAGGAATTGTTGCTTGTTTATAAATTCAGACGACACCGATTAATATTGATTTAGAGTCATGTTTGCATCTGCCTGATGAATAAAAATCAATTATTCATTACGTTAAGCTTTCACTAACTCAAGAAAAAAAGAAATCGCTCTAGCTGCTAAATGCTCCATCTTCTCCTGCTAGTTGCTAGCTGTCTGGTTTTTGGTGTTGGGCAGGTAGCACTCACTGGGTTTGTCTGAGCTGGATGTTTGGATTTTTGAATTCATCACTTTGTGTCCCAGTTCACAGAGTCATTTACCCCATTACTAGTAAGAATATTGGTTGGTTATAGTGGTTTTAAACTGGTATTGAGGTCACAGCTTGCTGTACTTGCTAGACTGCATTATGTATGTATTCAAAAGATTAAGAGATAAATCAGTAAATCTGATAATCTAAACTGTTGTATAGGTTACATTGAACTACATTATATTTCACAGATAATTAAGTTGTGTGCACTTTGTACTCAGTTCCTCAAAGTAAACACAACATCTACTTTTACAAAAAGTAATCACATTTATTTCAATCCGTCATACATGATAACCATATATTATGTCTAACCACTTACTTTGATTTTCACATCACATGTTCTCATGCATCACCTGATGCCCTCTGATGTACATCTCTCTAGCCTCTGGGTATATCCAATACACCATAAAGGAAAGACATTTGTGCTACAGTATGTAGGCATGGCTTGGCCAGTCCTGGCTCCTTGGTAGTTGTCTTTATCTCTCTGTCTGCCCCAGAAATCACAGTTGTAAGAGAGTCTCTGAATCCAATTTCTAAAACTTAGTCCAGGTTCCTGTGTGTCTCTGTGCCGGTCCAAGCTGTGGCCTGCGAGCTGGCTCCAGGCAGACCCTGCACCAGAGACCTAGCCAATGGTGACACCGAAGCCACACTGGAACTTGTTCTTGCGATGGTTGAGGAAAGCCCCGAGGGCCAGTGTGAGAGGCAGCGGCAACAGTTTCTTTTCAAGGGTTGCCCCTACCACCCAATTACTGTCAACTGTACCTGAGGAGAGGAAAGGAGTAAAAGTGTAACAAGTCTTGTTAAGAGGAAACCCTATATTTTCTAATGTTCAAATAGTCACTTATGTCGCTATGAGTGTATTCATATTGTATTTACCTTTAAACAGCAGGTTGGCCTTGGGAAGGTCCAACTGGTAACCAAAGGATGTTGTAGTGTCTTGCATCCTTGTGCTTGCTTCAAATTCAACTCCTATCTGCAACTTTATTAGTAGACAGAAGTTAAAGGACAGGTCCACTTTTCGCCCCAAGTCTATCTTAACACAACACTCCTATGCACACTGAAATAACTTCCAGTCGACATAATTTTTTTCTTCTGTCCTCATCCAAACGACATTCCAGTTAAAGCAAAGGGGTAAGAATGTACAGGCCTAGTTCACTGCAAAAATGTCTTATAGCCAGTGTAAGGCAATATGAGGCCTCATCAGTCTGAGTTAGACATTAAGTGGGTTATCTTCCAAATACAAAATTCCTCTTTCTCTGGACTACAACTGTGCAATGAAGGGGTTAGTAACACCATTGGAATTTTGTAGTACGAAGAGTCTAACTTGATTTGCCTAATTCAGCCACATTATTACCTTCAGCTGAACTTCAGAGTTCTTTTTTGCACACAATAAGGACTCTGGGTTTTGTCCCTCCATGTCTTACATTGGAATCACTTGAGGAAAGGACTCCTCGAAAGCCAGAACAATTAAAGGCACCAAAAACTACTCCAGTGTATATATGAGCATGTAAGTATTGTTTTATATAAAACTTTTAAAAACATAAAAACACATGCTTTTAATATGCAAACTCCAGAATTTGAACCAAAAGGCTGCATATGAGGTGTTTCAGACAAACCATGACCATACACAGACATACAACCCTGCACACTTGTCCTAATGTTAGATACCTGGTCGTTGGCTTTGTGATAGTATGTAGCATGAGCTCCTGCACCTCCCAAAGTCAATGTAGCAACATAGTTGTCACCTGAGAAGAACAAAAAAAGATGTGAACATCTATTACACACATAACAAAACAATGAGATGGAATTAGGTAACACTCATAGAAGTTCCGATAAACACTTCAGACAACTTAGACAATTAATATTTTGGAAATTGGTCATTTTAAAAATGTAAAAGAATAAAAAAGCAAGATGGTAGACCATAGATTTAAGCATCACGTAGTCAGATACAGTGCATGGTTCAATAAGCCGAGGGTAGATTTTACCTGTGTATCTGCCCAAAAGGGAGGTGACGGTTCCTTCCTCCCCAGGTCTCTTGTGGTACACTAGCTCACCACCCAGAGCCAGCGCTGGTGTGATGGACTGGAGGTAGTGGGCCACCAAAATGCCTGAAAGAAAGTAGTAAAAGTGCTTCCATTATTTTTACATAATATATTCCCCCCTTATTCATATTTATAGAATGGAGTACGGTCTTCCCCTCTCAGGCTTTCTAGCGCTTTTTCTAATTCCTCCTCCTAATTCCTTTTAATTAACCTCTAATCAACAAATTGTTACAGCTTTAGCTGCATTAAACATCAGTTTTAGGATTCTATCTGGCATATATTTCCCATATTACACATTGATACATAAATATATTGATAGCAGATTAAAAAAAAAAACTTATAGATATTGTGATAGTGGTTTCATGGATATCACCCAGCCATCAGTGGTTGTATTCTGCCATCGTTCTCCCTTCAACAAAACCTCCACTGCAGTTTTGTGAAAATAATCATACCAGATCCAACAAGTACGTCTGGATTTCCGAGTGTCACAGCAGAGGTGAAGTCTTCACCACGATACTCCATGTCACACTGCCAATTCACAAACTTATGCTGCTGAGTCTACAACACACAAAAATAGAAAAAAGTTCAGAATCACAATGTAAGTGAAACTTAACATACCGAGAAAAAAACTCATGAAAAACATCTGAAAGTCTTCATACCTGGATTGCTATTTTGGAACGCACAGCAGATGTGAGCTGGTGAATGATCTGGGCATTCAGACTCCCAGTATTGTCCATATCTCCGACCATGACTGGGAATGACTAGAGGGAAGAAGAGACATCATTGTCAGCTTTTAAGTTATGTGGATGACATTTGAAACCTTGCAACTCTATAGAGGCGTAGGCTATATAGCTTCCCAAATATCATTGTAAATGTTGTTGCTGCTGTGCATGTGGGCAAAGGAGAAAAAAAGTCAAGTGAAGTATTTTTTTTCAGTTTTGAACCTTGGTGAACACAAATCAGGTCATTAAAGTAATCATCTAGGCGAACTAACTAACCAATTAAAGGCTTAATATAACCTTAACAGTTGTCCCTCTTTTTCGTTATATAAATATATTTTCATAATTGTCCACTAGCAAAAACACTTGCCTCCTTTCCTGTTTGATACAAATTTCCAAAGGTAGTACAATATAAAAAAGCTATTTTACCTAAAATGCATTATGAGGCTTGAAACAATGCAGTTTTATATCATTAATGAATACAGCCTTCATATATCCGTTAAACCTTGAGACTGCTTGGCTAATAAATGTCAACATTTATCAAGGGGTTTGTTGAGGTGATGGGAAAATTATCATTACCTCTGCTGGTCCAGTCTGTTTACTGCCTACGTAGGTGGAACCAAATCGATAACCAGAATCACCCTGGGTACTGAGGGTAACAGTATGGCTGACTTGGAAGTGGTTACTCAGGCCCTTGTTGACCACTAACCGCACCCCTTCCATCTGCAGAGGGAACACCTCTAAAACAGAAAAAGGCCAAAAAGGGGAAAAGAGATACATGTAACTCAACATCAGACAATCATTTAAGCACATGACAATGTAACAGTGATAATGTTGTTATAATGCCATGATTTTTTTTTCCAAAGTTAAACAAATGTGAAGAAAAAGACTACATCAGTCATAAATACTAAATACACTTCTCACACAATTCAACAGCTGATTTTCTAACCTTTACATTTGCGGTGGCACTCCTCATAAGTGCCTGGGTTTGGGAGTGGGGAATCTGCATCTGACGTCTGCTGGCCAGATCCAGATGATGGAGGGACGGAAGACACTGAGGGCATACTAAACCCTGGAGGGACCGACACCAACCCTGGAACCCCTTGACCACCTCCAGCTCCAGCTGGAGCTGGACTGGGGGAGGCGGCAGCCAACACACTGCCCATACTCTGATGCTATAACAGACTAGTAAAGAGATAGACAGTGGATGAATAATTTATTAAGTCATTGAATTTATCAGTGTAATTTCATCTCACAGCTTTGAGCTACTGACTGTTGAGGTAATCCCTGAGACGGTGTGAGTGAAATTGAAAAAGTTAACAAACATGGCTGGATATGACATTTCCCCGCAGTATATCCAATGCACCTGGACACAGTTAGCTCCAAAAACATTACAGCTAGTATTAACTTGGTTAGCTAAAGTGAGTGATCTGTTCTCCTGTCCTGGCAGTAACAGTACAGCAGACTGGTTGCAGCTAAGGCCCAGTTTAGTCAGACTGTCGCCATATATAATAATGTTATACTACAACACTGCCGGATAACCACTAGAAAAATCGAACTGCAACTTCTGGTTTGCAACAGAGACTACATTTGGAGATAAGCCAGCAGCCGACAAAACTATCCGCTAGCAGTATTTAACCTATGAAGGCTAATGCAAGCTAGCACGGTTGGTTGGCTAGCTAGCATGCTAGGTAGCCATGTGGAGTCGACCACGAGATCTGTTCGTCTGCATACGGAAAACACATTAGTTAGAAATACAATAGGTGGCGAATTGACACTAACAACTATCGTCTTCTTACAAAGCACTCCTGCAATTTTACGGTTTAGCTACTCACGCTAACGGTTCGGGGTCCAGGGGGTAGTTCAACACCGGCAAAGTTCACGGCAACGTCCGTAACCGTAGTTGACAAGTGCCCGCCCATTTCATGTGACTAGTGCATTGATTGGCTAATGTACATATCTTTTCAACCGCTATTGGCTGAAACTGCAGCTAAGACAGCCCGCTCCTGGTGACGTACTGTGGGGTTCATTCGCTTATCATTCGTTTCATTCAATCTCCTACTGAATGACATTCCAAGGGTACACCTGTTCTTGGAGCCGTTAGCCGCGTATGAATACATAAAAAAATTAATGATATACATATTACGACATCTTTTGTAGACAGTAAAGCATGCATGTGCTTCCTGTGGATTTTTTCAAGATGAAAGTCATGCTTCCCAATGACAAAGGATATACTAACTGTATGACATATGGTACAGATTATAAAATGTAATATTGCAGTTCATGGAAAAAAGAATAGCACTTCACTTAAGTGCTGTGCAAAGTTTTTCATTTTTTCGTTTTTCTTTTTATGAAATATTACATTACAAATTATAAATATTACACTTATTCTTATCCATTATATCCTGATTGAACCAAAATTCATTTTTTAGCATGTCAACGACCCAAAACAATCCAGCCAGTTATTAAGAACCATCCTCAGTAACAAGAACAGAGTCCTGCAACAGATGGTATGACCCCCCACTGAGCCCTGATCTCAACATAGAGTCAGTATGGGATTACATGAAGAAACACTGACACAGTCTAATTCCACAGAAGAACTAAGGCAAGTTCTCCCAAGATGCTTGGAACTATGTACGTGCCAAGGACCCTGAAAAACTGTGCACAAGTGAACATACAAGAACTGGTGCCGTTTTCAAGGCAAAGGGTGATCACATCCAATAATGATTTGATTGAATGAATTGAATTTTTTTCTTTGCATACTGAATTTTGTATTAAATTCATTAATAAACACTAAAAGCATCCTCAGCATGCCTTAAACTTTTGTACAGTATCATGAGACTAATTGCGTCATTTAAAAAAAATAAATAACATAAAGAAGCAAATCAACAACAAAACAAAGTGTCAGTCAGTCAGACTTTTATTCATTCGGGGCGCTGGCATTGACACACTTCAGGAAAGTCTTGGCTGTCTTTCTTTCTATTTAACAACACATCTGGTCATCCAGTCATGAAGGTATTTATTTTTTCCAAAATGCAGTGATGGGACAAAATGGTCTCAGGTTTCAAACCCACATAAAAAATGGTCTGAGTCTTCTATCACATGACATGTATTGATTCAAGTGTCTGTACAATGGCTTACTACCTGGGGAATCTAAATCTATCATCAACAGCACTACAGTGTCAGACATGAAGAAAGTTACGACTAACGATGCTTTGGAATAGGACACACATGTCTCCCTTCCCTGCTGGTGCTTAGTTGTACTGTAATGTCCAACCAAAGATGCAACAAAAGTCTGCTGGAAATTTCACAGTGTCAATGTTATAAATTTGAGCTACATTTACTTTTCATGACATCGTGTTGAAGTCAAAGTCCAAGTTCATAAAGAGCAACAAGCAGCTCTAGTTGGTCATATTTAAGTATTTGTAACAAATGAAGTAAAAGTAAAAATCCTTTCAGAGTGCAAGTGTGCTTTCAAAATTGATAAACTAATAAAAGAACTGTTTGGCTGCCATTTTCCTACATTACAAAGTTGGGACAAGGGGCTGGGCAAAGTAGAGGTTTGACAGTGGACTAAGGCACTTTGCAAAGAAGAATGGAAGCAGAAACTACATCAAGATAAGTGAACATGTTGGCCGGTTTCAAAATAGTTTTAACTAAGGCCCCTCATCTTGTCATGTTTATTACTGATAATCTCAAGACCTGAGAAAATGCTGCCTAGTGCTATGGCTTTAAAGGGATTCAAGAGATTTTCACAATTCAATACCGACTTATTGTTACTGTCGGGTCTGTGCTTTTACAAAATGCACTACAGTGTCACTAACATTACACCGTTATCTTTGAACAAAAACCTTATTTCTGCAAGTTAACACTTGAATTTAAAATGTACCAAGTTCTGTTTCAGGTGCTCTGTACTGGAGAACCACAACAGCCCTCTTTTAAACATCCTTCATAGAAAAGTGGTCATTTTGGTTTCTGAAGCCATTTATATTCAAGTGTATGCAATTTTTTCTCTACTCTTCCATCTTTGGTTCCCTTTTGAAGAATGTTATCCCAAATAATTTGGCCGCTGCTTCCCCAAACCTCAGAAATAAAAGTTGGAGGGGAAAAGATTTTTATAAGCAACAGGATTAAGGGCAACAGGAAAGCTACAAAAAAACTACACTCAGTAACCACATTATTGGGCACAACTGCTTTCCTAATGCAGATATCTTATCAGTCAATCACGTGGCAGCAACTCAATGCATAAAAGCATGGTCAAACGGTTGACTAAAAATCACAATGGAAAACAAATGTGATCCAAGGGACTTTGACTATGGAATGATTGTTTGTTGATTGCTGTTCTCCTGGGATTTATCAACAGTCTACCCATATTCTAATGGCTATTTTCAGCAGGATAACATCCTGCTGATGAGTTTCCTCCAATGGCCTCCACAGTCCAAGAAGCCATTTATCAGTGTAACAGAGCACCTGTGAGAGGAGGTTAAACGCAAAATCTGCAGCAACTGCGTGATGCTATCATGTCCACATGAAGTAGCCTCTTTACTGGGCTGGTCCCATAAACAGTGTATCTGAAAGTGGTGACTGAGTGTAGATAATTATTTCTTTTTTATGTGCAGTAGGGATGTAACCTGGGCTCCTTTGGTTTCACATTTTCATTCTTAAAGCAAAGCACAAAAAGAGTTTATGACAACTTCCATCTATTGTCAAGAGTGACTGTACAGTCAAGTGTACAGCACCACCTCTGGCAGTGTCAGAAAGTTAGACTGATTAAAGTGGCAGTTTCCACTGAGGAAGATGCCAGTTTAATAGCATATTTACAGACAGAACATGAGTTTGCTATAAACTCAAACTGGAAATGAAATCTAAAATAGACCATACTGATTACAGTGGGGAATAGAAATCTTCACTTGGACTCTTGTGTGATGCGTAGACAGTATTGTGTGATGAATGCCAGGCGCCATGTTTCTCCTGAAAAACAAATCACAAAAGCCTGGTTAGAATTTCTGATGTGAACGAGTCACTGCTTTAGCAAACCAGAGCTGACAGCTGGCTGTGCGTGCTGATCAGCTCTGTCCAAATCTATGTTGACTGCCATTGTGCAGCCTGAGGACGACAACCCTAAAGCCTTCACCTTTAAATCCTGTAAAACTTCAGTTAATCTTCTTGATGAAAGAGGATACTATCAGTTAGCAAGGGTGCTAGTATTTGCTCTCTCAAGCTAGACTGCTCAAATGCTTCCAGTGTTATGAATACACTGTGTACAAATTTAATTAAATGCTCTCACTCATACACACATAAACTCACTGAACCAGAATGTGGAAATGAATAGTTTCTTCAAGCTTCACACCTTCTTACCACCAGCTACATAAAGGGCTAAGCCTCAACTCTTAACTTTTTTGTGTCAGATGGATAACTGAAAAAAGCAGCTGTAATGTGACCTGTGTTGACAAGGTGTAAAAAAAAAAAAAGAGTAGAAAAACAGTGACCATCATGAAAACTGCTTTCACTTGGGTTTATCGAAACTGACCATTCATTCAGGCTGTTCCCAGTTCCTTGTTTTTGGCTTCCCCAATGTCATCGTCGTCATCTGGGTCAACAGAGTGAAACTCTGCCACATACAGGCTCTTATCGATGCTGCTGGGGATGGGCTTAATGTCAGTAATTAACTGATCCTCAATAGTTTTCAAGTTGTAGCGGTCATCTGAAGTTATCAGATTGATGGCCAGACCCAGGTGACCAAAACGCCCTGAGAGAGAAGAGACAGAGCATATACATTACATACTGTTAGTTGAAGTGTCACAAAATGAACCTGGGTGCACCAGATTTTCAAAGCGGTAGCTGTAAACAAAATTCTTCGTTCAGAATGCGAGAATTTATAAATAGATTCATCTTCACCTGATCTGCCAATGCGGTGCAGGTAGGTCTCTGCGCTTTTGGGGAAGTCAAAATTGATGACCACATTCACTGCCTGGATGTCAATTCCCCGAGTGAAAAGGTCTACAAGAAAAGATGTGTATTAGTCATCCTACTGACCATAAGTAATTTAAATTTTCACTTTCTGTTGGAAAACGCAGAACTCCCTTCACCTACCTGTGCACACCAGGTTTCTGCACAATCCATTCCTGAAGTCATGGAACACACGGTTCCTGTACTCCTGCATCATCTTTGCATGAATGTAGAAGCACGAATAGCCCAGTTGGGTGATTTTCTTAGCCAGAAGCTCAACCCTTTGGGTGGAGTTACAGAAGATGATAGACTGATTGATCTGAAGCTGTAATAGATATAAAAAGGTATTATTATTCATTACAGAAGGAACAAACCCCTGAATTCTTTACATTTTCTGCCTCAGGTATCCTGTGGCCTTACCTATGGCAAGTTCACAGTAACATTTTCATTTAAAAAAAAAAAAAAAATACACTCTCTGTCCAGGTATGCATTTTACCTCTGTATCAGAAATAATACCAACACATCTGAAAACGCATATCACATGACAATTCACATACACTGGGCATGTGGGTGCCGGTGTAAACAGAAAGCAGATTGATTACTCTGCAGCTGGTTAGTTGCAAAAAAAACTACGAATGAGGAGCAGCAAAGGCAGTTATAGCGTCAAAATGCAGAATTTAACTGCACAACAGCTGCTAGCACAGACAACAAGGTCAGCAATGCTTTTTAATTTGTTATCCATGTTGCATTCACTACTGGCAGCTGTGATTGGTAAGACCCAATCAGGGAACAACTAGGATTCAGCAATATTGATTAAATCCCAATACATATTATTTTATATTGAGGTATCAATAAATAAATAATAGTTTTATGATAGTACATTTTCTGTAAAATCAACTGAGGAATAAAAATAAGTCTTTAAACTTTCAGTGGGCAGTGAAACAGCTTTTCAGTTTGGTATTGAGTTACTCTCTAAAACAATGCAGCTTTTTGAAGCTCTTAGTATCCAACTGGTAAACATTGAGCACTCACCCTAGAAAAGAGCGTGTTGAGACAGTGGACCTTCTGTCTTTCAGTCACATAGGCATAGTACTGGGTGATGCCCTTCAAGGTCAGTTCCTCCATCAGGTTGATCTCATAAGGCTTCTTCAGATGTTTGCTCTGGATGAGACATTCACAATATATTTTAAAGTGTGAACAAGATTTTTAATTTTTACCTCTTCAGAGAAGTGAATAGCTGTTTAAGTTCTCACCATGAATTTTTGCACACTGATGGGGAAAGTGGCAGAGTACAACAGGATCTGACGACCCTTTGGCAAAAAGCTGATAATATCTTCAATCAGGACCACAAAGTCCTGGGACAGCAGCTTATCTGCCTGAATAAAGGGATATTTAAAGAAAAGGTGTCAAGAGTGGTAGACTGCAGACCAACTTTATAAACACAGCCAACAATATTGACAAGTGAATTCAGAAATAAAGAGTTAACCCACCTCATCCATCACCATCATTTGGGTCTTATCCACTTTTGCCACACCCTTCTTAATCAGGTCTAGTATCCTGCCTGGTGTAGCAATCACTACATGCACTATTATGATCGGAGGACGAACAAAGAGCATGTCACAACCAGTTCAACAAATTTTATCTTTGGTACAAAATCAGCCAGAAACACATTTAAAAGACTAAAACATAAGCTTATAAATGATTACTGTATAAACTGAAACCTCCAACAACAAAAAGCATGAGCACGAGTAGGTATTGACTGGATGTGTACAAAAGTCAGAACTCCAGAATGACAAGGTAAAATATAAAAATCAAGAATTACTTTTCCATAGTTTTTCCATACAGAAACATTTTTTTAATTATTTTAAATATTAATGGCTTGACATCTACCTATCTCATCAAGACGCATGATGTCATCCCTCAAATTGGTGCCGCCCGTGGTAGCCATGACCTTGACACCTCCAAGGTGCTTGCTGAGCTGAATGCTGATTTGGCTCATCTGCAGGGCCAACTCTCTTGTCGGCACCATAACTAAAGCTGGATTGAGATAGACATGGGAAGGGCTGATGAAATGCAAGGGTACATGAGATATATGGAGAAATTTAAGTAGATTGATGCTCACAAAAAAAATTATTTTATATATTCAGACCAAAGAAACCTGTGCACCAACAGTGGAAAGGAACGCATGTGGTAGAATAGTGCAGTGATCATGGACTCCATGTGCTCCAGAGATCGTGATGCAAAATATATCGGTGTAAAATGTGGTGTAGCCTCATTAAGTCAGAGATGATTCTGTTACTTCATAATGAGATTACAAGTGTGGAGACAACTATCTGACTTAATTTGTGGAGAAAATCTGCAGGAGAAAAACCTGTGCTCCTATGCTTTCCATACAACATATTAGAAATGTATAATTTTTACTACAATTTTACAAAAACACAAACTTCAAAGACGAGCCCTTCATAGTTTTATATCCATCACACCTGTTTCAAAATTAGCACCATCAGGCAGAGGCAGCAGGAACTCACCCTGGATGTGATCCTTCTTCAGGTCTATTCTCTCCAGCAGAGGGATGAGGTAGGCTCCACTTTTTCCTGTACCATTCTTGGCTCGAGCCAAAATATCTCTGCCCGACAGGGCAATGGGGATACTTTCCTCCTTTTGGCACAGAGACAAGTCCAATCAATACAATCAGCAGGGTTCTTTGGACATGACAAGACTTATATGGAAAAAGACAAACAATTATTGAGTACAACATCCAAAAACAAGGGCTGCAATCGTCCCACCAAAATATTACAATGTGTAATACAGGGAAGAGCATATATTACAGCTTTAAAATATTTCTGGATGTGCCAGTTTATCTGGATTACAACTAAAACTTCAGATGTTCATAAATCAGGATACATTTGAATCAATTGAGGCTGGAAAGTTAAATGGATAATTTTGATACATACAAAGCACTGTTCTTGGTTTTAGTGAGTGCAGTATTCAAATCAAGCTAAATAGCTTTATTTACCTGGATAGGGGAAGGTTTCTCCCATCCCATCTCAAAGATTCCCATTAGAAGTTCTCGCTTTAAGCAGTAGTCTTCAAATTCATTTCCCTTGGTTGATGTCACATCCTTGGAGAAACAGAGCAGTTTGATAGGATGCAAAGGTTGATATGGCAGCATTACAAGCCAACATACACTCAGTGAATCTAAAACATTTGGAATTCAACAAAAAATGTTGGAAGTGTCTCAGAGTTAGGAACAGTTAATGTGAATAATTATGTCTGCTATTACTCATAATTAACTTACCGAAGTTCTCAACCTGGTGTCTTTTGGGGGAAGTTCCAGGCACTTCTTCCAGTCATCCCCAAACCTAATTGTAAGAATGTGCACTGTCAAGTCTAAATAAATAACAAAACATCACAGACTGAAAAAAGAAGGGCTCTGATATATACTGAACCCCCAAAACCCAGAGTTTTTTTCTTAGTCCAAACCATTTTTCCATGCATATTACACACAGATAGACTGGGAAGCTGATGGGGATTTTTTTTTTCCCATTTACTTCACAAGTAATGGATCTTCCATAAGTACCAGCTGTGTCCAATAATACTCACAACAGTAAATAAATAAGATTGCCAAACCTAAAATATATGATTTTGCAATTTGCTATTTTTGCTATTTATGCAGCAGTATTTTGGCAAAAAGATATGATGGGACATCCTGAGCATACACAAGGAGTCCTGAGGCTTTGAACCACAATATGAGCTACAGACACTTTCTGAGATTCTCATCTTCTTTTACTGCTGTTAAAATAGGTTTGTTTTCTGGGAAGGAACTGCATTTATATAAACATCTAGTAGGTTCTTGTATCCACTGTAGGCAGAAAGGCTACAGAAGTGATTTGAACATTTCTTTCAATGCGGAAGTTAGAGAGAATGTAGAGCCAGTATCTTACTTGATGCCCCCACTGTTCTGAGGAATGCTGCTCCTATTCTGGGAGACACTGGACAGTTGGGCAGTTGCGAGGAGTCCTGACTGACCAGCTGGTTTGGTCTGTCCTCTGAGCTGCCCATTTGCTGCTTTGTTCAGTCCAATCATTGGTGCTGGGTTTGCTGTTCTTGCTGTAGCCATGGGTTCTGGCAATTTCCTTACAGTGTGTAAAATTTATTTGCCTCTATTTAACTTCTGTTTTGCTTAATGCACCCGTGTGTAAAAAAAAAAAAGAAGTAAAAGCTGAAAAAATAAAAAACTTTTTCTGCTATCTTTTCTTTTTAAAGAATGTATTGTGTACACAATCTGACATTCAGACCTCTTGAAAAGAAGAAGTCTGCGTATGAATTCTGTCTATTTACAAGACAACTCTCCAAAAAAGGGAGAAATTAACATTCATATGAATAAATAAATCAAATATGTGACCAAAACATAAACTCTTATTTTTCTTTCAAAATGTGTGTCTCATACTCTTATCTTTGCTGTAATAAGAATCCTGAATTTTCTTTGTGTATTCTTCTAATATCTTGGCTTGAAGGTCCGAGTGCTGTGTTTATACATTCAAAATGGCCAGTAGGAAAATAAGACCTCCTTGGTCACGTCTCAGACTAGTACAATTTGCTCTTTGACATCAAGAAGTCTTCAAAAGTGTTTGCTGGAGCTTAATACTGGCTCAAAAGTCACTCCAGGAATCTTGTCTTTAATTTTGATAGTCCACTTTAAATGTCTGTGGTTATCTTGTTCCCGTTTCCTTTACTTCTGCTGCAAAAGTTGAGATGGCAGTCTGCAAAGTGTTTTGGGAATTGCCGATCAACAAAAAAATCCAGGTTACCTGTCAGGCAATAAACAATCATAGGTGGTTAATTCTTAGCATTAACGAGCGAGCCACAAAATAATACTTAATAATAATAATAATAATAATAATAATAATAATACTTCGCTTGACAGTGAGCAATCTAAACTAAAGTTATACAACAGCACTGAAAATCACCGACATACATTTCAGATGTGTGAATTAGCAATGTGCATCTTCGACAAGTCAGAACACAAACAATGCCACGTTTGGCAAAACCACCAAATGTAAGCAACAAAAGCTAGACCACAGTACTAGTTTTAAAAATTGACTCCAAAAAGCTTAAAGAATTTATACTAAACATTATAGGGTGAAAATGCTGTGTTCGACAGCTTAATTTCGGTACGAAATGATTATTAACACCAACTTTGCCAGTGCGGCTTTGTTGTGATGCCAAGGGTACGAGCTAACTTGATGCTAACCCAAGCTAACGTTACAACAGTTGCGAGCTAAAATCCACTGACAGACCAAGTTATGTTAAAAATTATTTTTAACAGTTTCGAACAAAATAAAGGGCGAACCATCGGGGTATTGTCCCGTGAGTCGCTTCTTCCACAAACATATCGCTGTCACAGTTGATTAGTTAGCTTGTAAGAAGTTAACTAGCATCGTTAAAACTTTAAGCGTAGCAACGTGGCTTTAACAATCCAGCTAACAAGCTAATGTAAGATCGTGTTCCTGTTGAAGCGTGTGGCTCCCTTTAAAAGTGTTGACATAGAAGCAATGCAAGTGCAAAAATCAACACCGCTCTTCTCAGTTCGCACCTGTTACTTCGAAACTTTTATTCAACCCGACCAAACTAAGTTGGCAAGAAATGTTAGCTTAGCCATTAACGATTACTGTTAATCGATACGCTTGAGAAATTACTGTTTACCCAGTCGGAGAGCGATGCTACCTTCACTTTGCTATATCCACCCAAGTCTTCCCCGTTCTGTCGTTGCTTTGCGTTATATCACCAGTTTAATCAAGTTTGGTAAATACTCGTTGTTTCGTGAAATCCACTCTTTTGTCTCTCTTTTCTCAGATATTCACAAATTCAACATGGCCGCGCTCGTTTTTGGCTGGTTGTTTTGCTCCAAAGGAAACTCTGACTGACCAATCACAGCTCTGCTTCAAATTCACAAACGTCACTGTGGATAAGAGATGACAAAAAAAATTATAGAACAAAACTGAATCTGTTGGACACATTTTATATAAAATATTCAACAACTTTTGTCAGAGAAAACAACAAAACACGCGTACAGGACACAAATGCACACAAAACAGATTTAAAAGGTAAAGTGGTTCTAGATAATAATTAAATAAAGCATAAAGGTGGGATTTGAATGTGCATAATTGAGCATGTCAAGTTAACACTGTTAAGCCTTAAAAATAAGCAGACTGGATACATATTTTAAAAGACTCAAAATGTACAAAAGATGGAGCTTGAATCACTGCAGCAGCTTGTGGGTGACCAGTTTGCATCCCAGTCACAAGGGGAGTGCCCAGTGCACAGAATTGGATAAGCAGGCACTTTATCCATGTATCAAAGCCCAAGGATCGCCAAACTGTGATGGTCTTTTGTCATGAAGCCACGAGAAGAGGGTCAGTTTGTAGGAGAATCTAATTTCAGGTTCAGTCTATTAGCTGTTCTGTCCCCCCACTGGTGAGACTTTCTTCTGGGTGTCATTGGGCACTGAAGTTTGATTGTTCTCTTTGTTGTTGTTGGCTGTGTAGAGGTAGTTGCAAGTTGCACTGGGCAATATATTTAGAAGCAGTACGATGAGAAATACAGGCATAGATAGAGTCTTTGGAGAATGGGAGGTGCCGTGATGAGGGTGTGTGGTGTAGTCGAAGGTGAACATCCACGACTCTGGCTGGGAGATGGGGAACTAAAACAAGGACAGGCAGAGAGTATAAATGTAATACTGTTGATTATTTTCACTGAGAGTCCGTGTGTGTGCAATTGTGTGCATGTCCTCACCAATTTTCCGTTAAGTTGCTTCCGTGTGGTAGACTGACACAATGTGTTGATCCCTGAACTCTTATGTGCTTGAGCCTCTCCCTCGTAACACATCTTGCTATCTGGAAAATATTTGCAGTCTGTTACAACTTTGTGTGTATGACCTCAGGTAGAATCACATAGTAATCTTGATTACAACACCAGATATAAAACACTGGCAGAAGAAAAACACGCCCACCGTTCAGTCTGGCCCCTAGAGAGAGGGATACACACACATTTACTTTCCCATTTGGCCATTTCTTCCTACCATCCTAAACAGAGCTGAGTCAAGTAGATTTTTGCAACTGTTGCATTTGTTGTTGACATAACTAAAGTAAGCAGATATGAGCGGGTTTTTCCATCATAAAGTTCAGTGAGTGTATTGAAAGTTTGGACATTCACATAGAAGTCATTCAGTCTCAGTCAATTGGTAAACTGTCAATGTCAAGATTTAGTGCTAATGTTCTTGACAACATATCCTGAATGGTCTTGGAGGAGAGGGAG
>NW_019174806.1:379833-440106 GCF_002260705.1 Seriola dumerili | reverse complement strand
GTTAACACTTAAAAACAACGACACACCGCTTCGCTGAACCAGGTGAGCAATCTAAACTAAAGTTATACAACAGCACTGAAAAATCACCGACATACATTTCAGCATGTGTGTGAATTAGCAATGTGCATCTTCGACAAGTCAGAACACAAACAATGCCACGTTTGGCAAAAACCACCAAATGTAAGCAACAAAGCTAGACCACAGTACTAGTTTTTAAAAATTGACTCCAAAAAGCTTAAGAATTTATACTAAACATTATAGGTGAAAATGCTGTGTTCGACAGCTTAATTTCGGTTACGAAATGATTATTAACACCAACTTTGCCAGTGCGGCTTTGTTGTGATGCCAAGGGTACGAAGCTAACTGATGCCTAACCCAAGCTAACGTTACAACAGTTGCGAGCATAAAACTCGCACTGAACAGACAGTTATGTTTAAAAATTAGTTTGCCCCTGATTTTTTTTTTTAACAGTTTCGAACAAAATAAAGGGCGAACCATCGGGGTATTGTCCCGTGAGTCGCTTCTTCCACAAACATATCGCTGTCACAGTTGATTAGTTAGCTTGTAAGAAGTTAACTAGCATCGTTAAAACTTTAAGCGTAGCAACGTGGCTTTAACAATCCAGCTAACAAGCTAATGTAAGATCGTGTTCCTGTTGAAGCGTGTGGCTCCCTTTAAAAGTGTTGACATAGAAGCAATGCGTGCAAATCAACACCGTCTTCTCAGTTCGCACCTGTTACTTCGAAACTTTTATTCAACCCGACCAAACTAAGTTGGCAAGATAATGTTAGCTTAGCCATTAACGATACTGTTAATCGATACGCTTGAGAAATTACTGTTTACCCAGTCGGAGAGCGATGCTACCTTCACTTTGCTATATCCACCCAAAGTCTTCCCCGTTCTGTCGTTGCTTTGCGTTATATCACCAGTTTAATCAAGTTTGGTAAATACTCGTTGTTTCGTGAAATCCACTCTTTTGTCTTCTCTTTTCTTTCAGAGTATTCACAATTCAACATGGCCGCGCTCGTTTTTTTGGCTGGTTGTTTGCTCCAAAGGAAACTCTGACTGACCAATCACAGCTCTGCTTTCAAATTCACAAACGTCACTGTGGGATAAGAGATGACAAAAAAAATATAAGACAAAACTGAATCTGTTGGACACATTTTATATAAAAATTTCAACAACTTTTGTCAGAGAAAACAACAAACACGCGTACAGGCACAAATGCACACAAACAGATTTAAAAGGTAAAGTGGTTCTAGATAATTAAAATAGCATAAAGGTGGGATTTGAATGTGCATAATTGAGCATGTCAAGTTAACACTGTTAAGCCTTAAAATAAGCAGACTGGATACAATTTTAAAAGACTCAAAATGTCAAAAAGTGGAGCTGATCACTGCAGCAGCTTGTGGGTGACCAGTTTGCTCCCAGTCACAAGGGGAGTGCCCAGTGCAGAATGTGGATAAGCAGGCACTTTATCCATGTATCAAAGCCCAAGGATGCCAACTGTGATGGTCTTTTGTCATGAAGCCCACGAGAAGAGGGTCAGTTTGTAGGGAAGTCTAATTTCAGGTTCAGTCTATTAGCTGTTCTGTCCCCCCACTGGTGAGACTTTCTTCTGGGTGTCATTTTGGGCACTGAAGTTTGATTGTCTCTTTGTTGGTTGGCTGTGTAGAGGTAGTTGCAAGTTGCACTGGGCAATTATTTAGAGCTAGTATGATGGAAATACAGGCATAGATAGAGTCTTTGGAGAATGGGAGGTGCCGTGATGAGGGGTGTGTGGTGTAGTCGAAGGTGAACATCCACGACTCTGGCTGGGAGATGGGGACCCTAAAGGACAGGCAGAGAGTATAAATGTAATACTGTGATTTTATTCACTGAGAGTCCGTGTGTGTGCAATTGTGTGCATGTCCTCACCATTTTCCGTTAAGTTGCTTCCGTGTGGTGAGACTGACACAATGTGTTGATCCTGAACTCTTATGTGCTTGGAGCCTCTCCCTCGTAACACATCTGCTATCTGGAAAATATTTGCAGTCTGTTACAACTTTGTGTGTATGACCTCAGGTAAGAATCACAGTAATCTTGAGTTAAACACCAGTATAACACTGGCAGAGAAAACACTGCACCGTTCAGGTCTGGCCCCTAGAGGGAAGGATACACACATTTACTTTCCATTTTTGGCCATTTCTTCCTACCATCCTAACCAGAGCTGAGTCAAGTAGATTTTGCAACTGTTTGCATTTGTTGTTGACATAACTAAAGTAGCAGATGAGCGGGTTTTTCCATCATAAAGTTTCAGTGAGTGATTGAAAGTTTGGACATTCACATAGAAGTCATTCAGTCTCAGTCAATTTGGTAACGTCATTCAGATTAGCTGCTTTCTTGACACTATCTGAATTGTCTTGAAGCAGCATTTCATAACCATAAAAAGGCTAATACAAACAATACAGTAATAATGGAATCTCGAGGCCTGTCATCTCCTCACTCACTTTCTTGTTCTTGGCCACCATCACAGGGGTGTCGTTGTGGTAGTTCTTGAGGCTGCTGTCAGCCCCGCTTTTCAGCAGCAGCCGCACTGTGTCCACCTGACCTCGGCCACAAGCACTGTGTAGGGCTGTATTCCCACTGTATGACTGGCTGTTGACATCACAGCCATTCTGCGACAGAAAAACAGAAGTTGTATAGATGTGAATCATATAGAAAGCCAGAGTAGATACAGTTAAGCACAGAAAGTGAAACAAAAGATAATGCCATGGAGAGGGTGAGTAACATCAAATAGGAGAGATAAAAGAAGGACAAAAGATCATTCTGTCCATGTTCAACACATCTCTAAGCTCTGACAATAAAGCTAAACTATAAATATTTTTGCTCCAATTCTTTGAAGGTCTTATCTTTAAGCTAGAAAGGATGGGAAACTGTGCATACAGCTGATGAATAGGAAAGAGAAAACAAGTCTGACCAAATAGAGCTGAGTCACAACCCTTTCTCTCCCCACACACGCTCATTACCTCAATGAGGAAGTGGACCATGTCTGCGTTATTGCTCTCCACCGCATGCATGAGAGGACTCTGGCCACTTTTGATGTCCTGATTAGAAAAAAGAAGTACCATGGGAAAAGTCAGTGGACGCAGAAATGGTATAGGTCAAATTTGCGATGTTGTGAAACTTAGTCAGTGCTGACTAAGTGCGGCATAGGGACAAACCATTGCATTGATGTCAGCTCCTGCATCCAGCAGCATTCTGGCTAAATCCTTATGGCCCAGCAGCACAGCCAGATGGAGAGGGCTCAAACCTGCGAAAATGGATAAAGCAGGACCTGAGTTTTACATGGAGCAAATGTAGATGTTCAGGAAATATGCAGAATACAGAGCAAGAGTAGTTTTGGAGAGACATGAGAAAATGCCATTAGGCCTACAATAGTCAAAACTGCTGGACTTAAAATCTTGACAACATATCCTGAAAAAAAAGTCTTGCCTGGACATGAAACCTCTTGTTTGTTGCCATTAAAATGATAGAAGGTCAACTTTGTCATTCACTGGATTCACTTAGATTTGATCCCTACATACAAACTCAGCTCCACTAAGAAGATACACATTGGAAAAATATGAGCCAGTGTGTATTTTGGGGACTTTTTCCATCACCCAGACTTGTTACTTTCACACCAAAACAGTGTTCTGTGCTGTGACACGACAGACATGTTGTGGCGACTTGGCAGTGTGACACTACACTGACACCAGACCACAAAGGAAGGAAATGTCCTCTTCTCTTCCCACCCACACACCCAAAAGAACCAACCCCTACCTGAACAAGGGTGCACATTTTTCTTATTTCTCTCAGCAAAATCTTATGCACTAACACTAGTGAGTCTATGTGGTTTCTATTAAATTACCAGAAAGGAGGAATGTCAGTGTTACAGCTAATACTTTTGTCATAGCACTCTGCTTATTATTTTGATGTTTCTTCATTTATTTTATTAACTGATGATCCGTGTCCAAAACATATTTCTATTTATTTTCTACATATTTCTTCTGTACCTTTTATCTAAATTTATTAAATACTCTTAATTTGATAAAGGCTTTGCATTTACTCATTAAATTAGTCACCGGAAAATCACTAAAGGGGAAATGGTTACAGGCAATCACAAGGCTTTATCAGATGAAATAACTTAAGAGCTCAGAGCCATTCTGGATCTTTGTTGGTTAAGAACATATTCAATACAAGAAATACCAAGGTGCTTCTTCAGTAAACCACAACTTACCTTCATAGTTTCTGCTCTCCAAGCATGTGGAGGATGAGGATTGAGAGAGCACGACAGATATACATTCACGCTGGTTGTATTCACAGCAGAGGTGCAGTGCTGTTTGGCCGTTACGGTCCAAGGCAGCAGGGTCAGCTCCCGCACTCAACAAAACATCCACCATGTCTGCCTGCTGGGTTATCACTGCCAGGTGAAGGGGAGTCTTGAGGAGGGAGGGAGGAGAGGGGGACAGTTTAGACAAATCAGTGTATTCAGGTCCATAACCACAAAAGGCAATATACAGCCTCTTAAAACCGTTTTCATTTTTTCACACTGCAGCACACTAGATGGTATTCAAAGAGCATGAATCCCCCACAAATGCTAAATAATGTTCCCACTCTCTACTATCCTTAAAGGAATCATTCCCATCTCTTAAAATCTGATATAAAAAGATTTTCTCCCTGTATAGATGACTTCATTTCAAAACAAGTCTTAATGTCACTGTTCTGACTAATAGTGCTGCTCATAGTGGAAATCTTCATTGTAACCAAATGTAGCAATTTGGGCAACTACCCCAAGGATTTTTGTGAACAATCTCCAAAACATCAAAGGAATAGTTTGACACTTTGGGAAATGCATTTACTTGCTTTCTGGTGGAGAATTAAATGAAAAGGTTGACACCACTAATGTCTATATGGTGAGTATGAAGCTATAGCCAGGAAACAGTTAGCTTAGCTTAGCAGAAAGACTGAAAACTAGAAGGACACAGCTAGCCTGGTTCCGTCCAAAGGTGACAAAATCCACCTATCAGCACCTTTAAAGCTCACTAATTAACACATATCACATTTCAGTGGTGGAAGTTTCGAATACCAACCATGAAAAGCGAAGCTGTACATGTAGATAATCTTGAAATGAACACATTATTGTAAATGAGGAAGAGTGTTACTATTTCTAGTAAAGGCCTCCTATCATCACAAACCTGTTATACAGGTTAAAGGTCAGAGACACAATGAAACGCCCGTAAGGACAGCCGACGCCTAAAATAAATAAACAGGGAACCATTACCTGGTTATATTGTGCACGTGTGACCTGCACGTTACTTGCCCGTTCACACATATATACAAACACACCTAACCCATGCACAAACACACAAGTCAGAGCAGCCAGCAATGAAATCTATATCTGAGGAATCAAAGATGAGGAAGAACCTGGTCTGAGAGACAAACAGTCTGCAATGACAGCAAAAACACACAGTTCACCGGCTGTTTGCCTGGATCAATGATGAAGTGCTGAATTAAACCACTTGAGCAATCTAGGATGTTCCTTTGGGTGAGGTCAGCATGTATCGTCCTGTTGATAATTATGTCAAATCTGGCCAGGGACAGCACTGACAACTTAAGTAATGTTTAGTCATAAAGGGAAGTCTTTTAACCTGGAATTTTTAGCTGCTATTCAAGTTACACAATATAAGCAGCAATCAGGAACAGTTAGCTGTTCCAAGTTTCACTTTTGCTGTACTACTATTATGTGTGTGTGTGTGTGTGTCTGTGTGCGCACACAAACTGCGGGTTTGTTCCAGTAAAGACTATAAAAAAAAGTTGTCCAGCTGTGGGAGAGCATCTCTGTGGAATTCCTTCAGTGTGTCAATGCCAGTGTTCCTCCCTTTAGCTCCTGTTTCCCTGAATCCTGTGAGTCACATGCATGCTTACGGCATTAGAAAAAAAAAACCCACACACACAATAGTACTCCCCTTTAAAATATACATACATTTAATATTAATTAAAAAAAGTAGCCATAATACTATTTGGTCCCCACACAGCACTAATGAAACTCGTATGGTATCCTCCTGAATCATTTCCAGAGCTTAAGAAATTACCTTCCACACTCAGGCCTTATAAGGCTTTCACAATTGACCTCTCAGAGTTGGCAGAGTCTAGCTGTGGCTTCCTGTAAAGGACTTCAAAAATGACTAAAACAAAAATCCAGCAAAGATAAGAGGAAGGGTGGGAAGAGAGCGAAGCGGGTGGCAGGGTGGAGAGACGGAGGAATGAGGAAGAAACGGAAGCAGCAGAGGGGACTACAGGGGGAAGGCAGGATAACAAGGGAAAATCCCTTCTCTTTCCCTTGTGTCTGTCCTCACACACTCGCATTCCTGCAAAATGAGTGGATCAACATGAATGAGGTGAAAAGATGAGGGGAGAAAAGAGGAGGTTTCTGGGCATGAACAGCTCCGGGCTGGAGGCAGTGGCAAACACAAAGAAAGGTTGAAGGCAACGATAAGAGACAGAGACTTTTCTTCTGCAGTGAAGACTGGGGGGGTAAAGAAAGTCCTGTTGCACAAATAAACATCACACGCTCTTACGTCAGTGATGTTGACAGTTACACCGATAGCATCAGTCAGTTGATCAGTTATGGTTAGAAACCCTAAATTCTTTTAAGATGTATGCAGTGACAAATATGAAAAAAAGAAAACAGCAGTGAGCGAGCAAGACAGATAAAGAGACAGCACGAGAGAGAGAGAGACAGAGAGAGAGAGAGAGAGAGAGAGAGAGAGAGAAGGGAAAGTCCCAATAAACTACCCTCTGAACCTCAGTGCAGGTTGAGAAACAGCACAGGGGGGAGGGGGTTGGTCATGTGACTTCTCGGAACAAGGATACTAAAGCGCACACAAACACACACAGATGTCACACGCTCATGTAAGCACACCCGCGTGCGCACACACACACACAAACACAAAATTAAATGGCATGCTAGCATGCACATAACCAACAGATAAAATTTAATATGAATTTATGTGCATCTGAATAAAAAGGTTTCAACAGTACAGTGAACTTAGCCATTTACAGAACTGCCTCTAAAGAAGCAATTATTGAGTTGTTGTCATCCTCATACTGTATTGTAGCAGTCTTTAATCAAAAGCACATGACCATCAGCACATGGTTTTCGTGTGGGTGGCCCCAGGGGATTCAGTCCCCAAACCCCACTAGTGTCACAGCCACGCACTACACCATCAGCTGTGGCGAGAGCATCAAAAAGTAGACTACTATAGATGTGTGTTTGTGTAGCTGTACTGATAGCATGACCAGTGTGGGAGTATCAAACAGCTGTCTCTATCATCATAGTAGCACAGTGAACAAATGTAGTAGTACAGTGTACAAATCAAGCACTGCACTGTTGTTCAGTTACGGTACTGATAGTAACACTCTGTCAAAAAGTTCCATATGCAAACCACAGAAACTCAGGATTTGTCATCAATATTGGAAAAAGCTGTGTTTTAATTTCACATTGTGTTTGGGAAGTTGGTCAGTGCCAGAAAATGTGTTCAAGTCTGTCTAGTAAACTTTATGCTATGAAAAATAAAAAGTTCCCTGGCCTCATTTTAATAAGTGTATTCTTTATGGTATTCAGTCAAAACCACACAATCTGGTAGGCAAATGACTGTGGTAGGACATGTGCCTGAAAATCTCCCTTTTTGGTTATAACTGCATATATATATCTGAGTGTGAGAAAAGTGTGTGTGTGTGTGTGTGTGTGTGTGTGTGTGTGTGTGTGTGTGTGTGTGTGTGTGTGTGTGTGTGTGTGTGTGTGAGCATGTTGCATTTTCATACACACAGCAGACACAGGATATCACAAAACCTATACTGTCAAGCCTGCAATGAGGAAAGACAACAACCGATAATAACACCAGCGTTATTTCTGGTAAGTGGGCCCGTGGTGTCCTGTGTTGTGTGAAACCCCAGCCTTGAGAACTAAAGTTCTGCACAGCTCAGGTGGTTTCTCTGTTTGAAGGATGAAAGAGAGAAAGCTGGCAGACTGCAGTGGAGGAGGTGGAGACAACAACAACAGAGGGGGAGAGAAAGTGGAAAGAGTGGAAGTGTTGGCTTAAGGCCAGTGTTTGTGACAGTCCAGGATTGAGAAACACTAAAGATAATTCCTTGTACACATTACAGTAAAGTACACTGCAGCTAGTCCCTTGGGTTGAGGTTACTATGTAGGAAGTTTAAGGGCACAGTCAATTTTTTCATAAGAAAGAAAAATTTGCCAATTAACATTAGCGTAAATAGCCAACATTGCCCTAGAATGTTAATCAGACTATACCCAAGAAAAAATGCAGATTATAAGATGGAATACTAGTTATGTCATGTAATTTTCCAGTCTGTTCATATGTTTTCAGTTAAGGCCAAGACATGAGTTATGAATCCAGGGTTCATGAGAGTTCAAAGGACTCACAGTGTGCTTGACTCTCTCCTCTGAGTTTCACAACATGGTAAATCCTACATGCAAACACTGAAAAATCCCTTCCTTCAGGGAAACCTAGTACTAGAAAACTATTGCACACAATAAACGAGAACACTGGAAATCACATGTAGTCCTTCCCAGCATGTGCATGGCTTTGAATTATGGCAAGTACAGGTGGAGAAACCAGGAAGGGTGAATTCCATTTGCATAACCATAAGCCACCATGACTGTAAGAGTATGTGATAACACGGTGCAAGGCAAGGAGGAAACCAAGGCACTTCCTCTTTCATTCTTTTCCATGTTACTGTTATCAGAAGGGTGAGGCAGGGGAATGTGTTTTACATGCTGTGGTGGTCAGGGCAGAAGTCCCCTATCACTTTTCTATTCTGTATCTATCTTTCATCATGTTATAATGTGTCATTAAATAGAACTGAAACTTCCTGTGGATTGTATGGCTTCCAACATTGAAAGGAAGACAAAATCTTGCCTCAAATGTCAAACTATTGATTAGAATTCTGCATTTGTAAACATTATGATAGCAACTGTGTGTGCATGCATGCTTTAATGGAAAGAAATGTCATGTGTGTATTTAAAGTGTATTTGTTTTACCTGACGAAGGTTGTTGTAGATATCAACGCCTCTGTGAGCCCACACCAGGAGATGGATCAGTGTGCAGACAGTGGCCAACTGCCCCTGCACCACAGCTATATGGAGAGCTCTGTAATGAATACGAAAAAAAACCCAGCACATAAAGAACTTTATACAAACAATTGGAATAGAAATGCTGCAATAGACAACTCAATTTCAACGAGAATTTAAATGGGTCGTAGGTTTCCTTGACATTGTGACCCACTGATACTATATCCCATTAAAAACATATAAGGTGGCTACTAATAAGACCTTTGTGTGTTACACTTTATGTGTGTAACACATTGCAGTGCAGTAGTCTACACATACATTGGCATGATGACTGATGGTGGTTTGAGTTTTTCTTCAACAGTTACATATGTGAATTGTTAAACCCAGTGTGCTGCAAAGCACCTTCCTGCATGGTACCAACAAAGTTGGTCAGAATTTCAACAGTCTGACATTTTGGTGAAATGTGCTTACTCATTCTCTTACCAACGGTTGAGAAGATACAATTGTACAATACAATAGTATGTTTCCATTAAATATAAGGGTATTACTACCAGCCAGTTAACTTAGCTCAGCATAAAGACTGGAAATAGCTAGCCTGTCTCAGTCTGAAGGTAATAAAAGCAAGCTTCCAGCACCTATAAGTTCACGCTGAATCTCGTTGACGAACGACAGGCTGTGGTTTATCAGAGGTTATGTGCCGGACTATTTCTGGGCCAGGAGCAGGAACCTCTTAAAGTCTCACCTGGTTGCCTGGCAACCTTATAGTGACTACAACTTTTTTTTAAGCTTTTAGCTTTCATGTTTTTTATACAGATTAAACAAACAAGACAACAATATCATTATCATATCGAACTTTTGAGCTGCTGGTAGGTGGATTGTGTTAGTCTAGTTGTCCCTTTGTTTTCAGTGTTCGTGCTAAGCTAAGCTAATCAGCGATCGAACTATTGCTTCAAATGAATGTAGCCAAGTTGATTTCACTAATTTGGAATTTGGAATGAAAAACATTCACGTCATGGCTGTAATTAACCTGTAAAGGATTTCGGTTTGATTTGTGATCAGAGCAGCGAATTCCACTTGATCACTTGATCTAAATTTCCCACTGGCAGTTGCATCGAGGAGCTCCACAGATGTCAGGCATGACTCACAGTATTCTTATCACACCCTTATCAAGACTAAAGGGGAAACCACTATCTGTGGTCTGTACGTGAAGTGAAAGAAACATGCACAGGCCAAAGTTTAGGACAGGGAAGAGCAGGAAACTGGGGGGGGGGGGGGGGGGGGGGGGTTGACATGCTGCAGAAAACAGTATAACAGTTTTCACATTCTTCTTTTTTTTTTTCATGCTGTGAGAAGCAGCTTCCAGTAACAGCCAGACTGGTTTTATGTCACTTCCTGTTGTCAGCAACAATGGCAGCACTCTTTCTCCTCAATAACAACCTGCTTGCTGTGAAATCTAGCCATTAAGCTGTATCATTGTTGACAGGGACTTTCTGTAGGTTCACTGAATCAGCTTCATCCAATGGATAAATTATAATCAGATTTACAATACAATTGTGCAACAGGAAACAGGGACGCTTCCTGAGATCAAGTTAAAAGTACCCTTGCAAAGAGCTTGAGGACAGAAAATAAGTTCAGTGACAAAAGCACTTGCAGCACCTCCTCTCAGCCATGTGTCCCACTGACATGGATTCATTAATGATAGTAGTTTCCTGCCTACAAAATACAGATTGAAGACCTCTGAGGAAACAACACAGAAAACACCTGATGTATAATGCTATGGTATTCATCTGCACACAACTACACTACCCTGCACATTTAATCAAAACTGCTATGAAAAGTTATTTTTGTATCTATCTATCTATCTATCTATCTATCTATCTATCTATCTATCTATCTATCTGCACACCTCATTGCAGTATCATATTACTCTAACGATCTCTTCCAACCACATAAAAGCAGTTTATATAGTCTTTGTATTCCTTGTGGAAACGTTCAAATTCTTTGACAACTCAGAGAAGGCGTGTATGAACAGAACAATACCTGTGGTTTATTAATCTGGAGGATAAGCATGTGCCAACACACACTTGGTGGTTGCAGGAAAAAAACAGCCATGCTCTATTATGTCTGTGTATATAATTAAACAGTTTTAAAGAAAAACGCCAAAAAAGAAATGCAAATTGTGGATTTACCGTGTGCATGTGTATATACATGCATAATTCCTACACATGCATGAGCAAGCATGGAGAACAATTCCACAGTGTGAGCAAAGACCTAAAAGTTGTAAGTGCAAGAGCAGGTTGGAAATGCAACTGTAATAAACAATCAGATGATTTGTTCCTGACGTCAGAACAAAAAGCAGAACTTTGTATGTTTTAACGAGTGTCCGCGAAACGGTTCATTCCTCAGCTGGTCCCTGTTCCTGTAATTGAGCTCGACATAGTGAAAAAAAATCTGTATCAGAAAAGATCTCTAGTCATATTTGCTGTACATGCTATCAGCAACCTGTCTTTTTTGCTTTAATCCAATCCTTGTACTGTATATCTACAGTCCAATATAGTCAGCGGCTGTTCAGGTATGACTTGACCTGGGTTTTGATATCGTGAGCCCTGAAGAGAGGGCTGTGAAAAGTGACACTCGTGCTCTGATGAACAGAAAGTCTCATGCCAGCTACAGTTTGACATTATGAATAACAGCAGAGCTCATAAACTCTCTAAACATTGAAGGAATTGCAATCAATGGTTGCCTTCATATAGTCCTGTAGTTCTATCTCTCTTGTGCTCTCTACTATCTACATCCATCTCTCTCTTTTTCTCTTAAGATGAAACTGTACTGTTTCTAGTTCCTGGAAGTGGGGCAGACCACAGCCCCAGATAACCCCAGGCACAGCGGCACTGACGCAGACAGGAGTCCCAAGCTCACAGTCACTCTCAGTGTAACTGTGTTTTTTTGTGTGAGATAGAGGGAGAAAAAAGAAGACTTCAAGAGAAAAGAGAGAAGGCAGCGAAAAAAGGCAGCATACGTGCGGTATCCTGTTTGGTATGGAGGGTGAGGGCACAGCCAAACTGAATGATCAGACTGCAGCCTAACATATCCTGTGGTCTGTGGACCAGCTGAGCAATGGGATGATGTGTCAGAGTGTGTGTGTGTGTGTGTGTGTGTGTGTGTGTGTGTGTGTGTGTGTGTGTGTGTGTGTGTGTGTGTGTGTGTGTGTGTGTGTGTGCGCATAGTAAACAAAAGAGGTGATGCACCACAGTCCAGTTAACCAGAAATGACAGACGTATGCATTGCATAGGTTGTCTGCTAAGCTTGTCATTAAGAATGATGTTTTCATTATAAGGGTAAAATCTCCAATTGTCAAAATCCATTATAGTGCATTTTACAGTAATACACTCAGTTTTAACCTTGACTCAGTTAGAGAGTTGATGAATAAGTGTGTGAAGCCCCTTTGAAACTCTTATATGAAAGCAGGTATTTGTAGTGTAGTTGAGAGTAATGCTCAGCGAAACTCCATGGACGATAAAGGACGTTGAACATTAATCTGTGTAAATGCAACACCGCAAACGTCCTCAGGAGACTTGGCCTTGCAAAATATAGCTTTCAATCTCATAGATAGTTTTAATCAGTGTTCACTCTCTACCACAATCTACCACAATCGAGTGGACTGCATGGAGGACTGTGGGCCCAGGTCGTATAACTTATAGTGACTTATTCACACCAACAGCAAACACTGTCTTGTACTATGTCCTTGCTACAGTGTGAAAAGGTTTTAAGTGACTGCCCATCTGTCTCAGTACTTTTCCATTTTTATACAGTGAATGGAAATACCTTGATTACTGACAATTAATTTATTGTCCAAAAGAATGTGTGATAGCCTGCAGAACATATTAGCACTACAAAACATCTTTGATTATAACAGCTTAGCACAAGCTCAGTCATTTGCAGTTACAGTTAGTGTGTTTTTAGTAATGCTACTGGTGTGGCGCTTTGGACAGCAGTGTTGGTCAGTCAATAAATTTGGTCCAGACTGAAATATTACTACAGTTGGATGCAATGCCATGAAATTATTTGGCACAGATGAATCCTCATGAACTTGGTGATCAATTGGCTTTTCATCTAGCAACACCAGTAGGTTAAATTTTCACTTAACCCATGAAATATCTTAACATCTACTGGATAGATTGGCGGGAACTTCTGTGAAGACATTCATATAATTAATAATAATAATAATAATAATAATATAATTCAGATAATGAATCCTCATGATTTTGGTAATCTTCTGATTTTTTTTCCTCTAGCACAGGTAACGCTTGTGGTTTTGAGTGAAATGTCTCTTCAATCATTGAATGCATTGCTGTGAAGTTTGGTACACTCCCTCGTCCCCCTGAGGATGAACTGTAATAACTTTTCTGACTTTTCATAATTCTATTGACATTTCCATCAGCCTCAACTGTACTTTATGTCTAGTGCAAATAGCAAATATTAGCATGCTACATGCTGAATTAAAATGGTGGACATGGTAAATCTGTTAAAAAATCAACATGTTAGCATAATAGTTAGCATGTTGCTACAGTGACAGTAGCATTTAGTTCAAAGCACCGCTGAGCTATAAGCAGAGCCTCATTGAGTTGCTAGTATGGCCGTATAAATTTAGTGTTGTTTTTGTGTCCGTGTTTCTTTGCAGAAACAAATGTTTACATCTGGGTCAGCCCAAAAATAAATCAAAAGTATTGGATCAACATGTCAGAGTATTTTGACATTATCTAAGTCTGCAAGCAAGATAATGACCACAAATGACAGTTTCAATAATAAGTTTTTTAAAACTCTGCGTATAACCCCATTAATGTGCATGTAAATCCACTGACTGACTGGAAGCATTTGGGCATTTGTTTGTAAGAGCTGTAAGTTAATCAACACATCTGCACATTACACATACAAACGACTGAGATGTGTGACACATAACACAGAAAAGGAGAGAGAGAGAGAGAGAGAGAGAGAGAGAGAGATGAAGCAGATAGAAAGAAAGCGGTAAATGAGGAAGTGAGGTGCGGATGTTTGGGTTTTTTGAGCCCATTCATCTAAAAACACAGAGAAGAAAAGAGACAGAGAGAGACACCTGAGAAAAACCTCAAAACTTAGCAGTCACTGGTTTTCCCGAAACTAAAGGGGCTCAGAGGCGCTGAGAACAGAGGATGAAGATCTCATTGACGTAAGAGAGGCGTATGCTCACCATCACTTACATTATGCACACACGCATGCACACACACACTCATGTACATAGTGTGAAAAAGGACAGGGGGCTGAAAGAGTTTCTTTCTGCAGAATTCACACAAAGTTTCAAACAACCACAAAGCAATAAGTAGGTACTAACCAAGCTAACCAAGGTCCCAGCTTCATTACAAAGGATCTAGATTTTGTGAAAAGTCTCTCCACTGCAGCTTTGTTGATTAGATAATGTTCATATCAGTTTCTCATTTTGTTTCTGTGTCTGTCTTGCACATTTGGATAACGTTCTTGTAAGACACTCTAGAGAAAAGTGTCAATCTATTGTGATGACACATGGAAAATAAAATCAGGTTGGCCGCAGTGTTAAAGAAGCCACAAAGTATACATACTCATACATTTGCACGTATAAAAATTGCATTCATCCTATTTCCTTGCCACTGTCTGTTAATGGCAGACATGTCACAGCTATTACTAGTCTCTGAAGTAAATACAGTACGAGACAATAAGCAGCCATGACATGTCACAGGACTTACGGCTCTGCTAAATGTTGGTCATCACGAGTTTGTTTCAAATGGATGAAAATGATGCTGATACTTTTGAAACCACAACATCAAAGCGCCATCTAATTCTTGGACATGCTAAGTTTTCAGTCACATGAGTCTATGTGTGTGATTGTCTGTGTGTGTGTATGTGTGTGTTCTTGTATCAGTTTGTCATTTCAGTTAGTGTGTGGGTGGGCGTTAAACCTTTAGACAAAGTAAAGTAACCATGCGTTAAAGTTTAATATTTGCATTCATGTGATCTCAAGAACGTCTCCAGTGAACAGCATTCTCATTCCCAACCCCCCACCCTACACACTTAGAGACTAGCCAGCTGAAAATTATAGGTTGTTCAAGACACACACACACACACACACACACACATACACACTAGCACATGCACGCCATGCCTATTTCATTTAATAGCTCAAACTCAAGTGCTATAGCTTCCAGGTTAGTGTATTAAATTAAAGTCTCCATTGTCAGTTGCTGAATTATTCCTGATTTACTCTGAGCCAGATTCCCCAATAGAAAGTGAAACATCAGTAAAGAATTTAGTCGGATAGGAGGTGGGGATGGGGGTCAGTGACTATACCTGTTCAATACGCAGAACCAGGTGATACACAGAGATCATGACATAAACTGAGATGATATCACAGATGTCTCATAAACCACAACCAGGTTGTGCAACGCCACCATGGGCTGTTAAGAGCAGTGTTGTTTGAGTCCAACCCTGTGAATCACTTCACGTATTTGTTATTTATGTGACCACTTCAGTTTCACTTTTTATGACAATGGTAACGGTTTCCCCCCCGAGAAGGTAGTTTAAGTAGTGCAAGTGTCAAGCCTGTAGACAAACACACAAATTATGTGTGAAGACTTTAAGATGAAGTACTGCACAGAATCCTTTGGGCTAAAATATTATTATTACAAATCATATATATCATAGTATGTTTTACTGATGTTATGATATGGTTGAATCTGCCGCCCATGTGCTGATATTGAGTGTCATGCTATTTTTAGTAGTAGAAACATCTTTTCAACAACCTCTTGGCCTAGAGGGCATTAAAGTACATAAATGATCTATAATATTTTTAAGTAAAGGTATGAGCTTTTAGAATGAAAACAATTTTAAAATCACAATATGCATCTATTTTTCACCTTAAAATTGTCCCTCCTTTGTTGCATAAGACTTTTGCAAAATGAGTGTAACTTGATGCCTGACGAGTCACCACTACAGATGAAGGTATGAATCGGATGCCGTCAGTGGCAATGAATCCTCCTGGTCTGCTGGAAATCTCATGAATATTTATGACTGTGGTGAGATGTAAGATCTGTGAATTTGTTAAGTTTCGACTGCCAACTCAGTCATCTGACAAAAATGTGATGATTATGAAAATGCATGAGGTGGATGAATCACAATAGTCTTTTGAGTTTACTATATCCATAAGTTACTTGGAAATGTGATAGGATGGATGGATGGATGGATGGATGGATGGATGGATGGATGGATGGATGGATGAGTAAATCATACGAGAAAGAGATACCCAAACTTCCAAGCTAAGCCATATTTAAAATGTCAACATACGTGTCTCCATCTTCATCTTGATGTGTAGCCAGAGCGATACCAGCCAGCAGGTTATCGGTTTGGTGGGCCAGAGGGTGGTTCAGGTCTGGGACTGGGGGCAAATAGTATACTTGGTAACCTGAACAGGGATGAGACAGAAAGAGAGGCAGAGACAGGGAAAGAAAGATATAGAAGGTGAGAGGTGCAGAGGGAAAAGAATAAAACAAAATCACGGCAATAAACACAAAATGAAAAGGCTGATCTAACAAACAAGGTATTCTTGTACTAAAGAAGAGTGCAACTCTGTGTGTATGTGTGTGTATGGCTAGTATTCAGCTATGAGTTGAGTGGGCAAGCTACTTCAGTCAGTGCAGTAGACTTGACTATAGAGGAATAGCTAGAGAATAGCTGACTGGACAGTTTCTCATTGATTCAGCTGTAGCTGCTGCATCAACTGGGCCTCTGAGGTCTGTTCTTTCATCTGTGACACACACCGAAAATATTGAAAGAGGGTGTTGTGTGCTGTTACTGTTTTAAGAATCCAAACAGCATTAGCAGCATTCATGTAACACCACAAGATCATTTTGTGAGCCTCTGCATGTTGTGCCATGCTCTGTCTTTGGAACTTAAATTGTGTCTCTAACTTTGTCTTACAATTCAACAGTGTGTAGAGAGACCCTAGATTCACACAGCCAACCACACAGTTTTACAATCAACCTAATTTTGGCCATAAAAAAGTAAGTGTTTCCTTGATATGATTACTATAGACTACAAATCACAGCAAGACTCTGAAATGCAGCAAGATTACAGGGGTTAATACATTTTTAATCAAAGAACTAAAAGGTATCGTAGCCCACTAATGTAGCCTAAAATAACGAATGTTGGCCAGCGATGCTTACCGCAATGAATCGGGTGTAAAATGCGTATGGGACATCTGTCTTGACTCTGCTGTGTCACTTCAAGACGCCTGGGAGTCACTGGTGCTACAGCGACCCGGTGTTCATCCGCGGGTCTTTCCAAACGACCGGCCAAACGCTCCCGAAATGTCAAGTCCGTATCTTCCACAGGGGAGAGTCGGTCTCCACTCTCAGCAGGAGGCGGCGACTGCGTCTGGGTCTCCGGCTCGACAAGAATCCGGCGTTTCCTAAAAGGAAGCTTGAGGGAAGAATTGTCCGCCGGCCGTTTGCGAGCAGTACCGGTTCCTGAGTCCGCTACGTTTCTGACGGCGGGGCAGCGTATTTCCAAACTGTTGGTTCCCGTGGACGCGGGGGGTGCAGGTGAGCGCCCCTCGCGCGACCTTTCCAGTCCGCAGTCCGGACTCCTCGACCCGGCGCCCCCACGCTCTCTGTTCGTGGTGCGCAGATCCAGCGGCGCTGTGGCAACCGACTGGTGGTCACCGTTCATAGTCATGATCCTCGGCATCAACTGGTGGCGAAGCGCTCAGGATCTGAGGAAGTTTCAGGTGTGTGTGGGTGACGACAACGTCTCGACGCTCAGTGACAGTTTGCTGGGATCAGTCTATCCAAAGTGGCCAACAGTGCGCAATTCCCAGCTCCATGAAATCAAGTGGGCAGCGATTAAATCATCCCTTTGTATCACTGGTGTATTTTAGATAAGCGTTCAAAGTCATAGATTCAGAATCATCTTCGAATCGGAGCCAGTGGAAGTTTGATGTAGATTATGTGTATCCTATCGCACCTATGGTAACAACTGCAGGTACAGTGCAGCTGCGCAGCGCTCATCTGCTTTTAATGAAAGAAACACGGTGCTTTCCCTATATCGAAACAAAGCAATTAGGTTCTGTGTAAGGCAGGAAAAGAGAAAACACTGCGTTGACTTCATAATAATTTCTGCATTTCCTACGTTTCTGACATCTGTCTGTTTTGCATGCAAGTTCAAAACATGTTACTGAATTTCTCAAGAAGTTCACGGAGGAAAGACGGATCGATGCTTTTCTCGGCTCGGTTGCTTTGGGTATATGCGTGCAAGATGTGCAAACTGTGACAGCAGGTTAAAATAATGGAGGTAATAGTGGGTCACTGGATATTTGCTACTTCCCCAACTGGGTTTTAATGCACGTTTAGACACATATTAACGTCGACTACATTAATTCACAGCTGTGGAAATGAGACAGATGGCTTTTTTATTATCACTTTTTCTTTGCTTTGAATTGTACAGTCATGTTTATAACAGGATAAGGGCTTCAGACTTAAATTTGGTGCCACTTTACTAAAGTAAACATTGTTATTTCCACACTTGAGGAGCAGTATCAGTTTACATTTTCATACAGCATGAGGACAATGGCTAAAGGTTCAGACTCAGTTTCAAGTAACAATATGACAACTGAAGTCTTTCAGTTTAACATAGCTGCAGTAAATCAAAGTGGCCCCTTAATGTAAAGTGTAGTTCTTTCCTTTGTTGCAAAAGCCTAACAGACTGTCCCACTTGATAGATTAGAGCTGCAATAAAGAAAGAGTGACTTTAACAGCATGCAATGTGCGCAATTATATGATTTTATTATGATACTGGGGATAAAACTATATTTATGACATTTTACGGTGATGATGTGAAATCAATGTAAAAAAAAAAACAGAAGAACACAAACCAATAGACACTGAAAGGTACATTTCCTTTGTGAATTTATCTGCACCCTATTAATGGTGTCATGCAAGGGACTTTTATGTTATTTTGATCACATGTTTTAGTGCCTCATGTCAGCAGAAATACTGTCAATTTTCACACTTCAGTCCAAAATTAAAACACTGTTGACGTTTTTCTGATCACATTACAAAATAGAACAGACAGGATAGTCCCAGTTGTGGTGAGCTGATACTCTTCTGCAAATGGCACCTTTCTGGTAAAAAGCATGTTGGCGTCACAAAGTGACAAATTCCTGCAAATATGTTAAATCATAACACTGTAAATAAACTACATACAGAAGCTCCAGTAAGCTTAACGCTTAATTCTAGTTTTGTTTGGAGGACACAGATTTTGCATGTTGCAGTAGATCAGATGCACAGTGTCAGTCAGATCATTGATGTATTAATTCATCTGTTTTCTCAGATTGATGACATATCACCAGACTGCAGACTCGAAATTGAACTTGGACCAAACCAAACCAAAGGTGGAATAAGAAGAACAAACGAGGAATTCAGAGAGAAGATCCAACCCGAGTGACTGATCAGTTAATGCCATGTTACTGCTACCCTGCATGCGGCCATGTTGGCTTATCCAATCTACAAAAAAATGTGCATACACAAGCATGCATTTGCACACACACAAACACAAATCACACCTCATCTCCTTGTCTTTAATCTTATCCCTCCCCGCCCTCATACCAGGTTCTGATTACCAGGGTCAATTTGGGACTTTCCTCTTTCCACTGAAGTGTGGGGTGGGCAACGGAAAGTCAAGCTTGGCTTCTAAAGTCCCTAAAACACCCTGACACTACACAAACATACTCTGCAGCTGTCAGGGCACTCAACCATTGTGGTCTCCTCTGGTGTACGGTATCACTGTGTATGAAAAATACTGGCCTACCTCTTTTACAGCCAGTCTCATCCTGAATGCACACTTGACAGAGCTTACTACTGAGTGAATGAGACACAGACGGAGGTTTAACAATCTTCTCTAAGAGTATATACATGTGTGTAAACAGAAAACCCCATACGCTTTTAATATTTAGGGGTTCAGTACTCCTGTATGGTGAATGGAGAGAAGCCATCAGTTGCAGAAATAATGAGGTTATCACATACACATAAAAAAACGATGAAATGGGGCCCCCTTGTGCCAAGAGAGCAAAGGTGCAAATAGACTCTCAAACAAGCTGGACTGCGTCATAGGTTTGTGCAACTGGTTTCAGCCCTTTATCTTTTTTCTTCCCTCCTACTCTCTGTGCTCACATATATAGTATTTTAATACAGCTGACTTTCCAATAAAGCTCTTCTCATTCATGTTTCTCTGTTTCTGTTGTCAGACAATGTAACAAGTATGAAATAGTGACTGAACTGCGGCTCATTAAGACTACATGTTAGGCAAACTGCAATGCAGACTTAAAGCACATTTCAAGAGGTGGTCTCAACAAACCAGACAGTCGAACTGAGACTGGACTGGCAACAATACAGACTGTAAACATCCCCCTAAAAGAAATTGTTCAGCCAATGGGGAAATTCCATCTCAGTCTCGTGGCATTTGGCTAACCAGTGGTGGTCAGTTAGTAAGTCAGCGACAAATGTTATCTTTGGATGGGTGCTGTTGCAGTCCAGCTAAAGATAATCAGCGAAAACTAAGCACACAAACTAAGCAAAATACTAATAAATAATAATTCTTAAAGTCTGTGCGCACTCTTCAGTTAAGGTAAATTAAAACTGGAATTTAAATGTTCAGATTATAAGCATCAGATTGCAGTGACAACTCAAAACTTTGTGAGCAGTGTCTGAGTTAGTGTGGCCCTCTTGTGGATACTGAGGCAGAGGTCAGATTCTCAGTTTTCTCATTCTAATGGTGAAGATGGTGTGCCACAACAGGCACAGGGAGGATTTATGAGAAATGTATCCTTTCATTGTATTTAAAGATAATTTCTGAAAACACCTTGGGATGTGCTTTGTAAAAAAATGTATTCAATATAATCAATAATTATAAATTTTATTTTCTTATATTATTATATTACATTGAATGTAATATTTTATATTAAAAATGCTATTATTCATTAAGTTCATACAACTCAGTTATTTTCAATATGTAGTATTTGTTGTAAATAATGGTTTTAGTGGAGTTATTTATGTAAGTCAAGGTAGTGTGCTTCTAGTCGCTGCTAATAATAGACATATTCAGCCGTCTTCAAAACTGTCCTTTACACTTTCCTCTCTTCTTACAGTTTTACAGTTAGGCGTAAGTGTAGGTATAACTGAAGAAACCACAATGTTCAGCATGGCTACCAAACAGCATAGCAGAGGCCGATGAGAATGCTGTTAGTTCAGTATTCAGATCTTTTACCTCAGTAAAAGTAGGTATACTACAATTTGAAAATTTTTATGAAAATAAAAGTAGTGCATTCAAAACCTTATTTCAGTAAAAGTACAACAAAATAGAATAAAATTAAAATACTCCATTAAAGCACCTCAGAACTGTAATTAAGTACGGTACTTGAGTAAATGTACTTACTTTTCAACATTGAAGAGGGCCTCCGGCTGAAATCTACATCAATACACAACAGAAGCATGTGTCAAAAGTGAAGATTGTCATAACCACATATTTAGCTTCTTTTCTTGGTGTTTTATTCCAAAATGAAACAAATTACTTTAAAAAGGGTTAATAAACCCTTCATTAAATGCTACATTCATTCATTCATGCTTACATCTCTTCTCATCGTTAAAATTGTTCCAACTTCTGACTAATGAATCATCACCAAAAAGTCACAAAGTCACATACTATGTGTGAAACAGTTTTGATAATTGATTGTTTCACTTGTTTATTTGACCAAAAATACCTACATTTAGTTCAGCTTCCTAAATGTGAGATTTTGCTACATGTCTGTTTTGTTACACTGTAAAATGCATATCTTTGGGTTTTACAAGCATTTAAGCCAGCAAACATTTGCTAACTAACACTAAACCCTTGATCCACTCACACTGTTTACCTAGTATTGGCCTCTTTGGCCACCTTGTGGTTGTAATGTTGTTAATGTAATTAATGTATGTGGTATGTCTTTGTTTTTGCTTTTTTTGCTGATTTGTTCTTATTTTTGTTTTTGTTTTTTGTTTGGCTGTCTGCTGTCTGTCTTTACATTACTGTAATCTTACTGTACTTCTATTCTTTATTTATTTTGTCACTCGTTTGTTATGTAGTGATTGTGTTATATGTCGGGACCCTCTCAAAAACGAGAGGGTACATCTCAATGGGTTTATCCTACTAAATAAATTTGTCGAAACACAAAGGCTGACAGGAATGTAACTAGCTTTGTAGGTATTTTATCACATAGATCAAAATTTTGGACAAATAAGTATTTTGACCTGATGATGGCGCTAAATGAAATGTTTAGGAATCACAATAGTTAGGCTGTTACGATTATCCTGAGGAGACATGAATGTGTGTATCAGACTTCATGGCGATCCATCCAATAGTTGTTGAAACATTTTACTCAAAACCACAAATGTAATCCTCAGAGTGGTGCTGAAAGAAAAGTCAAGGGTCATAGTATGAAACGTCAATCCATACAGTCATTTAAGAAATATTTCAGTCAGGCTGACACTGACATCCTTAGATTTATGCCACATGTGAGGCTAAAAATAACATGCAACAGTTCATGTCCACTCCATGTCACTGCATCCATCTAATTACCAGGCATGCAAACTGGTCAGGGGTGAAAAAGGTGAGAAGGATGCGTGAGCAGAGAAAAACACAGACCCACTAGAGGGGGTCTCGGGATATGCTCACCCAGAGATTTTTTTAAGAAAATAAGCTACTAAACGAAATACTTTCTTTCTACTTTGTTTCTAATAGAGAAAAAGTAGGTCCAACATGAAACTGCTCACAATAAACATTTGTGGATACAGTTTGTAGTTGACTCCTCTGCAGTGTAGTAGTAGCTGAGTTGCTATGGTACTGTGGTCACACAGTGTGGCTTACAGTAGGTCAATGCACCCCCCACCAAAAAAAAAAAAAAAAAAAAATGTTCTCATCGGATCTGCACGAATCACGTCGGTGACCCATTTTGGTTTCAAAATGGCGAATTTTGCCAAAAGGTGAGAAGTTTCCATGCCAGAATTACACAGTAAATCTTCTTCCCTGCTGACAGTCAGGTGAACATGATGATTCTTTTTATATCCCACCTGGTGAAGCAGCTGGAGTTGCTGATCTTTGACCTTTGCTTTCATTTCACAGGCATCCTGTCTGTTAGGAAGTCTACCTTTCTGGATACTGTTACTAAGGCCTTGTGCTTTTCTTTCATTCTTAGCAAATGTCTAGTTTTGAGTCCACACCTCTCAGTCTTCCTCCCTCCCATTTCTCTCTCTCTCTCTCACTCTCACTCTCGCTCTCTTTCTCTCTGCTTGCCTGCCAGAGTAGTAGAGCAAAGAAAACAAACCTGTTTGTCTGCTTGCAACCAGGAAGCCAATCAAAGGTTGCACCAAGACGAGAGACAAAGAGAGAGAGAGGGTGACATGAAGAAAGAGAGGCAAAGAAGAAACAGCAACATGTGAGGCCAAGACAGAGAACATTTTTCCGCTGTGCTGTGAGTACACGTCTCAGCTCTGTTGACCCTGATTATGTAGGACTGCTGTGCTGCTGAGATGTATACATGAATATTGGTAAGGAGAGTGTTGTGCTCAGTAATGGCCAAGAAAGGCTGAATGTGCAGAGAGTTAAGGGGTGGAGAGAGTGATGAGAGAGAAAGGAATGTGATGATAAAAGTTTAAACTGTTTCAACCGTTTATTGTCAGTCTCAAATCATCCTTTCCTTTGTTTTTAGTACACACTTTCTCATCATTGGCATCTGGGGTTGGACCTTGTATTTTGTAATTTTTCTGAGTTGCTGACAGAGAAGTGAGAAGCCACAAACAGAGAGGAGTGGTGGTTTTAAGTGGAGCTTTGATTGTATTTTTGTTAAGATGCTGTCATTGCACATGAGGTCTATTGCTGGATCATGTAATCCTGTTGGGTTATTGTTACATGGATCAAGGACGGATGCTGTTTGAGGAGGCTAAGATGTATGCTTTTCAGATGAAGTTGAGAACTCATTGTAAGGGCAACAAATGCCAGCCTAAACACTTAAAAACCTGAGCCAGTGTCAATAGCTGCTCCAGTTTCTGCTCATAAACATTCACACACATTCAGACACTGAGCTTCCACACCTCTTGACAAAGTAGGACCATTGGTACTTATTGCCACACCCCACGGATACAGACAGACAGACTGACTGATATTTAAGGTAGCTCTTGGTTCACATCGCTTGCACACACAAAACAGTGAAATGATGGCAGCAGCAGGTTCAGGAGCCTCAAGCTCCCAGCCCCCTACTGGTGGAGACCGACGTCTGGTGGACAAGGCCCTCAAAAAAATGGATAAGCTCCATGAGCTGTGCACTAACCCCCGGCTGGGCCTGAGGAACAGTCCGCCATACTTGCCAGACCTGGTATCTGAGGCGACAGCCCTGCTCGTGCAGGTTTGGGAGCCATTCAGAGGCTCAAAGGCGGCAGGCGGACAGGTGCCCAGGGGAGACGAGGCCATCTACCTGAGGGTCCATGTCAGAAACCTGCTGGATAAGACGGACAGGGCCGTGCTGCTGTTTAAAGAGGGACGCGAGAAGATATTTGAGGAGTCATCCAGCTACAGGTAAGAGGGTTCCTGACTGACATGTACATCCTTATAGATAGAAGAAAAGCATGTGGTAGCAAGAAATGTTGGTTTTGAAACACTAAATTCATTTCACAACATTCACAACAATCTATAGCTTCTTTGTTTGGAGTGCTCTATTCCAAAATGCAATATATTTTTTATTTTATTTTCAAAGGTTGACACAAATGTTTTGTCAATGCTTCATTCATCTTTTACTTCACAATTACATTCCTAACCATAACTGTCATGTTTCTCATTTTCAAGTTTCAAGAGCTGAAACAATTAATCAATTAGTTGATTAATTTAACCGAAAATTATCTGAACCAAATCTTAAATGTGAAGATTTGTTTTGCTGATTTTCTGTGTTTTGTATCATTGTAAACAGAATATCTTTCAGTTTTCGGCTATTGTCGGACAAAACAGGACATATTAAATCATCACCTCGGGCTCTGAGAACTAGCAATTCACATTTTTCACTATTTTTGAACACTGCATAGACTAAACGGGTAGTTGAGTCTTGAAACAAATTATTGGCAGTTTCATAGATAATGAAAGTAATCATTAGTTGCAGCCTGAAAATTCATATGTTAACATTTTTTTATAATCTCTGATATTCTAGTGTCACCCCACCACAGTGGAGGATTGGAAAGGAATTTCATTTGTGATGCTCGCAGCATTAAACCATCACAATTTAAAAAATCAATAGCAACATCTCTCTGGAGAGTCTCTACGTTACTCTGGATATTTGACTGATCATACAGTTTTTACTAAGATTTCTCTTTGTAGTTTTGATTAAAAAAAAACTGTTTGCAGTGAGGTCTAGGAAACTGCTGCTTTCTTTATTTGATTGATTTTTTTTTTTTTTTTCAATTCTGTCAAATCCCAATTGAAATTCCACACATTTGAACAAACAATCTGAGCAGATAAAATCTATTTATGGCCAAACACAAACAGGAAGAAGTGAGAAAATATTCAATTTGTATTACTGACCATCTAAGGATCGACTTATATTACAATCAACATTTTCCTTCCAACTCAGCCAGATTATGTTCTCAAGCCAAAAACATGATCTTTATCCAGACGAATCCCTCTCTGTAACCTGACCTTCTGTAAGACAGATAAACTTTTATAGGGTCAAACACAGGCCACACATCCCTTAAATCTTTATCTAGCACCATGGGATCCGGGATTTTTACTATGAGAATGAGTATGAGAACCCAAAAATAGTCTTCTATATTTGCAAGACAAAAAAAAGTCATATCTAATACTTGGCAGTTATAATAGAGGCTTTGACCCTTCCTTAAACACAAAATTAAATCAAGAGAAATGTTTTATCCCATCTATAGAAGCTGTATTAAAAAAATTTTTTAAAAATCATCCCCAATTCCCACAAGTCCAATGTCCATCAGATAAAAAAATTATGATCACATCCTGTAAGTTTGTTGTTTGGCTAAAGTGGATGTTTTGGAGCACTTTTTATCTGGAGTTTGAGGGCGTCCCCTGCTCCTGTAGGGACTACTAATGACGAAGGTGGAAAAACAGCCAAACCTGCATCTTTGTGATGCTAATGTTGGGAAACTAGAAAAAGCAACAACGATCTCTGAATGGGAGCAGCTTCGGGGAGAGAGTGTCTGTCCAAGGATACACCATACAGGAGGGATAAGATTTTGTGCACGATTAAGTCACTGTGTTAAGTTGCAGTTTTGACAAACATCTTCCTACTTTTAACTCTGAGGAAGACATGGTGCTGTCTATCTATCTAGCTATCTATCTATCGATCGATCGATCTGTTTCAGCAGAATTGTAATGTTACAATATCAAGTCATCGTTTCACATAATTATGTTGTTTAAAGGATTCATTCCAAACTAATTATAGCCAATGTATTGCATAGTAGTGAAATACATTGCGCTAAAACATTTCAGTTGTAAACATTTCAATTGTAACCATTTTATATCTGATTTTATCTACATTTGCCATAGTATTAGATATATCAAAACAGATGTTCTTGCTTGCAGTTGAGGCACCACTGAGCTCCAAAGCAGCTGATGCGTGGCAAGCTCTCTCAGTTCTACTGTATAACATGCATTCACATATGAAACTTGTACCAGAGGCCAGCTTTTGTCTAAGATTGTCCTTCAGCGGAATCTGAAAATATAATACGACCATATTTTTAAAAAAAAATGTATTGTATCACCTTAAACAATCTTCTGTACACAGTAGATAACAGATGGCCTTCACACCGCAGTCATGTCTGCATGGGCAGTCATGTGGCAAATTCACATTGTGTTACGTGTATTGTGGGTTAGATATCAGGGCAAATTGTGTAAATATCCTCTTTTAAGTTTTCTGAATGTCCTGTTATAATGTCCTCTTTTCTGCGGTTCATTATCCCACAGACTCAAGCCAGTAAAGAAGCACGTACTCAGCCTATTTCTAATATTGTTGGATGGTTAAAATACTATTCACCTTTTAGCAAGTGAAATATCTGTCAGGCTATCATGTAAGGCTAAAAACAGAAGTGAGATCCGACTGATGGTGGAGGTGACAGAAACAGACAGTTGAAGGTTTAGCAGCTGGAAGATTAATGTCACATTGATGAGTTTGACCTCAACTGACTGGAATTTAAGAAACATACATGCAAATGTGCAGACTTTGTTGCACGTACGACTGTATGTGAGCAGTGAGCTGAACAACATAAGAAACATACAGTAGTTATTAGTCAATATATCAATTAATAAAATCTAATTTTGCTAATTCATGCACTTGGAGGAACTATTCACAGAAATAAAATTGACATTACCACAAGTAAAATCCCTGCACTGATAATGTTACTGAAGTAAAATTTTATAGTATCAGCATAAGTGAGAAATGGCCCATCTGAGTGTTATTCTACTCAATATAACTATAACTAATTATAACTAATTATAAAGATTGTAATTGTTGATGCATTTATGTGACTGTAGCATTTCACTTTCACTAAAAGTTTAATTTACCACAGTGCATCATAATCTCATCATAAGTAAATAGTTACTATTAGTGGAATAGAAACCTCCTCTGAAATACCAGGGAGTGAAAGTATAAGGTGCTTCAATGGTGTACTTAGGAACAGTACTTGACTGAATTTGCTCTGTAGCCATTATTTGTGGTTTAATTTTGTCACTGACAAACATTTGATCAGTTGTGGATATCTTTAACTTCTCATCATGTTCAGGGCGTGGCTAGGTTTTTTAACATGAATTTCAAATAAAAATTTGTCATCATTCCGCCTCTTTAGCAAATAAACACTGATGATGCTTTAGCTCTCAGAAGTAGAACTTATTTGAATGTAGGAACCTGAGCATGGTGTTGAATGTGAAGCTCACTTAGAGATGGCTTCAGGTTTGAAGTAAAAATTAATGGTCACACGGTCCTCAATGTATCTGAAAATATAGTTAAAATGCCCACAGGATCTACACAAGCTATGCTCTGTCTCTGTAGGAGATGAGTTTTTTGAAGCAAACTACATGTTTCACATCAAGCTTCTTCAAGCTGATGAAAAAAATCTTAACAATGACACAATTACAGGAAATGTCAACCAACCAGACAACTATTACTGTAATGCAATGCATTGTCCAGCATCACAACTGTATACAGTATCACCAAAAAAACAAAAATACCAAAACCAAAAAGACCAAAAAACTACATTAGTTTACAGTTAATTTCATCACCATCTCTCTGTCTTTTACATGTTATTTTTAAGTACCTACGATGCCCAGCCAGAGCGTGAGATGTGGCTTACACATTTCCTCCCACCTTACTCTCCTCTCCCCAACACCACAGAGGTTTTTTTTCCTCAGTGAGGTAAAAAAAAAAGTATCAATGACCACTTTTCACAAAATCAAATGTCTGTCTTATTAAATATCCGAGATGCATCAGAACTTATTTCCCAGATGTCCTGTAAAAGAGGAGATATGCTGAAATGAAGATTAAAACTTCCATTCAACCAGACAGGATTGCCTAATATTGTTAAATTCTGTTAATTCAAGCATCACTATATGCCACATATAATTGCAGAATTATGGCTATATTTAATTCATAATACTACAGATGCTATGGTTTGTGTACTGTGGAATTAGTCCACATCAAAATTAAAAACTATGATGTGTACTGAAGTAAGTTGCAGTATATTTGATTACATAATTAATGTAAAATTATTGAGTACATATCATACAGATAAGTTATGTAAACAATGAAAGTCCTCCTCCACTCATACACGTGTTTAGATTATTGTTACTTCTCTTGAATCTTGGACCTTCATAGAGTAGAATGGACTTTCCAGTGATAAACGCCCTGTGTGTTAAAACTTTTGACACAAAAAGATTTCCAATCCACAGACTCCACGGATTCTTCAATAACGGAGCTGTATGTATTTTTGAGGATTTTTAAGTAGTTAATGTAATTTTTTTGTGGAAAAACAATACCAGACAAATTATACTGTATGTATTACATCAAACACGCTAGAAGGGGATCTTTAAAGATCTAAGCTCTAAGACTAAATTATAACATTTTTTATTTAACAGTTTTTACTTATTTGTGTTTTACATCGTACACGTGTTATTGTTGTCAAAGAATCTCTGACACTGGTGTTGTTGAATGATTTTGCATATAGAGCTTTTGTTGTATTAATCAGTTTTGAGTGTTGTACCAAGTTTCTTGTTGACAGAGAAACATGTTTGAAGAGTTTTTTTTAAAAAGATGAACTTGTGTTGAGAAAAGTACAAAAACAGTTGTTCAAAAAAGAAGTTTAGACACTTCAAGGGGTGCTGAGACTACTGCCCTGAGGTAACACACTGGCCACTGGAACATTTTGTGGTATTCACAGACACGCATGCAGCAGAGAGCATCCTGTTTGCAAGCTGGACTACCTTTTGTGTGTATTTGTGTATGTGTGTATCTACGGAAAGTATCAGCAATGCTTTCTAAACTTAAATTATATAATACAATCAAATGTACAACAGAGTTACGTTTCCTCTGAAAAAATGTGGTTATAGAATTGTATTTTATTCTCATTTTTTTCTCAATTTCTGTATAATTTACTCATGGCCAGCTCCCAGTGCACAGTCTACCACACTGCTGAACCGGCTGGTTTGACATCCACCAATTTTTTCACACACCTACACGGCAAGCTGGAGTCGTAACACTATGCCTGTGATACTTTATGTAATTACATAAAATTTCAAGAAAGTCATTTTAAAAAGGCACACTAATAAAATGCAAACAGAAATGATAAAAGATTTAGGGTTTTTCAGCAGATACAAATGTCATGACAAAAGTGGGAGAAGACACCATTTTCAGCAGCAAAACAGAGATAGTTTTTTTGACAAACTGAGGATATTTAAACGCAAAACACAATAATCCAGTTATAGTATGAATATCAGTAGAATCCGCAGTGAGAATGTGCATGAGCATGGGGAGTGTGTGCAAGTGTTGTAAGTGCATGAAAACAAAGAACACGGAAAGAACAAAGGACTAAAGCACCCTAACTAAATGGCTGACCGCAGGGAAGGAGAGAGAGGGACGGCGAGCAGCAGCTGGTAACACCAGGCCCAAGTGATACCAGTTGGTGTAGATAATCCCCTGCCCCACCCACCAGACATCTGAAACAGAGACAGACGAACAGGCTGGCAGCAAAGGGCAGGGATCGTCACAGCACTAACTTTTATCACAAACTTTCACACCTCCCCCATTGTTTTTTTTTACCATGTGGTGAAGAATACATTTTCATTTCTAAGCAAAGTATACCTATTTTTATTTCTGGCATCACAACTGAAAGTCTGCTGTGTCTTTCACTCTCAGGAGAAGCTTGACCAAATTGTCCTTGCTGTTCAGTCACATACTGTGGGAGATGAAGGCCATGTTTCCAGACGGATCTTTTCAGGGTGACACCTACAGGGTGAATAAGGCAGACGCTGAGAAGTTTTGGTGGCAATCATTTGGAAACAAGTGAGTGTGAGGAACTTTCAAGATGACCTGACATTTTGTGACTTTTTTCATTTTGTGTGTATACACATTCACTACACCTCAATGATGTATTCTGGCAGGTGTATAGTTCAGTGGAACAGTTTTAAAGAGCAGCTGCGGAGCGTGCATGCATTTGAGGAAGGGATGGAGTCCATGGCGCTGAAATCAACCATCGATCTCACCTGTAATGACCACATATCTGTGTTTGAGTTTGACATCTTCACCAGACTGTTCCAGGTGAGGTGAACATTTCCAGTAAAGGTACTAAGCTGATTATTTAAAGGACTACTTCGACAATTTGGGAAGTATGTTTTTCTGCTCCCAGCTGGTTAGCTTAGCTGAGCATAAAGACCAGAAACTGAAACAGCTAGCCTGGTTCTGGTCAAAGGTAACAAAAATGACATATCACCTCTAAAGATGTCATTATATCTCGTTTGTTTAATCTATACTAAAACCAAAAAGTGTAAATTCAACAGTATGCCCCTTTATGTTGGGTTAGATGCCAGACTATTTCTGGATCAGTACCAGAAAGTCAAAATAGTCCAGCACATAACCAATTGTAAAATGGTAAACTATTTTTAGTTTGGTTTTTGAACAGATAAAATAAGTAAGTGGATTTTGTTAACATTTGCCAGAGCCATGCTATTTTTCCAATCTTTATGCTAAGCTAAACTAATTGGCTGTTGGTTCAATTAGAATAATATTTATTCTCACCTAACTCTCAACCAGAATATAAATGAGCATATTTCCCAAAATGTCAAACCATTCTTTTAAATGGTGAAAAATTATAACACTAATTAATCTTGAGTATTTTCTCCTCTCCTCTCCATTCCTCTCCTCTCCTCTCCTCTCCTCTCCTCTCTTAGCCCTGGAAGTCACTTTTAAGGAACTGGAACCAACTAGCAGTAACTCATCCGGGCTACATGGCCTTCCTCACCTATGACCAGGTTGTAGCTCGTCTGGAACACTACCTGCATAGGCCTGGAAGGTGAAGACAAGCACTGTGTCAGTGTTGACCTGCATCACACATATGTCAAAACTGTAAATAGCACTGTGGAGGTTTGCTGAGTACAAATGATCCCGGCTGTGAAAAATTAGGTCCTTGAAGCAATATATAATCACAGCACTCCAACAACTTTAAGTACTTGGCTATTTATTATGAAAATCTTAAAAATTCATCAGGGGAAGACGATTCATTTATTACTTTTTAATCTATTAAAGTACATAGTATTTATTTTCCTCTTGAGTTACTGGCATATTTTTCATAACGCATCAAACTCAAGCAAAATGACATCCAATAACCAAATAATGTTCAAGTGACTTATCAGTGAACTTTGATGTCTAAATTTGTCTAAGTTTATTTCAGTGTTCATTTTCTGTCCTGTAAACAAGTGTGATCTACTAGGATCTCTGTCTCACAGCTATATCTTCCGTCTGAGCTGTACAAGAATGGGCCAGTGGGCTATTGGCCACGTGACCACTGAAGGTGACATCGTCCAGACTATCCCCCAGAATACACCTCTCTACCAGGCACTCATTCAAGGCTTCGAGGAGGGCTGGTTAGAACATACACAGACTAGTGTCTGATTTATTCTCCCTTTGTTTGTGTGTTTCCTCTAAGTGCTTTGTGTTTCTGTGCCTGCAGCTACCTGTACCCAGATGGCCGTGATGTGAACCCCGACCTGACGAGCTTGTGTGGACCGACCCAGCGGGGCAAAGTCAAAGTTACAGAAGTAATCGGATGCACTTTATACCTCTTTATCAGTTTTACAGTGGACTGCCAGCAGCCTAGTGAAGCTTTATGGAGACAAAACATAGATCATATCCTGAGATATCATTTTCTCTTATCATTTTCTTGTCTCTTTGACTAACCCACCACCATGACTGCAACACCCAACAGGAGCAGTATGAGCTTTACTGTGAAATCGGCAGCACCTTCCAACTGTGTAAGATCTGTGCAGAGAGGGATAAGGACACTCGTATCCAGCCCTGTGGGCATCTCCTGTGCCAACCCTGCCTCATAGGCTGGCAGGTATGAACCCTCATCCACTTCATCATTGTAGCTTGTTGTACAGGCTATCCACCTTCATCATAAACCACATGCTAATGTTCATCTCCCACATGCTCATCACGTCATGCAAAGACTTACCGTAACAGTTGCTCTGTGGTCAGTGAAGTGAAACAGTCTGGTTTGATTAGACTAGATTTATTTTAGGCTAATTTGAAAATCAGCACTGCCATGGTTACCTTGTGGATTTTAGCTCACCATACTGTAAAAATGCTGGTTATTTGCATGTGGTCTGGGGTTGATGTCCAAAATATGCTCCTTTTTTAACAAAGCTTGTGAACAATATTCACATGCGTCATTATGTAAAATCAGAACAATGTCCCTGGGGCCCTATAAGCAAAATTCTGCTCAAAGGCTCTGACCCATGAGCCATGCAAACCATTTTCAAATATAAAATACAATTCAAAGTATGGCTTAGCTGAACACTTGATGGTTATAATTGTATATGTATATATAATGTGCATCCATATTGCGCAGTACGCCCAGCTAGTCAACATTTTGAATTCAATATTCAATATGTAATTAATAGTCAATGTCAATCCATTGCTTTCCTCCTTGCATCTAGTCAGAGTTGGAACTAAAGCTTGACTGAGAGATTGGATAATCAATGCCTTGTTTTAAACTTCTGTGCACCCACGAGGAGCCATCACATCTATCTAATGGCTGGAATGGTCCCCACAGAGGTTGCTTTCGCGCACGCGCATGCAAACGTTTGTTCACGCGCAATTTGATCTTTTCCTGGTTGTAGTTTATAAACACCGTAAGACGTTGACGTTTATCTATCACAATACATAGCTGAATTTCACCCTCACTTTTGTCACGGCACAGAGTCAGAGAACACACTGCTGTGAAACTGGCTGACAAGCAAGACACAGACAGAGATACACGGCTAGGTTAGCAAGACAGGTACACTAGCCAGAGATGTACTCTAAGCTAGCACATCAACTTAACATTACTGTTGTTTACTGACATCGAACTTGGAGATAAGAGGACACTTTTACCTTATTGATGTTCCAATCATTCACGCTCATGATGTTTTTCCCTCCCTCTATCTCTCTCTCTCTCTATTTTCCTGACCATTAGGATAGTTACGTTTCATCCTTGCGTCAAAGTTGTAAACATTGGCACCCGCTGTGATACGAGGTAGAGGCCAGGCCCTTGCGTAATTTGCGGGACCCTACGTAACTTGCGTAGTGAGCGTACACCTGCTGTGGACTCACCCCTGTACTTTCATAAACCTTTTTTTTTTTGGCATGATCACATAGCTTACTGGAAAGACAAACACAAATCTTTAATGTTACAAAAACTTTAAAAAGGAAAAGGGCTGTGAAGTGATCCCTTAATAACTATAACTGATGTCAGTATGTAAACTGACATCACTGTTTAATTTAAAATGGGGAATACAGTGGGACTTTTATCTTATCCTTATCCTACATAAATGTCAGAGAAAGATGTAGAGAATATCATATGGCGATCTTTCAATTAATCCATTTACATTTGACTATTTGAGATGACACACAAATCCCAAAGGTCTGTCTGTAAATCACAGTTTAGTTATCGTGTCCTGCATGCACTCATGCTCCTGCAGTGGGGCCTCCCCAACTTCCTACTTCCTCTTTTGATGACAGAGTGACATTTATGACATCCAATCAGAGAGCTGCTGATGGCAAAGTACAGCTTCATGCCCTATTTCTGTTTCTTTCAGTCAGCCACCTAGTAACCTCCCATCTATTCAGGAGTTGTTTATGTCTTTGCAATGGTGCAAAACACTCTTGTCCTGACATTTGGCTCAGGACTTCCTGTGTGAGTTCAGGCTCACATCCTCTTTAAACCGTATCAGTCACATTCACTTTGATAAAATGTGTGTGAGAGAGAGAGAGAGAGTGAGAATGAGAGAGAGAGAAAGAGAGAGAGACAGGCATGAAAAGAAAATAAGATGCTTCATGGACGTCAGACCACAATGGAAAAGTTGTAAAGTCTAGTCTAGATACCTGCAGTTATATCAGTCAGACGAACTGCAAATTTAAGTAGGAAGGGGAGCAATCTGAAAAATCTTGTCAACAACATGGACAAACTGCATCTGAAAAGAAAAACAATAGTCCCAATCAATGCATGAAATTAGCATCATAAAACATAAAGCCTGTGTCCTAGAGCAATAAGAGAAAAATGAAATGTTCAATTCATCTTCATCTGGTTTACATTTCTACAAAACCACAGCCTACACTGTCTGTTGAACGTGGTATTTTCCATCTCCTTTATGTTTTGAAAAGCTTGTGGCTTTTATCTTTGACAGGCCCAATATATTCCACTACACACAGTTCAAAAGACACAAAGCTCTTCTAAAGCCAACGTGTGACAATGAATGGGTCTTTAAATTCAAATAGAGTTTCCATTACTCTGCCCGTGACCTGTAACTGATAACTACCTAGCAGAAGTCAGCTGGCCACACCTGCCCATACTGTCGCTGCGACATCAGAGGAACAGAGTCCGTAGTCATCGAGCCCTTCCTGGCAGGCAGCGGTCACTGGGAGGAGGAGGACGATGACACAGAGGAGGAGGACCATGAGGACATTGAACTCATGGTAAAGGAAATGGCTGCCCTGAGGAAGGTGTGTGAATATATTGCTGTGTATGCCCTTTTGTTTTATTCAGTTTTAGCTCGAATGGCTGTAGAATCTTAGTGTTGTTTCCATGTGTTTATCTCTTTCTGCAACATTTCCAGTTCAGTCCATTTAGCAGGACTTGTAGCTTAAAATTTGGCATCTTGTTTGGAACATGCATCCTCATTCAACCTCCTCGTCTCCTTCTGTTTCCTCCAAGTCATGTTCTGCAATGAAGAAATTAAAGTAAAAAATAAAAATCCCCATTGGCTGCCTGTAACACTTTGTCTCTCCTATACCAACAGTTCTCAAGTTTGGATTACCAGGTGCCCAGCTCCCACCTCTGCGTTCCACCTCTGCCACCTAAAAACAGCACAATCCCACACTCTTCATTTCCCCCTAACCAGTCCTTGACATTAGAAACCAAGATGCCTGCCAAACACTCCCACTCCGGTTCAGTAAGTTGCACAGACACTCAAGCTGTTGCTTGCATATTGTTGCTGTGTTCCATCTTGGCAGTTTGATGATAGTGATCACTTTCTCCAGTCCCCACAGACACTAAACTCAGTGAAATGTTAACTCATGCACAATCCTGCAGAGATTCACCGACTGTAGCGTGACTACGCGTAGTAGCTGGTGCTCTGTGACACTCTGTTTCCTCCCTTCAGCAGGCTCACCGTGTCAGTGAAACACGCAGACGACACAAACAACAAACAAAGATAAATAGGTGAGACACTGCTGTTGTTGTATACACGTATTGAGAGGTTTAAATGTGGGCCTGCCACTGAAACTCTACAGTCACCTCTTGCTACTGAGATGAGGATCTAGACATTTTAACTTTATTTATAGTCAAAATGTAAAATGAGTTACTAATGTCTATAGAGGAACCAAGAGAGGACACTTCCATCAGGTTGCACTTGTATGGTATGTCTTTGTTTTAATTTATGAATTTGTCTATACAATAAGAATAATAAAAAAAGGATTCACAAAAGTAACCTGGCATTTAACTGTGAACTGTGCTGCTAACTTCAAGATTCATATTATTCTTACCAGCTGCTGTGCCTTGAAAAATAAAATAAGGTAGACAAAAGTTCAAGTGTTAATGTTGTTGTTTAGTGGGTGATTTCTGTTTATTGTTGGCTTTTAAGAGGATCCCCCATTAGTTTCACCGAGACGGTTGCTAGACACACATTAAAGAAAAACATAATATGGGGAATATAAAATGCGCTGTATCCTTTCCATTAGGCGTCAGGGGGAGGAGCCACACAACAGTGAGGAGGATGACTCTGGTATGCCACACTCATTGTCCCACAGGTGATTGACAGCTGTCTCCATCTCACGGCAATAAACCAGCATTTTCCATCTGAGCCCGCATGTTTATGATCATCAGTAAAGGCTACCATGCCTCAGTCGTACAGTGGGAACTTGATTCAGTTGTTTATGTCTAGCAGCTAATTCACCCGTTGGCTTGTGTTGTTTTGTGTCAAACAGTGCTGAATACCTCTGCGAAGCAACGTTTCCTTCTTCATCACAGAGGGCTGTTGACAGTAAGTTATGGCATGTTATAATGTTATATATCCTGAACTGTGCAGATGCAGTGTTGAAACTACACTGAAGGGAGATTATTCTACAACATGCAGTTGTAGTTTTCCAAGTACTTTCACCATACTGGGAAAACTAGTAAAAATGGGAGTCCAGTTAAATACTACATTGTTTTTCCATTAGGATTCATTATACAAATATGAGTTTTTGGGCACAAGAGACACAAGACTCTCCCGCTGTACTGATAGTGAAAAAGATTCTTCATCTCTTTGATTTGACTGATGTGTTAGCTTAGTGTGCATTACTGAAAGTGTGCATTACTTCTTGTACTTTGTCATTATGTTTTCTAAGTTAATCTTGCTAACCGGAATTCTAATACCCTTAGTACCATCTTGTTCTTGTTTTTAGTGTTCCAGAGTGAATCAGATTCATAGACTTTTTTCACAGCAGGCATTTTGAAATGTCATAACAGAAAAGCACGGGTGGAACCATTAACACAAATGATGACTCAATTCCAGTAATTATTGCATTGCAGTGCAAAACAGATAATAATGATATTAGTGGGTGCTAGTCAACTAAACTAGTAAAATTACTACTCATAATCTCATTGATAACTGTCAATCAACTACAATTCATTCTATCACAGTAGGTGTGCTATCTCCTTGGACTTTTAGGCTTCTAGTATGGACTGAACATTTTAGAATGACATGTTTTTGTGTTTGTGTGTAGGTGGAGCAGCCTGGCTCGGACCCTCCCACCCAGTCAAAGATAGAAGACATAAAGAGAGGGAGGAAAGGAGAGCTGGTCCCAGAAAAGACAAATATGGCCTTGGTGACATGACGAGAACAATGTCATCCTGACAAATAAAAAAAAAACTCGGTAAAACAAAGACTCTTTAAATGAAATGAGAGATATCTGGGGACTAAAGCCTTCAGGATATGTAAAAATAGTTTTTGGTGTCATGTTTGACTGGAAATGACCATGTGTGTCTGTTGCACTGCTGAAGTCGAGATGTGTGGGTGGAACTGACAGAAAATCTACCCACTGAGGCCTCCTACTGTTCAATAATCACACTGCCATTATCTCCACAGTAGGTTCAGCACTGATTCCTAAATGTAGTCTCACACACTGTCTTTTTGATAATTAAAGCATTTTCTCCATCCAATGATAGAAACGAATGAAAGGCTTGATAATTGAAAATATAATTATGTGGACAAATGAAGGGGAGCAATCAAATATTGAACATTTCAATCATTAGAAATGTGCTATGTCCTCATTTACCCATACCATAAGTTTGTTCTTGTGGGTAAGTTGTGTGAGTAAATGAAGGCCTCTACATATTTCAATAAAACTCAAGTGGTACTAAAATTAAACAAATAAACTTGTGACTGAAACTTGATTTTCTACATAGTTTCATTTGGTGTTTTTTTTTCTCCTATTATGGACATGGAAATATGAACAGACAAATGACAAGTGAATACATACCAAATGGCTTTATTGTGTTTTCTATGTTCTGGACATATTTGTTGAGTCTGGGTGTGTGAAGGAGAGAACTTCAAAGGAGACAAGGCACCAGAGAAAGACAGAAAAATAAAAGTTGGGGCAGAAAATAGGGATGAATGGTAACATACAGGGCAGGGAAAAGAGGAAAGCAAATAAAAGAAGTGAGGAGGGAAAACCAGTGATGTCTTCAGGGGTTGGCTGCCATGACGTGTTGAATCCAGTAGAGGAACTCACACACTTTGACGTAGACGCCAGGGTAGTTAGGCTGGGCACATCCCATACCCCATGACACCAGGCCATGGACTTCTCCATGACACACCAGAGGGCTGCCAGAGTCGCCCTGATAAACACGGTGTAGGTAGACAGTGATTAATTCTCCTGCACATACAGAGCTTTGAGCCCAGTAAACCCTTGGAAACATTAACTATAAAACTCACATTGCACGCATCTCTGCCTCCATCCATGTATCCAGCACACATCATCCTGGGTGAGATCATGCCAGGATAGGCATTCGCACAGGCCTGTTCGTCAACTATGGGCACGTCCAAACACTGCAGGCGGTAGGGCAAGAACACTGCAACAGGCAGAACACAGACATATTTTACAAGATGAGGCTGAAAATATTCAACATTTTTTAATTTGTCAACAAATCCCATGAAATATATACTTTAGCTTTTTCTTACAACAAATAAGCACTGTAGTTTTTCACAAAAGTTACTTCAACAGTTGTTAATGATGTCTTTGTTTGGGACTTTTTTCAGCTGCAGATTGGGTGTAGGAGTGTGTACTTACAGCAGCAGGAAAGTGTATGCACAACTGACTCAAAATAAAACACACTGCCTGTGTTCAGTGTAATTATGTGCAGTGGTGTGGCTCAGTTCTGGGCTTTTGACAGTCTTTGGGAAACAACTGAGGTCTCCTGCAGAGCTTGATCTACACAGACATTGACAGTGCATATTACAAAGATCAATTAAATGCTGGTTTTGGTATTTTCATTAGATTTGTTGACAATAAGAAAAGTATTGAATACCACCTAATTTCTGTTTTAAAGCAGCTATGTGTAGAATTTGAAAATGTATAACTTTGGTGCCCACAAGTGGTATTGTTAAAAACGACACTGTGGCAGGCAGCAATACATGTTGCCATTCCCTCACAAATTGTCCAATACTCTACTTAAATAATAGTAATGCCATAAAGGAAAAATGCTCCATTGTAAGTCCTGCATTCAGAAACTTACTCAAGTAAAAGTAGCAGTTCTATCAGCTTAATGTATTTACAGGGGCTATTGTTAAGTTTTCTCTGCTACTGAACATGGTTTCTTACCTGTGATTGTGGCTTCACGAGAGCTTCAGCCATCATGGTCTTTATAATACAAGAGGCTATGATACACACTGTGAGCAGCACTATGTTTTCAGGGCAGATTGAAGTCTACAGTGACTCGCTATCAGAAAGTGACGAGACTAGCTGAGCCGTGCTGGTAAGCATGCTAACTTCAGAGGAAGAGAAGATGTGACAGAAACGAGAGTTAACACTGACGTTGCTTTCTACCACTGGAGAAAGGAAAGGAAATAAGTTTGATGCTGAACTCGTAACCTTTCTCCTAGATTGGTAAGTAAACAGGTGTTACTGTTGATGTTGGCTATGTAGCGATTGCAAAACTTACAACTCCTTACTTGCTCCTTTTGATAAAGCAACTATATGTAGAATTATCACGCTGTCAGACCACCTTTCAAATGACTGTGATGGCATAATAAGACGATCTGAGTGAAAACTAGTGCAGTCTATGTTACCTTCAACCCATTCATTCAGTCACCAGGTCAAATTTGCAGTCAGGGTATAATATATGTTGCATCATTATAGATTAGACCACCCAAAAGGAGAAATGAGTTTGCGAAATTAAGTCCACCTAGACAAACTACAATAGTCAAATTCTAGTTATACATTAATATATCAATATATTAATCCTATACTAAAATACATACAGTAATAATATTACAGGGGCAATTTTTCTGAATTATAAGTATGGTTAATTTCAATACCTAAAGCATATTGTGAGCCGTATTCATATGCATTTTCGCTGTAGCTGTTGTGTAATTAAAATCACTAAATCAATATTAAAAACCCACCTTCATCACCCATGGCAGTGTTTCCCCAGCCAGACACAGAACAGGGGAGCCCCGCAACTGGGCACACTGTGGGCAATTGGACGGGTGCGACCGCCTCAGTCACCTCCACAGGGTGGTAGAGCTTGATCAGCATGATGTCATAATCCAGAGTCTGGTAGTCATAACTGTATAAAATATACATATTATAATTTAAAAATGTATTAAAATATCATTCAATCGTGCAAATGGAAAAAGATTCTCAGACAGGGTGGTTCATTTTTTCACTCACCTAGGGTGCCAGATGATGGTGTCGGTCTTCATGAGCTGCTCAGTACCCTCAAACACTCGCACATCGTGTTCTCCCAGCATGATCTGCATAGCATAGGGACTAAGACAAGAGGTGAAATATACCAGAAAAAAGGTAGCAGAAACATCTCTCAGTATTATACTTGTTCATTATAATTCTACATCAGTTTAAATCTTCCTCTTTCTCTATTTTGCAAATATGGATTTAGATTTAACAGACGTACTTCAAATTGAAAAGCACTTGTCTTCCAACTATGGGTGTTTTTGTTTTTATCTCAAAGGGAATAAAATGCACAAAAATCAAGCAAAACAAGTGGTAAAAAACTAAAAGAGCAAGAGAATATAATACATATAATAATATATAATTCTCCATCAATGTAGAGCTACTTACTTGTACCAACAGTGGGCAACAGAGAGCACCCACTGCCTGTTGATGAGCACCCCACCACAGAAGTGGTAGCCATAGTTGAGGGAGGCCATGTATGGACGAGAGTGAGGCTCACAGTCCCGCCCGCCAATGATCCGTCCATCCTCACGGGGAACTGCCACTGTCACACACACACACACACACACACACACACACACACACACACACACACACACACACACACACACAAGCATAGGAAGAGATAGAGAGCAACAGAAAGAGTCTTCATCCGCAACTTGCCATCATCTTTTTGAAATCTTGAGTAAGTATGTACACATATGTCAATTTGTATGTATCTTTGTCAATGTGGGTATTTCTGTGTGTTTACCAGCAGCTCCAACCATCAGCAGCAGAGCCAGCAGTCTCATTGTGTCTGGTGAATGATCAGAAGACACCTGGACACAACCCAGCTCATATTTATACCCCACCAGCCCCAATGCACTCAACCTGCCACCTGCTGACCCCATCTGTGTCCTCACACACTGTTCTTACCTCTTGGCACTAAGCATCAGCCCAAATCTATTATCTTATCATGCTCCTATTTTCTTGTTTGCCCACTTCTGCCCTGTTGTTGGCAAGCCACAATATACAAATAGTGAACAGTTATACAACCAACTTTTAGACATGAGACCATATGCAAAAAAAAAAAAAAGATAAGTGAATGTGCTGTTGTATGGCTCCACTTTGAAACGTCCTTGAATAAAAGCCAGTGAAGGTGAGAAACAACTCATCTGTGGTCTCAGAAGCACCAAAGTAAACTAACAACTGTGTGCTGTTGTTTCTTTTTCCACGACAGACAGCTGTCACAAGCCTTTGAGCCAATATGTGCAGTTGAGGCCAATCTGTTATTATAGCTACAAATCCAAATTTAAAAAAAGAGTAGACACATTTATTTAAGTGGTACATGCTGGAAATCTAAAAAATGATCCTATGTAAAACAACAGAGTGAACAAAAAACTCTTGAAGGCCACAAATACGTTAGACGTTGCTCATTTATGGGATGACCGTTGCATATGAAAAGATAAGACTATTTTTCAGGACAGAGATAAAAGCTGGAGGAGTGATTCAGAGATTCAGGTGGATGGGAGGAACTGGGTGGAGGAATGGAGGTGAGGAGAGGTGAAGGGAAGGAAGGTGGTGGGGGTGGTGGTGCATGGAAAGACACAGAGGGCTTAAGGTATAAAGGCAGTGAGTTACAGACCATTCACGTCCAGTCTGGTTGTAGAAAGGCTCGAGTCAGCCACATGATGATTGGCCTGATTGTTCTCGCACTCGTGGGCGCTGCAGGTAAAGCACATCTGGTGTATGGATGTACAAAGGTTTTAGAAAAAAAACAAAGTATTGTAACTCTGATAAATATGAAGCATTTTTATATTGTCTTAACACCACAGCTGCAGCCCCAGTGGATGACAGGATTGTAGGTGGCTACCGGTGTGAAGCCCACTCCAAACCCTGGCAGGTGTCTCTCAATATTGGCTACCATTTCTGTGGCGGCTCCCTCATCAACGACCAGTGGATCATCTCTGCTGCTCACTGCTGGCAAAAGTTTGTATTAAATTCAAATATTCAGATGCTTCTGTATGAACGTTTATGGCCAACATCATTACAATCATTTTCTTCTTTGCCTCTACTTCAGCCCCTTTGCTCAGATTGCAGTCTTGGGTGACAACCACATCTGGATGCACGAGGGCACAGAGCAGTATATGCCACTGGATGCCATCTACTGGCACCAGAGTTACGACTACCAGACCATGGACTATGACATCATGCTGATGCATTTGGCACACCCCGTCACCGTGAACCAATATGTCAAGCCTATCGCCCTGCCCACAGCCTGCCCCTCACCCGGGGACATGTGCACGGTGTCCGGATGGGGAAACATCTACTCCGATCAAGGTGAGCTGCACCTGATCTTGACTGTGAGAGTCATGAAAACCTTTCACTCATGATAACAGAATATTTATTCAGCTGTGATTCTGTTGTTTCCTGGTGTTTTGTTGTTGAGGAAGTTGTTGAGGAAACAAAATGTGACAATTGAAAAACATCAATTTCCTGAAACACAATGTTTTTGTGGATATGGACCAAACAAACAAAGACCTTCTCTATTACTGTCACAAAAAAAATCACACTTTTATGAACCATTTACCTTTAGGAGAAAGAGTGGTGGTGCAATTGCACTGTGGAAACACTGTATGATCACCATACAAGATGTGCTGAGATCTCAGTGGCTTAAGATTGTGTAAAAAGCCCCGAAATTTAAGTTTAGTGTAAAGCATGGATGCAAGACACAAACATTCATACAGTATTTTCAGTCTATTCTTTGAAGGGAAGCTTGACAGTTATATGTTTTTTTTTCTAATGTTGTGGAAAATGATCAGTCCATGTCATGATTTTCCAAACTGAAAGCCCCCTTCCTTATTAAACCTGAGTTTAATACCTGAGTGTCTGTACAAGCCTGATTTTGTGACATCACAACTACTTTGTAGCCACTCATTGGTTCAATTAGCAACTTATACAATGTGATTTGGACATTTGAAGCCTCAAGTGCAAATACACTGAGAAGTAGAAGTGGAAGTTTCAGTGAAGTAGAAGATAGTTCAACTTTTTAAATTAAAAATATTTGCATATTCATAGATTATGTATTTTTCTAGGAGGGAGAAGGGGCAAATGTAATTTTAAGACTTTTTAACCAGATTACTGAGCTGTTTCGTGTGGAAAAAAACATATTAAATGCAAATTGTAGTTCACAGCAAAGTATTTTTATTTGTCTTTGAAATGTCTGGAGGAGATTTTTAATTTTAATTTAAGCTCACATTTGTTTGATGAATGAATTTTCACACACCAACAGATTTCTAGGACCCTTTTAAAAACCAATATCGCATCTATTTAATTTGATAAACCTATTACGGTTGCCATACTGTAACCAAACAGCTTTCGTAGCCCGGCTCCTTAAAAGTTGACATTTTGAAGCTAGCCACAGGGATCGTATATTCTGTGGTGATGCTGCCCACCCAAAATTACTGATCCAACTATTTAGTTTTATTTTTCTTTCTCTCTCTTATCTGCAGTGTTCAATCCATTTTACCTCCAGTGTGTGGAAGTCCCCATTGTGTCTAAAAAGGACTGTGATGCCTCCTACCCTGGCATGATCACTGACCGCATGGTGTGCGCTGGATACGTGGAGGGAGGCAAGGATGCTTGTCAGGTATCTTCATACAATTACATAGCACATTAATTAAGGCTTGGCGTTCTGTGAACATATAGAGTAAAACTTTATGGAGTGTGATGCTGAGATGGTGGAAGGAGTAAACTCTCTTCTCTCCCCTGCTCAGGGTGACTCTGGTGGTCCTCTGGTGTGTAACGGGGAGCTGCAGGGTGTCGTCTCTTGGGGTCAGGGCTGCGCTCTGCCTAACTTCCCCGGCGTTTACACCAAGGTCTGCTCTCTGATGCCCTGGATCAACGACATTCTCTCCACCTACAGCTAGGCTGTGATCTCCTGTCACAGAACTACATGAAAGAGGGTGGAACCAGAGAGAGATCGAAATTGAAGGAGACAGAGACAGGATGTAGTGGTGGGTAGTGTCAGAGAGAAAAGCAGCAGGAGAGCGGTTGAGAGAGAGAAAATGAGATGTGTTTAGCAAGGGCACAGCCAATAAAATCTTCCACTTTGTGATGCATCAGTGTCTTTATGATTGTTGACAATACTGTTACTGCTCTTGGGCAACTGTGTTACTGTAAGACATTTCTGAGTACTCTATTTCAAATCAGTGGTGAGGGTTTCACCAAAGCAAATATAAACCAGAGTCAAACAATAACAGCTAACGTCAGCTCACTGTAAAAATTCACAGAACAGCATTAGCTTGTGAGCAAATCTAAAATATTGTGTGTGAATTATTTTTTCATGGGACCTACATCACTGCACAATCACTCTATAGAATTTCCATCAAAATAAGACACAAACTAACTTCTTTAATCTGTTAATGCGTGCACAACAGTGGTCTTTAGTATTCTAATGCTGCACAAAAAGTGTTGATAAGGTTTTGTCTCCCTTTTTGGTTTTGTTGGAGCACATGAACACTGCCCTCATTTTGATTTTCTGTCTCCCGAATGCTGAGTGTCTTAGACATGTGGAAAGAAAGGGCACAGACGTCGCAACTCCCCATTTATCAATGTCAGAGCACTGCAAGAGTTTGAAATGGAGTCATGCTTACACTGAAATTTGTTCAAATGTGTTCCATTCAGAATTGAGATGTTGGCCTCGAGTCCTTTAACAAAAAGAGAAACTCAAAGAGAAGAACCACAGTTTATTCTCTTCTTATGCAGAGAATGGTCTTTTTTTTTTTAACCATAATCTGTTTTATCCGTGTTTAGTGGTTCAGAAGTCATGTAGCTGAAGATGACACACACTCTCCTCCTTCAAACTCCTTTATACAATGTTTTTCAGAAAATCCATGTGATTTTTGACAATAGTTTTAGTCTATAACAATGAACATGCTTTAAAAGGCCAATGCTAATTTAAGTAGATTTCCTATGTGAACAAAAGTGAGTTCATGCCTGGAAGGTAGCATGCTAATTGCTAATTTTTGAATTTAGAGGATGCTGGTACATTGTTGGCTCATGGATCTTGCACACCAGTAAATGGTGCCCCCCCCCATGAAGGTTCAGTTCAATCGTGGACTCCCTAAATCCTGATTTGGTTTAGAGCAATATCCAATCTGAAACAGACACAATGTTTGATGTTTGAAGGGATTAATTCTGCGATGTTCCTGAAACCTCGGTGCTCAAGAATGAAAAACCGGGGAACTGATGCAATTCAAGCTTGAAGTCTGTCACATCTTTTGACGGATCACCTGACAGCGGCAATCAGAAGAAAAGAAAACATGCATTCTGGCTGTCAGACTGCTGTCACAATGTCACAGATATTATGATGCTCAAAAACACCGCAATTACTCTCAGTTTTCAACAAGAAAAGAAATGTCATGCTCACCACAACTGCCTTGTTTTCTTGTCCATGAAAGGTTAGTTGAAGCTGCTGGTTGAGGATCAGCCCTCAGCAGTCAGTTATGCTGAAATGATGGCACATATCTTGTTTGACACTTTTGCAGCAAGCAATAGACTGCCTGAAATCAATCGCCTGGCAGTTGCACCGAAATATCTCCCATCTGCTCTCCACAGTCAGAGAGGATTGCAAAGCACCTGCTGCTCTGTCCAAGAATACGGCCTCTCCCTCGTCATCATTATCCCTGTGACACAAGATACAGAAAGATGATGAAATGGAATATGACAGCAAGACAGATTAGAAAATGAACGACAAAATGTAAAATTTAAAGTCCCCTTTAAAGATTATTTTGCATATGCATTTATAATTAATTTATTCATAATTCAAATGAAGGGGAATGAAATTGAATTATTAATTGGGAACAACCACAGCAGACATCCATCTTCTAATGAGTTATGAGACTTCGAGTGCTATATAATGTAGAGGTATACCTGCAGAAAGTCCACAGGAGCCTCAGGCTACATGACAAATCCATTTAAATGCTGGTAAAGAAGGTTAAAATCTTAATTTGAATGAAACAGAGAAATAACTCATCAAATGCTGCAGTAGACAGGGCATTAATAGAATCTAAACATATTATAGGAGGCACGGTTGCTTTGAAAATGTTGCAGCAATGGGGGCAGCATTTTCCACAAACATCAAACGCGGGATCTTAAAAAGATCAAACAAGGATTCAAATTTAATTATCATTTCTTAAATAAAATGTGAGCCAGGTTTACAAAATCAGCTGTGGATGCTAGGACTGGTCAGAGGCAAGAACAGTTACAGTGTTGTATGTTGTGGATATTAAAGTGTACTGATACTTTAGTTTGCAATAGTAAGTAGGCAGGGTTTGTTATTTTACCCTTTTATCCACTTTATTTATCTAATAACAAAAATAAAAAATGTAGAAAATTCTTTCTGGATTTAATTTTTAATTCTTGAATTGAATTGTGGAGTTATATAATAATTGTCAATAATGAATGAAAAAGACAAAGTGTTAGGACACTTAACAACACCAGGTAATGATGAGTAAATCCCCTATACATTAATAATTTTGCCAATATTAGAAAGTCTTTCATTGTTTCAAAGGAGTCGTCAGTATGTGTTTGAATTTTCTTTGGTGGGCCTGCGTAATAATTAATAATTAGATTTTATGAAGCTTATAATAAACAACCAAGTTTTATGAATAGTACTAATTATTGCACATAAAAATAGATTCAAAGAATCAGCTTAAAAATTGTTTATTTGTCATATCGTTCAGTACAAAAGATGGAACGTAAACAGCAAATGATGTTGAGTTGCTGGACTGAACTTGTTTGCTTGGATCACTTAGTAGCTGGCCATGGTGTTCTCCAGCCATTCGTTGAAGATGCAGACCTAAAAGTGAAAAAGACTAGAGTTAGATCAGCTAATCAGTGTGTGACTGCAGTTCAGACAGCCTGAGCAAAGATAAAGTGAACACAGTGTGTTGATTAAATATCTTTCTCCCTTGAATGTTACCTTGGCGTAAACACCAGGGTGGTTCTTCTCAGCACATCCGTAGCCCCAGGACACAACACCCTGCAGCTCACCGTTGCACACGACGGGGCCACCAGAGTCACCCTGAGAGGGGGATGGAGTGTAAAATTACTCAGAAAGATTCAATTAAACGCAACAAGTCATACCAAGCCTTTCATAAAGGAGTTGCTGTATTCCTGCTTGAATACTGAGGTACATACCTGGCAAGAGTCCTTGCCGCCCTCCAGGTATCCAGCGCAGAACATGGCCTGGGTGATCATGCCAGGGTATGAGTTCTTGCAGTCCTTCTCGGACAGGATGGGGAGGTCCAGGCACTGCAGCTTGTTCCTGTCAGCAGCTAAAAGTATGGGTGAAAAAGGTTTCAAATAACACAAATGAAAAAAAAACATGTAGCCCTAGCAGTTAAAATGCAGGTGTAACTTACAGGAGCTCATGGTGTTGCCCCAGCCAGAGACTGTGCACATGGTGCCAGCGGGGGCACAGCTGGTGGGCAGAGCCACAGGCTGCACATACTGGTTGAGGGTGGCGGGCTTGCTCAGTTTGATCAGCATGATGTCATTGTTGATGTTGTAGGAGCTGTAGTTGGGGTGGCGGATGACACGGGAGGAGCTGATGAACTGCTCGGTTCCCTCATTGACCTTGATGTTGTGCTCGCCCATACGCACCTCCACACGGCTAGAAAACAGAAACAGAATGACAGAAGATTAATCCTAAAGCCCATCATCAAATATTTATCTGTTTACCCCTAAGGAAGATAAATCAGACATTTAATCTTGGAAAACAAGAGGACTTTGCTTACGACTTGTAGCAGTGAGCAGCAGACACAACCCAGTTCTCGTTGACCAGGGAGCCTCCACAGAAGTGGTAGCCAGAGTTCAGAGACACCTGATGGGGCTGGGAGTAGGGTGTGCATTCATACCCTCCGACGATCTTGTCGTCCTCCGTGGCAACTGGAAACACGTTTGGCAACCAGTTAGTTGTTTACTTCGACTTTTTACCAGCAACAATGAAACGTCTTTGTATGCAAAATGTGATTTTTCCTTATTTTCAGCCAAAGCCCAAAGTTATTATGCATTGGGGTACTGAAACATAATTATGTTGCTGCCAAGACATGGATAAAGCTCTAGTCTGGGATAAAGACCAAGGTACTGTTAGCAGGAAGCAAGGCAATCTGCTCAGATTAAACTTCACACTTACAAGCAGCTCCGATGAGCAGAACGAAGACCAGAGACCTCATGGTTACTGTGTGATCCTGTCGATGAGAGACTTCACCTGGAGCCCTGGTTTATATCCACAGTCAGGAGAGCTGCCCTGCTGTCCAGCCATCCTCATTGGTCAGTGAGGAACCGGTCTCTGCAGCGGGATGTTGGGGCTGACTGATTCATTTCTAGAATTACACAAAACAAACATTTTTCACTGTAGGAGTAAGTACAGCTTTCTTATCAGTACATTTTGGAAAGTCATAAAGGAAAGTATGAATATCGGTCCTTCTGATCCTGTATTATTATGTTAGTTAACTTATCCATGTACATATTTATTACACCATAAATAAAAAAAAATCTTTCCATGATGTATGTCATCTGTATTAGTTTGAGTCTGTATGTAATCACTGTCTTTTTTAATACTATCATGAAAATATTAAATGTTCTAACTAGATAACTACAGCATCATAATGTGTTTCATTGTGGCCACATGAGACATGTTTCATTCAGTCAACACGCACAATGAAATTCGTTACTTTACAGATTACATCTCAGATAGATAGATTACATCTCCACATCAACAATGTTAAAGGGACTGATCATTTTAGTACATTGCAAGCAAACTCCTGGTTCATACTGAAGAAAAGGTGAATAGTGTTTATATGTGATGTTGAGCTGGGGCACTGTGCTTTTCTAATCCACTTCATTTATCTATAAACTATATTTAGTTTCTTATTAGTCTCTTGTTTTGGGAAAAAGTTTGAATCCACCACGTATTAGTTAAAAAGTTAGCTCGTGTTTCTCTGGTCAGATTTCACAGGTAAACAGGACACTTCTATAATTAGATGTGTATGAACACAGTGTCACAGCTGTGTGTTTCTCAGCACCTGTTACCTGAAAACTAAATTCAGATATGAGGGCCTGAGGCTGCCTTGAGAAACAAATCATTATCTTTGTAATATGTTTTACAAGGCACTTTCAACATCTAGAAAGCAATGGTGGAGAAAGTTATCGGATCCTTTCCTGAAGTAATAGTAGCGATGTCACACTTTGAAAATACTATGTTACAAGTAAAAGTCCTGCTTGAGTAGAAACACCAAAGTATTACCAGCAACATGTACTTCAGTTATTATCATTCATATTAACTCAGAGTGGCCCATTTCAGAGTTGAATTATAGAGCAGGACGATGTCCCAAAAGTGTTGTTGTGGGACAAGTTACAACATTATCATTCTTATTAGTACATGGTGACAGTCCCAGCGTAACTTTGCACAACTCCAACTAATGAGCAACAGAACTGAAAATTAAAGGCACAAAAAAAGTTCAGAAAACTTTCTATTCTCAGGGGATTTAACTCTTTCCACCTGTGTGGGTAAGTATAGCTTTTAATCTTTAATAATGTATCATGTTTTATAAGTTATTTTTGATGCATAATCATAACTGTCAAATAAATATAGTGAAGTAAAAATATAAAGTAATATAAATGTACTTAGCTACATTATAACAATTGGTAGAAAGCAGTTTATAACAAGAAAATGTAATTGTATCATAATTATAATAAAAAGAAACAGAAGTAGGTAAAATGCTACTGGGAGAAAAGAAATACACGGCAACAAGAACAAAATGAGTAAATGATTAGAGAACAGTGCAATGATACAAATATGTTTTGAGAAGTGACTTAAAAATGATATGGACTGTATATCAGCGTGATAATCCTCAGGCAAGAACATTCAGTATAACCATGACAATTTCAATACGGTCCTTACACTGTTTGGTGCTCGGGCCATAATGTTACTTTCTTCATATAATTCACATCTAAATGGAAAAATTCTACTTTTAACCACTACTAACTCATTTTTTTTTCCATTAGATTTTTTTTTTTTTTTTTTTTTTTTAAATCAGGGACAGTGTATAAAATTGAAATATCAATATTAAGAAATATTCATTTCAGGAAAATTGTTTTGTACCAGATTTAGCTACTTGCTAATTTCTAACCACAAATAAACTTATATGGCATTACCATTCAGCTGGGCTCAGAGTGAAAAAGTAATATTTTATATCTTTATATGCTGATACAAGCGGTGGTGATGTGATGGTTTATTTAAAAGTTTTTAAAACAGATACTTCTTGGAGGTCTGTGTCCTTAATATCAACTCGGAAGAAATGGATGAGTAAGAACCTAATCGCTTAATAACATATTTTAGATAAAATGGCCTGTGACCTTCTGAAGATCTCTATAGATTGTCTAAATAAGTAGCTTATGTTATGAAAATAATTTTAACAGAGAGAAAAAGAGTTCAAAGAATACACAGTACTTCATATGTATAACACTTTATTTTTGTACTTCTTCATCCCTAGCACAAAATATGCTATTTGAAGAATCAAAAATGTTGAGTTGTCCTCCTGATGTGGAGGTTCAACGGTGGTGTTAATTGCTGGCCATTGTGTTGTGCAGCCACTCAGTCTGGACACAGACCTGGAAATGGAAAGACATTAGTCAGTTTGTTGCATTAAACAGTCTAATATTTGCTATATGTTATATTTTCAATTGATGTTAAGAAATGTTACCTTGGAGTAGACACCAGGGTAGTTCTTCTCAGCACATCCATAGCCCCAGGACACAACACCCTGCAGCTCACCGTTGCACACAACAGGACCACCAGAGTCACCCTGAGGAGGAGAGAGAATTTCTGAAATTATAAACCTTCACATGGTCATGTTAATTAGACAGTAGTGACAAAATGTAGTCCACTCTGAAAATATAGTGATAGAATATAACAGAGATGCAAACCTGGCAGGAGTCCTTTCCTCCCTCCAGGTATCCAGCACAGAACATGGTGTTGTCAATCATGCCAGGGTAGGAATTGTTACAGTCCTCATAAGACAGGATGGGGATGTTCAGACACTGAAGCCTGTCACCGTCAGCAGCTGCAGCAAGAAAATGAAAGTAAAGTGTGATGTAGGGATGGATTGTTAGAGATTGCAGGCACATTCTTTTAAAAAGTACATTTAGACACAGTTTCAGAAATACTGGTAGATGTTACTCACTGGAGCTCATGGTGTTGCCCCAGCCAGAGACTGTGCACATGGTGCCAGCGGGGGCACAGCTGGTGGGCAGAGCCACAGGCTGCACATACTGGTTGAGGGTGGCGGGCTTGCTCAGCTTGATCAGCATGATGTCATTTTCAAGAGTGTAGCGGTTGTAGTAGGGGTTGCGGATCATACGGGAACCACTGATGAACTGCTCACTGCCCTCAGTGACTCCAATATGATGCTCTCCCATACGCACCTCAATACGACTGAAAGAGACAGCAGATGGGAGATTGATTGCTTGTTTTCCATGTTTGCATTTTTTCCCCCATCAGATGAATAAGTGAGGCCAAAATTTTCTAGAGTGGGCTTACGATTTGTAGCAGTGAGCAGCAGACACAACCCAGTTCTCGCTGACCAGGGAGCCTCCACAGAAGTGGTAGCCAGAGTTCAGAGACACCTGATAGCTCTGGGAATGAGGCGTGCACTCATACCCACCGACGATCTTGTCGTCCTCCGTGGCAACTGAAAGCAGATGCAAGACAGATAGAAATAGTTATTAGTTTGCTGCAGTGCTGTAAATATACAAATGTATATGAGACACGAAAGTCAATCTCCTTTACAAATACTGTACCACACTCACAGGCAGCTCCAATGAGCAGAACAAAAACCAGAGACCTCATGGCTGTAGTGTGATACTCTAAGTTCATCTGAATCCCTGTTTTATACCTAATCCGAGCTGCCTGATTGGTCCGATAATTGCCAAACAAAATAAAAACACAAAACTTGATAGTGAGGTACTGACCATCAGATATAGGCGGTTCATGCCAGGTGAATGACCCATAAGTCCAGGAGTCACAGGCTTGTGGTCCAATAATAATAATATGAATGGAACAGCTGGATTATTCACATCGTGCCTTTGCTTAAGGCCGAGTCATTGATCAGAAGAGTCAGCCAGCAATAAAAGATCTAATCTAGGAGTACAAGAAACTTCATTTACAACAAGCCTAACATAATAAGTGGCACGTAATGGGTAGTTCATCACACTGTTGTAATTGCTGTATGATATGACAATGTATTTGATTGCTACTGTACCAGACATTTAACTCACATGCAGCGATTGTGCAATTAAAAAAACAATTGAAACAGCATCATTTCATCTGTAAAAGTGAGGAAAGATCATATTAAAATCCAATCGTTAACTCACTGTATACAGTGGATTCTAAATAGCATTTGAATCTTCAGTCATGCAGCTGTTATCGTCACTAGTGTCCATGTGATTCATGCGTATTCATCATGTCAAACTGTGGAATCTTAATTGTAACATCTAAAAAAACAAAATCAAATATGCCTCAGGTTAACTCAAACATCACCAACAGCAGACCTGCAACAGTAGTTATAATTCTTCGTATTGATTATTATTTTTCAGTGTCAGTTGCAGTGAAACTCTGTTATAAAATGGCTGACTGCCAATGCTTTTTATTAGATTATACTTTTGAGGAGAACATGGAAGCGTCAAAAATGTCATTCATTTGACACTCAAACCCAATCCTGTATTTCACTGAGAAGTGCTCGTTTTTTTAAATATAGTAATTGTGTAATTGAGTGATTTAATGTCTTTGCGCTGTTCGTCTCTTGTCACTTCCCTGAGTCAACAGTTTTCAGGTGTTCTAATCTAAAGACACATGGGTTGGTTTTCCTGTGAAAGCCACATTCTGGCTGTGGCTGTGAACCAGGCCATCTGCAGAGCTGCAGCCATGTCTTCACAGCATAACTCCATCCATGTCAAGGTTAACCATTACAAATTACATCCTGTGCTAAATTCAGACTGTCCTGAAACAATCTTATATGGAATGTTTAGTTGTGAAAATAGTCACAGCATCAGAGTAAACTGGTTTATGCAGATACCAATAGAAATTGTAGTTTTTGTTCATCAGATAAGTTTGCTAATTTGAAGGGCATACAGCCAGTTATGTAATCAGAAGTCATCCATGTCATATGAATAATGATTTTTCATGTAAATCTAGAAATGTGCTACATTAAATTTAAAAACCATATTTGAATGCTTGTTTCTCCAGTACTCCTATTTTAAAATTGCATTCAAATTTCTTCCTAAAGGGTTTATAAATTATATAATTTAAGATACACGGCATATTAGTACACTCCACCCCACAACCAACAATGTATTTGCTTTGCCTGTAGCCAGAATTTTTTTTTCCAGGATCCTGATTGGTCAAAAATAACAGTGGGAGGAGTGTTCAGCAGGGAAAAGGGAGAGGTACCTCTGTATATAAACCAGGGCTCCAGGTGAAGTCTCTCATCTACAGGATCACACAGCAACCATGAGGTCTCTGGTTTTTGTTCTGCTCATCGGAGCTGCCTGTAAGCATATGTCTTTCTGCTTGTACTCATTGATTTTAATAAGTGAATTATAAAAACATTCACTTGGTTCCTGACTGTTCGGCCTCCTGTGTGTTTTCAGTTGCCACGGAGGACGACAAGATCGTCGGAGGGTATGAGTGCACACCCTACTCCCAGCCCCATCAGGTGTCTCTGAACTCTGGCTACCACTTCTGTGGAGGCTCCCTGGTCAACGAGAACTGGGTTGTGTCTGCTGCTCACTGCTACAAGTCGTATGTCACTCCTTAATATTACAAAGACAAAAGGTTTTTCAAGAATTAATGTGCTTTTAACTCGCATCATGAAATTCAGCTCCCAAACATCCTCTCGTTCTACTCCAGCCGTGTGGAGGTGCGTATGGGCGAGCACAACATCAAGGTCAATGAGGGAACCGAGCAGTTCATCAGCTCCTCCCGTGTCATCCGCCACCCCAACTACAGCTCCTACAACATCAACAATGACATCATGCTGATCAAACTGAGCAAGCCCGCCACCCTCAACCAGTATGTGCAGCCTGTGGCTCTGCCCACCAGCTGTGCCCCCGCTGGCACCATGTGCACAGTCTCTGGCTGGGGCAACACCATGAGCTCCTGTAAGTTACACCTGCATTTTAACTGCTAGGGCTACATGTTTTCTTTTCATTTGTGTTATTTAAAACCTTTTTCACCCATACTTTTAGCTGCTGACAGGAACAAGCTGCAGTGCCTGGACCTCCCCATCCTGTCCGATAAGGACTGTGATAACTCCTACCCTGGCATGATCACTGATGCCATGTTCTGCGCTGGATACCTGGAGGGAGGCAAGGACTCTTGCCAGGTATGTAACAAGAGGAATCTGCAGAGGTCCTTGTTCCTTGTTTTTTTTATTTATTTTATTTTATTTTTTTTAAATTGTTCTTATTCTCTCTCTCAGGGTGACTCTGGTGGCCCCGTCGTGTGCAACGGTGAGCTGCAGGGTGTTGTGTCCTGGGGCTATGGATGTGCTGAGAAGAACCACCCTGGTGTTTACACCAAGGTAAAACTATATTATTTACACTATACGTGATATGAATCTTTTGTTTCATATCGTTTGTTGCCGTCTGTCTTTGCTAACAAACCTTGTTTTGTCTCTTTTCACAGGTTTGCATCTTCAACGACTGGCTGGAGAGGACCATGGCTAGCTATTAAGTGTGATCCTGTGATCACCATCTCTGCTGCCTTTCTTCCATCATTCTAACTCCACTTTTGTTTTAGATTTTTGAATAATGTGCAGCCATTTTCCATCACAATCAATAAAGTCTTACAACTTGACTCTCAAATTTTGTTTCTCTTCACTTTATTGCCTGCGTTTTCCCACATCATGATAAACAATATTTAGAAATATGTAAAAGAAATACCACAGTATTACCAGCAAAATGTAATTCAATTATTAAAAGAAAGTGTGAAAGTACTTACTATGCAGAATGGCATGGTACATGGTGACCTCACGGTAGGCCCAGCATCGCTTTGCACATCTCCAACTAATGAACCACAAAACTGAAAATTGAAAAGACAAATAAAAGTGATTGGCAAGAGCTGTGACACTGTTTACACAAAAAAGTTAAGAAAACTTTTAAAGTGAAGGTGTGGACTGCCTGTCCACCTCAAGGTGCAACTGTCAGTCTTTACAGCTTGAGCTCTTGGTGTGGAGGTTAGTTTGCACACAGACTATTCTCAGTGGACTCATTTAATATATAATAATGCACCAGTTTATATTTATTTTTAATGTAAAATGATACCTATCAAATAAATGTAGTAAAGTAAAAAGTATAATATTTATATTTGAAATGTAGTGGGGTATAAATATAAAGTAATGTAAATGTACTTAGTTACACTACACCACCAGCAGATAGCACTTTGAAAAGGAAAATTTAATATCTTAAATGTATAGTAAAAAGGGACAAAAGTAGGTAAAAAAAAACAATAATGGAAGAGACTAATGACATCTATGCAAAAACAATACTAATATATTAATACGATAAATGTTATAGAAAAATTATTATAGAACAGCCTGATGATACATGTTTTGAGAAGTGACTAAAAATGATGCAGACCATATGTCAGCCTGATAACATATGGACTATAATTCAGAATAATATTACTTTTTGGTTGGATAGCAACAGGTAGGCCAGTGCTATAATCACGAATATCAGTGAGTGAGTGAGTGAGTGGGTGAGTGATCATAGTTGACTGATCATATTTCCACCATTGGTCAGCCGAATGCCACCTGACTGAGTTGGAGCTCCCCCATTGGTCGTTGCTCTTTCAAAATGAATTGGCACAAACACTTTCTATTAGGAGGGGCATTTACAGCCTGCAGTGTCGCCACCTTAGCACAAGTATTGTTCAATTTAAAGACTTTTTTTTTTTCCAAACAGTACTCGGTATACATCAGGTATATGACCTGGATTTCCCGGCTGCTCGGGAGCTGCAGGGAAACGGAGTAGTGCTTCCAATTCACTGAGCTTCACCTCCATTACGACAAATAAACTACTTTCATTACATGTATCATTATTACTAAAGGAGGAAGAGGAATACCAATACATTAGACACACAGAGCAGAGAGAGCAGGACAGTGGGAGAGAAAGAGAGAAACCATACTGCCTGCCAAGCAGATACTAGCAGATCTAGATAGCATGTAAGCAACTGAAAAAATCAGTAACCAGAAGAAATGAAGGGTTTGTGTTCAGTTTGCATTTTGGCCGTTTCTAAGTCATTTCTATTTTATCTTTAGTCAACAACATAAATAATAGAAATGTTTATTAAATGTTACTGTCCTTGAACATTGATAATTAAGGATCTAAAGATAAATATCTGAGTTTATGCTTTACTTATGGGTGTTCTGTCAATTTTAATGACACTAAAAACAGTAGTTCTCCAGTGTCCTGTTAGATTCAATATGAGGCATATGGTAAATTTGGAAAAACCATGGTCTCTGTACAATTTAATCACAGAAGATTATTTGTTAAACACATTTTCAATCACGACTGTAGTTATGAATACAATGAATGTACATGAGCTATACTACACTGTAAACTGCTTCAAAATCTAATTTTTAAATCGTCACTCAAGACTTGTGAGGCTAACACATAGGCCTACTCCTAAGTGGTAAAAGCAGGTCAAGTAAACGTTACTGTTAACCACATTTAAGTTACCTAAACGTTATGTTGACCTTAACTATCACGACGTCCTGATGGACATTTTATTAACTTTTATTAATGTACTGCATTGCACTAACGTGGTACATTAAAACGGCGTCACACCTTCCAGAAACACAAAACAAACGTCATTAGATTAACGTTGGCTAAATTGACCTTTTTATTGGGCTTGACTGAACACCCCCGCAGTCTATACTAAGATCAGGTTACCAGCCCAGCAGGGGCACGTACCGTTAGCATAGCAAATGCTAAGTTAACGCAAAGTTATCAGCAAACTCTGGCTCTGGCTAGATAGCTTCTAGTAAGGTGCATGCATAATTCCCCTTAACTGTGACATTAACGGGGATGCTAATTGTGGTTAGCGAAAAACAGGCTTAAAACAAAATGTACTTACCGGAAAAATTGAGCAACCGACTGAGAATGTCTTTCAGTACAACCAAACACTGAACAAGATATTTTAGGCAAACAAAACGTTACCACTAACTTTCATGAACTGAAAACATGTCATACCTCCAACACACAGCTCTGTGCTCTATGCTGATTGATAGGCAGGTCGCCTAGTGTGCTATGGTAGCCACACCCTAATACATACCCTGCTTTATATCTATTTTCCTCTGAATGGGACCATAATTTCATAAATGAACATAATGCTGTATTGAGGAAGAGTTTAAAGTAGTGACTGAGACCATAAACCCATTAGGAGAATGTTTACTGAGGTAATCAATATGTTATGGTCATTTCCCATAGACTTCTACACAATCAGACTTCTTCTGCAATCAGTGGAGTCGCCCACTGATGGTTATTAGAAAGAATACAGGTTTAAGGCACTTCTGCATTGGCTTCACTTTTCAGACCAGGAGTCTCCATTTTTATACAGTATGTCATAAATAGGTAGCCTAATGCAATAGCACGACAAACGGCAACAACTGAAAGATATAAATTAGAGATAAAGATCCTCCTTTAATACAAGCTTGTCTCAAATAAAGGTCTGTAACCTTTTGCAACTGAGGTAAATAAAGGCCCTGATCACTTTTTGAGGAAATACCTTACTTGAAAATTATTGTGGATCCCAGACTAAGGCTGTGCACTGTGCGAGAGACAGAAAGAATAAGAAAGATATTCTGCTGTTTCTAACTTTCTCTCTGAGCAATCATTTTACAAGCACATATAGCTGAGATCACAGCACAGCCTTTGTCTTTTCACACCTGACTGAGTTGGAGCTCCCCATTGGTCGTTGCTCTTTCAAATGAATTGGCACAAACACTTTCTATTAGGAGGGGCATTTACAGCCTGCAGTGTCGGCCACCTTAGCACAAGTGTTGTTCAATTTAAAAGACTTTTTTTTTTTCCAAACAGTACTCGGTATACATCAGGTATATGACCTGGATTTCCCGGCTGCTCGGGAGCTGCAGGGAAACGGAGTAGTGCTTCCAATTCACTGAGCTTCACCTCCATTACGACAAATAAACTACTTCATTACATGTATCATTATTACTAAAGGAGGAAGAGGAATACCAATACATTAGACACCACAGAGCAGAGAGAGCAGGACAGTGGGAGAGAAAGAGAGAAACCATACTGCCTGCCAAGCAGATACTAAGCAGATCTAGATAGCATGTAAGCAACTGAAAAATCAGTAACCAGAAAGAAATGAAGGGTTTTGTGTTCAGTTTGCATTTTGGCCGTTTCTAAGTCATTTCTATTTTATCTTTAGTCAACAACATAAATAATAGAAATGTTTATTAATGTTACTGTCCTTGAACATTGACAATTAAGGATCTAAAGATAAATATCTGAGTTTATGCTTTACTTATGGGTGTTCTGTCAATTTTAATGACATCTAAAACACTAGTTCACCAGTGTCCTGTTAGATTCAATATGAGGCATATTGGTAAATTTGGAAAAACCATGGTCTCTGTACAATTTAATCACAGTAGGATTATTTGTTAAACACATTTTCAATCACAATTACTGTAGTTATGAATAACACGAATGTACATGAGCTATACTACACTGTAAACTGCTTCAAAATCTAATTTTTAAATCGTCACTCAAGACTTGTGAGGCTAACACTTAGCCTACTACTAAGTGGTAACAGCAGGTCAAGTAAACGTTACTGTTAACACACATTTAAGTTACCTAAACGTTATGTTGACCTTAACTATACGACGTCCTGATGGACATTTTATTAACTTTTATTAATGTACTGCATTGCACTAACGTGGTACATTAAAACCGCGTCACACTACTTCCAGAAACACAAAACAAACGTCATTAGATTAACGTTGGCTAAATTGACCTTTTTATTGGGCTTGACTGAACACCCCCGCAGTCTATACTAAGATCAGGTTACCAGCCCCAGCAGGGGCACGTACCGTTAGCATAGCAAATGCTAAATTAACGCAAAGTTATCAGCAAACTCTGGCTCCTGGCTAAGATAGCTTCTAGAAGGTGTGTGCATAATTCCCCTTAACTGTGACATTAACGGGATGCTAATTGTGGTTAGCGAAAAACAGGCTTAACAAAATGTACTTACCGGAAAAATTGAGCAACCAACTGAGAATGTCTTTCAGTACAA
>NW_019174806.1:377603-379808 GCF_002260705.1 Seriola dumerili | reverse complement strand
TACAACCAAACACTGAACAAGATATTTTAGGCAAACAAAACGTTACCACTAACTTTCATGAACTGAAAACATGTCATACCTCCAACACACAGCTCTGTGCTCTATGCTGATTGATAGGCAGGTCGCCTAGTGTGCTATGGTAGCCACACCCTAATACATACCCTGCTTTATATCTATTTTCCTCTGAATGGGACCATAATTTCATAAATGAACATAATGCTGTATTGAGGAAGAGTTTAAAGTAGTGACTGAGACCATAAACCCATTAGGAGAACGTTTACTGAGGTAATCAATATGTTATGGTCATTTCCCATAGACTTCTACACAATCAGACTTCTTCTGCAATCAGTGGAGTCGCCCACTGATGGTTATTAGAAAGAATACAGGTTTAAGGCACTTCTGCATTGGCTTCACTTTTCAGACCAGGAGTCTCCATTTTTATACAGTATGTCATAAATAGGTAGCCTAATGCAATAGCACGACAAACGGCAACAACTGAAAGATATAAATTAGAGATAAAGATCCTCCTTTAATACAAGCTTGTCTCAAATAAAGGTCTGTAACCTTTTGCAACTGAGGTAAATAAAGGCCCTGATCACTTTTTGAGGAAATACCTTACTTGAAAATTATTGTGGATCCCAGACTGAGGCTGTGCACTGTGCGAGAGACAGAAAGAATAAGAAAGATATTCTGCTGTTTCTAACTTTCTCTCTGAGCAATCATTTTACAAGCACATATAGCTGAGATCACAGCACAGCCTTTGTCTTTTCATTTTGTCAGATGATGTCACGGTTATAAAATCAGGAGTTTAGCAGTGCAGAGCAGCAGCTTGGACATAGCTTGGAAGTTAACGTAGTCTTAATGGGCTGCATTTCAGTCAGTATTTCAAACCTATTCTGTTGTCTGACAACAGAAAAAGAAAGAATATGTAAATGAGAACTGCTTTATTTGAATTTTGGCTTTTTTTATTTATTTATTTATTTATTATAATTGTGTAATTGAGTGATTTCATGTCTTTGCGTTTTTTGTCTCGTCACTTCCCTGAGTCAACAGTTTTCAGGTGTTCTAATCTAAAGACACATGAGGTTTTTTTCTGGTGAAAACCACATTCTGGCTGTGGCTGTGAACCAGGCCATCTGCAGAGCTGCAGCCATGTCTTCACAGCATAACTCCATCCATGTCAAGGTTAACAATTACAAATTACATCCTGCGCTAAATTCAGACTGTCCTGAAACAATCTTACATGCAATATTTAGTTTAGAAAATAGTCACAGCATCAAAGTAAACTGGTTTATGCAGATACCAATAGAAATTGTAGTTTTTGTTCATCAGATAAGTTTGCTAATTTGAAGGGCATACAGCCAGTTATGTAATCAGAAGTCATCCATGTCATATGAATAATGATTTTTCATGTAAATCTAGAAATGTGCTACATTAAATTTAAAAACCATATTTGAATGCTTGTTACTACAGTGCCCCTCTTTTAAAATTGCATTCAAATTTCTTCCTAAAAGGTTTATAGATTATATAATTTAAGATACACGGCATATTAGTACACTCCACCCCACAACCAACAATGTATTTGCTTTGCCTGTAGCCAGAATTTTTTTTTCCAGGATCCTAATTGGTCAAAAATAACAGTGGGAGGAGTGTTCAGCAGGGAAAAGGGAGAGGTACCTCTGTATATAAACCAGGGCTCCAGGTGAAGTCTCTCATCAACAGGATCACACAGCAACCATGAGGTCTCTGGTTTTTGTTCTGCTCATCGGAGCTGCCTGTAAGCATATGTCTTTCTGCTTGTACTTGATTTTAATAAGTGAATTATAAAAACATTCACTTGGTTCCTGACTGTTCGGCCTCCTGTGTGTTTTCAGTTGCCACAGAGGACGACAAGATCGTCGGAGGGTATGAATGCACACCCTACTCCCAGCCCCATCAGGTGTCTCTGAACTCTGGCTACCACTTCTGTGGAGGCTCCCTGGTCAACGAGAACTGGGTTGTGTCTGCTGCTCACTGCTACAAGTCGTATGTCACTCCTTAATATTACAAAGACAAAAGGTTTTTCAAGAATTAATGTGCTTTTAACTCGCATCATGAAATTCAGCTCTCAAACATCCTCTCGTTCTACTCCAGCCGTGTGGAGGTGCGTATGGGCGAGCACAACATCAAGGTCAATGAGGGAACCGAGCAGTTCATCAGCTCCTC
>NW_019174806.1:374749-377578 GCF_002260705.1 Seriola dumerili | reverse complement strand
TTAAGGATCTAAAGATAAATATCTGAGTTTATGCTTTACTTATGGGTGTTCTGTCAATTTTAATGACACTAAAAACACTAGTTCACCAGTGTCCTGTTAGATTCAATATGAGGCATATGGTAAATTTGGAAAAACCATGGTCTCTGTACAATTTAATCACAGTAGGATTATTTGTTAAACACATTTTCAATCACAATTACTGTAGTTATGAATACAACGAATGTACATGAGCTATACTACACTGTAAACTGCTTCAAAATCTAATTTTTAAATCGTCACTCAAGACTTGTGAGGCTAACACTTAGCCCTACTACTAAGTGGTAACAGCAGGTCAAGTAAATAAGCAACAATTAAAAAAAAAAAAAAAAAAATTAAAAAAAAACAAGGAACAAGGACCTTCTGCAGATTCCTCTTGTTACATACCTGCAAGAGTCCTTGCCCTCCCTCCAGGTATCCAGCGCAGAAACATGGCATCAGTGATCATGCCAGGGTAGGAGTTATCACAGTCCTTATCGGACAGGATGGGGAGGTCCAGGCACTGCAGCTTGTTGCTGTCAGCAGCTAAAAGTAAGGGTGAAAAAGGTTTCAATAACACAAATGAAAAAAAACATGTAGCCCTAGCAGTTAAAATGCAGGTGTAACTACAGGAAGCTTCATGGTGTTGCCCCAGCCAGAGACTTTGCACATGGTGCCAGCGGGGGCACAGCTGGTGGGCAGAGCCACAGGCCTGCACATACTGGTTGAGGTGTGGCGGGCTTGCTCAGTTTTGATCAGCATGATGTTCATTGTTGATGTTGTTAGGAGCTGTAGTTGGGGTGGCGGATGACACGGGAGGAGCTGATGAACTGCTCGGTTCCCTCATTGACCCTGATGTTGTGCTCGCCCATACGCACCTCCACACGGCTGGAGTAGAACGAGAGGATGTTTGGGAGCTGAATTTCATGATGCGAGTTAAAAGCACATTAATTCTTGAAAAACCTTTTTGTCTTTGTAATATTAAGGAGTGGACATACGACTTGTAGCAGTGAGCAGCAGACACAACCCAGGTTCTCGTTGACCAGGGAGCCTCCACAGAAGTTGTAGCCAGAGTTCAGAGACACCTGATGGGGCTGGGAGTAGGGTGTGCATTCATACCCTCCGACGATCTTGTGTCCTCTGTGGCAACTGAAAAACACACAGGAGGCCGAACAGTCAGGAACCAAGTGAATGTTTTTATAATTTCACTTATTAAAATCAAGTACAAGCAGAAAGACATATGCTTACAGGCAGCTCCGATGAGCAGAACAAAAACCAGAGACCTCATGGTTGCTGTGTGATCCTGTTGATGAGAGACTTCACCTGGAGCCCTGGTTTATATACAGAGGTACCTCTCCTTTTCCCTGCTGAACACTCCTCCCACTGTTATTTTTGACCAATCAGGATCCTGGAAAAAAATAATTCTGGCTACAGGCAAAGCAAATACATTGTTGGTTGTGGGGTGGAGTGTTCAGCAGGGAAAAGGAGAGGTACCTCTGTATATTAAACCAGGGCTCAGGTGAAGTCTCTCATCAAACAGGATCACACAGCAAACCATGAGGTCTCTGGTTTTTGTTTCTGCTCATCGGAGCTGCCTGTAAGCATATGTCTTTCTGCTTGTACTTGATTTTAATAAGTGAATTATAAAAACATTCACTTGGTTCCTGACTGTTCGGCCTCCTGTGTGTTTTCAGTTGCCACAGAGGACGAACAAGATCGTCGGAGGGTATGAATGCACACCCTACTCCCAGCCCCATCAGTGTCTCTGAACTCTGGCTACCACTTCTGTGGAGGCTCCCTGGTCAACGAGAACTGGGTTGTGTCTGCTGCTCACTGCTACAAGTCGTATGTCACTCCTTAATATTACAAAGACAAAAGGTTTTTCAAGAATTAATGTGCTTTTAACTCGCATCATGAAAATTCAGCTCCCAAACATCCTCTCGTTCTACTCCAGCCGTGTGGAGGTGCGTATGGGCGAGCACAACATCAGGTCAATGAGGGAACCGAGCATTCATCAGCTCCTCCCGTGTCATCCGCCACCCCAATACAGCTCCTACAACATCAACAATGACATCATGCTGATCAAAACTGAGCAAAGCCCCCACCCTCAACCAGTATGTGCAGCCTGTGGCTCTGCCCACCAGCTGTGCCCCCGCTGGCACCATGTGCAAAGTCTTGGCTGGGGCAACACCTGAGCTCCTGTAAGTTACACCTGCATTTTAACTGCTAGGCTACATGTTTTTTTTTTTCATTTGTGTTATTTGAAACCTTTTTCACCCTACTTTTAGCTGCTGACAGCAACAAGCTGCAGTGCCTGGACCTCCCCATCCTGTCCGATAAGGACTGTGATAACTCCATCCCTGGCATGATCACTGATGCCATGTTCTGCGCTGGATACCTGGAGGGAGGCAAGGACTCTTGCCAGGTATGTAAACAAGAGGAATCTGCAGAGTCCTTGTTCCTTGTTTTTTTTAATTTTTTTTTTTTTTTTTTTTTTTTAATTGTCTTATTCTCTCTCTCTCTCTCTCTCTCTCTCTCTCTCAGGGTGACTCTGGTGGCCCCGTTGGTGTGCAACGGTGAGCTGCAGGTGTGTTGTGTCCTGGGGCTACGGATGTGCTGAGAAAGAACCACCTGGTGTTTACGCCAAGGTAAAACTATATATTATTTAGACCAACAATATAGCCATATGAATCATGCTTGTTGCCATCTGTCCATGTAACAAACCATCCTAGTTTTGTCTCTTTTCAAAGGTCTGCATCTTCAACGACTGGCTGGAGAGGACCATGGCTAGCTATTAAGTCTGATCCTACCACC
>NW_019174806.1:239613-374724 GCF_002260705.1 Seriola dumerili | reverse complement strand
CTCTCTCTCTCTCTCTCTCTCTCTCTCTCTCAGGGTGACTCTGGTGGCCCCGTTGTGTGCAACGGTGAGCTGCAGGGTGTTGTGTCCTGGGGCTATGGATGTGCTGAGAAGAACCACCCTGGTGTTTACGCCAAGGTAAAACTATATTATTTAGACCAACAATATAGCCATATGAATCATGCTTGTTGCCATCTGTCCATGGTAACAAACCTTGTTTTGTCTCTTTTCAAAGGTCTGCATCTTCAACGACTGGCTGGAGAGGACCATGGCTAGCTATTAAGTCTGATCCTGTTACCACCATCTCTGCTGCCTTTCTTCCATCGTTCTAACTCCAGTATTGTTGTAGAGTTTTGAATAATGTGCAGCCATTTTCCTTCAGAATCAATAAAGTCTTACATCTTGACTCTCAAATTATATTTCTCTTCACTTTATTGCCTGCGTCTTCCCACATCATGATACACAATATTTAGAAATGTGCTTTCATTTTTCACCAAGGTCTTTAACTCTTTACTGCCCTGTAGAACACATTGGAAATAAGGCATATCTTGTATCTACTACAAATACTGTATTTTGAAAGTGTTGAAGTGACAAACTTTGTCATGACAAAAAAGTATGCTATACAATGCGTTGCATGCGATAGTTTAGAATAAACACAATATTCATCCAGTGCAGTAAAGCCTTGCACAAATAAACAGGCAATCTATAAAAGACCATTGGTCATTTGTTACATAAATGGCTTAAAATTCATCCTTTTCGAGATACAGTATGGGACTTAATACTTATAATATTTCAGTTAGTGTTAAAATTGGTTTAAAAGCCACTTGCATGGCTTCTAATAATTTTAATCAGATTTACCCAAACCTTTGACAAATATAATCAACTTTACAAACAGCCCATTACCAAGTGAGACTCAGATCAAGTCAAGCCAATTCATTTATAGAGCAAAGAGCACCCCAGCAGGGGAATTAAATAGATACACAGATCAACAAGAATATATACAATATATGATATATAATAAAAGCACTGTCATATTAATAATGGTGAGAGAATAAAGGGTGGCAGAAATATTTTCACTGATAAGCATCTGAAGCAGAGCAGAAGGCAGAGCTGATAAAAATACAGACTGAGTTAACTACAGTCTGGAACAGAGACAAGATGACGCACAGTCATGGAAAGCTACAAAGGAGAGAATCCCAACAGACTAGAATGCGACTGAAATGTACTTTCTTTTAAAATGTGACAAATATAATCATATTTCTACCAAATTGATTGTGGAAACTTAATTCGGTAGAATATTTAGTGGCACAATATGTGACTGTATGTCATAAACATGAGTCAAAGTAAGAACATCCAACTGAATGTAACAAATAATACTATCTTATCCGAATGTATGGGCTTAAATTGTTTTATTAGCTAATGTATTAATCATTTTCTCTATTCCTAACTCATTCTTCATTCTAGCAATTTCACAAGGTTGGTCTGCTGAGCTGAACTTAACTTGAAAGAAAGAAAGAAAGAAAAAGGTAGGTGTATATAGTTTCTCTGTATAAGACAGCTTTCCCTACACTTTTCATGTGAAAGTCAGACAGTCTGTGAGAGAGGCTCCACCTGGCACTGAAAATGGGCCAGAGTCAAGGTCAGGATGCTGATTACAACCTGTACCAAACATACTGTACTCTACTCAAACCAGGCCAGAGCAGCAATGGATCAAACTATAAAAATGCAGACACTTTCAAGCAAGAATTGAGCAAACTCCTTCAACATCAGTCCCATGAAAACTATGAAAACCCTGCTTTGGCAAAAATTTTTGTAAGTATGGCAAAATGTTTCCATCAGTGCTCTTTGGGGGTTTTGATTGGTCAGCAGTGCCAGGGGTGTGTCTCAACAGTTTGAATAAGGTAAAGCTGTCAATAAAAACCCACCATGGGTTTTGGAAAAGCTCTGAATCTCTATCTACCATCAGCTAATCATGAGGTCTCTGGTCTTTGCTCTGCTCCTTGGAGCTGTGTGTAAGTATGGACACATACCAGCCTTTGACTGGACACTATATATATATATATATATACACACACACACACACACACTATGGGATACATTAGATTGCATATCAATTACATGGGCAAAGAAATGTAGAATGTATGGCAATTATACCAAAGAGGCAAAGATGATACATTTTATTTGATGATGAACGTATTTGCAAGGTAACATGTCTTTCATGATAAGATGACGAATATCAGTTGTTTTTTACAGTTGCCACAGAGGATGACAAAATTGTTGGAGGGCGTGAGTGCACACCTCATTCCCAGCCCCATCAGGTGTCTCTGAACTCTGGCTACCACTTCTGTGGAGGCTCCCTGGTCAACGAGTACTGGGTGGTGTCTGCTGCTCACTGCTACAAATCGTGGGTACTCCTCAAAAATCACCTGCAGAGCTACAAAACTTGTCGCACAATTATTAATCCCTTCTGTTCTCTGCTTTTACTCACTCCTATACATTTTTTGCTTCTCTTTCAGCAAAATGGACATCGTCCTTGGTGATCACAACCGCTGGTTCATGGACGGCAATGAACAGATCATTCGTGCCTCCAGTGTGATTCCTCACCCCAACTACGAGTCCTGGCTGGTTAATAATGACATCATGCTGATCAAGCTGAGCGAGCCTGCCACCATCAACCAGTATGTGAAGCCTGTGGCTCTGCCCACTAGTTGTGCCCCTGCTGGCACCATGTGCACAGTCTCTGGATGGGGTGTGACCATGAGCTCCGGTGAGTATCAAATAGTGTCTCAATACAGGGCTTCTGTTATTCACTCTACATTTGTCCATCATTTATTTGTCCATGTTTCTCTGGTTCCACATCTCTATAGCTGCTGACAGTAACAAGCTGCAGTGCCTGAACATCCCCATCCTGTCTAAAGAGGACTGTGACAACTCCTACCCTGGGATGATCACTGAGGCCATGTTCTGTGCTGGATACCTGGAGGGTGGCAAGGACTCCTGCCAGGTTTGTATCTCTGCTTTTACAAAGTGTACAAAGCATATGCATCTTCTGTAGTGCTCTCGGCACTCAGTTGAGAGTTAATACTTTCATATATGTCCAACTGCTTGGCTCCCCCTCCTTCTCTCAGGGTGACTCTGGCGGCCCTGTTGTGTGTAACGGAGAGCTGCAGGGTGTTGTGTCCTGGGGCTTTGGGTGTGCAGAGAAGAACCACCCTGGTGTCTATGCCAAGGTAAAAAAAAAAAACTTCCCATAGCAATCATTTATTGCTCTTTTATGACATATAAATATTGTCAAAGCCTGATGTGAGTTTTCAATGTGCCTTTTCCATTTCTCTCTTGCATCAGACCTGCATTTTCACAGAGTGGCTGCAGAGCACCATGGCTACTTACTAAGTCTGGTCCAACCTACCTCTACTGCAAAATTCTGTCAATGAAACTGCTTGTAGAAATGGAGATTGAAATAAAATAAGTGTAACACCCACATTTTTAGTTTGTTAGTTTATTTTGTATCACTCCATCTTTGTGTCTCTGCTTCTCTGATCTGCCTAGTAAATCTTCATACAGAATGATCATGTTGTAACATACTGAGACCATGTCATTATAATATGCAAATAAGAGAACAGGACAGACCTATGAACAAATTAGAACTAAGTAATAAGAGGTAGTAAGCTAACATGATCCGCTGAAAAATCCAATTAAAAATAATCAAATAAATAAATAAATTACTGAGCCTGATTTCACAATTATCAGCTATACTGTAAACTGTACTACCACACCTTTGTATTTGATTATAACCAAACAACGTCTCAAAGATATACAGACAAAAGTAACCTTGTATCACTTTTTTCTTTTTATAATAGCAATAAAAAGTATGATATTTTGCTTTGGTTCTTCGTTTTCACCGCTTCTGGCTGCAGTGAGTTAAGCGGAACCTTTGCTCTCGTGTTCCATCGACAAGTCGGACAAATTTTCCGACGCACCACCAATGTCAAACTCAGCGCTCTTCACATTGACATAAGCGACCTGAGGACTTGTTCTTACACAGAGGTAACTGCTCTATTATCTACACAGAGGTCTGTTTTAATAAGTTATACGCTTCGCTTCAAACCTATTCACCTGTATATCTAGTTTGGTTTTCCGTGTGTTTGTCGCGGACTCTCGCAGGCGAATCTAACCGGACAAGATGCGCCTCACGCTACAAATGTTGATCTCGCACGGCCGGGTGGCCCGGAAGATGGGTCTGGGTCCGCAGTCCCGGATCAACATGCTGCGGAACATCTTGACAGGACTGGTCCGACATGAGAGGATAGAAACCACGCTGGCGAGAGCAGATGAAGTCCGCTTCTACGCCGAAAAGGTAACAAGCTTTCATGTAAGCTAATGTCACAGTATGTAACCAGTTCTAATGAGATAAATGAAAATAGCACAAATTTAACATAAAATACATATTTGGTTCTTAAATATAGTTGTTGTGAAGGATCAATATCAGCCACCAGACATCCGGAGAAGGTTTTGTCCATAGAGGTTTAGAGTGGAGCAAGAAAACTAACAGAATTTCAGAATAAAAGTATGTGAGTTAATGGCTGAGTAATTCAGTATTTCACTACAATAATTTCAATAAAACCGTAGCATGATTTAACGTTAAAGTTATAGTTATTTTTATGTGTTTATGTAATTAGAAAATAAACATAAAAGACATACAAATTAACTGAATAATTAAATTCCTAAAATAAGATAAAGTAGATTATCTGAGGAGACAGCATTGCCCTTTCTACAATTCCAGACTTTAACTGTACTGATAAAAGGCAACTGATGTAATTCTGCCAACTTCAAGGTCAAGTCAGTGAAATTTGTATAAAAATCAAAAACAATTTACAATACAATCTTTTCAGGTACACAAAATATTGTTGCCTGTTTTAAGTCAAGTAAAATTCGAGAGTTTTAGCCCAATGCAGGCATCCTCCCCACTTTTCCTTTAATGAAACTAAATATTGAACAGGATGTTCACATACCTAACTCTCTGCCAAGATGAACGTAGACTCCGGAACGTCATCCATACGTTTCTGAAGAGTGGTCGTGAATGCCGGTTTAATAACTGTGGAAAGCATATATTCCCGTTAGCACAGCTGGGTGTCTGGGTATCCTGCTCGTAGGCTAAACCAAAGCTAATTCGTTTGCTGGCTAATTAGCTAGTTAACAAGCTAAGCTAACAAGCCAGGTATAGGTAGCACAGACGCCAAAACCTGCTAATTAAAATAAAACTAACACTTCACTTACCTCTAAAAACCGGAGCACAGACTTCCTCACGTTTCATTTCTCGTCAATTAGCAGCACAGCAAGCCATATTATTGTCTAATATTTCCATGAAAAGTCCTCCATAAGGCTACACCACAAACACGGCTTAGCTGAGGTGACTCCGAACAGACACCTAGCGGACTGTGATGACACCCACCTGTGACTCTAAGGGGCCTCCCCCTTAATTGTGCATAACTTTAAATCAAGAATAAAATATAAACGGCTTCGTTATATAAAAATCCACCACTCTTACAGTTGTCTTTAAGGTGGAAATTTGCTTTTTTTTTTTTTTTTTTTCCGCACCAGGCTGTAAACGTGTTTATTTCTGCTTTGAATTTGGGCATTTTAAGGTGGAGTCTATGATGATTGACTCGCTTTTGGAGCCAGCCTCAAGTGGCCATTGGAGGAATTGATTTTGCTCCGTCCCAAAATGTTCACCTCAACATTTAACTTACAATATATTTAGATTTTTCTTCCTCTTTTTTCCACTGACTGTGTTTTTTTTGTTTTGTTTTGTTTTGTTTTTTCTAGCTGGTTGACTATGCCAAAAAGGGAGACACTGATGAGAAGGCGATGAAAATGGCCAGTTTTTGGCTAACGGTACGTGTCTGCAGCTTCTCAACTTAGTGAAGTTACAAGCTGTGTCATTGTGAATGTTAAACAGTTGATGTGCACTTGCCATTTAGCTTGAGTCTGTTTCTTCTCTTCAGGAAAAGGATCTGGTCCCAAAGCTCTTCAAGGTCCTTGCTCCACGGTTTGAGACCCAGTCCAATGGCTACACACGGATGGCACGCATTCCCAACAGACAGAACCTGGACAGAGCAAAGATGGCCGTCCTGGAGTACAAAGGCAACCCCTTCCCGCCTCTCTATCCTGTCAAAAAGGAGAATGAACTGACTCTCATCAACCAGCTGCTCAAAGGCTACAGAGAGGAAAGGGCACAACAGTTAGCTGCAAAATCGTAATTCATACCATGGTGTTGGATAAATGGTCGCTGAAGGCTGATGGTTGGATGCTGAAATGCCCTGAAGAGTCACTTGCAGATTGTGGCCTATAGAGACTGATGCATTTCTTCATCAAAAGAACAGTTCAAAACCTACAGTGTCAACTGCGGCCAGGAACATTTCTGTATGAGATGATTTCTGATTGGATATGATTAATAAATGTGATTCATGAACAGAAGTAAGAGATTTTCACTTTGTCTTTGAAGACTAAACTATCCAGGTTTGTCCTGTTGGCTATGTGAGGTTTGGCTAAGGGCTCATTTGTGCTCCCTTCACATGTGAAAAAGGATACGTCCATTTCAAATGATGTAGTCATCACTACCCACATACTTCCAATGTGGGAATTAAGACAGCACAATGTTAACCAATACATCCACTACAGGGCAGCTGAGAGTCAAACAATTCAGACAACAACAAACAGGATGACGGAGGAGGAGGTCATAATAATGTAGTTCTTAAGAAAGAGGCAAAAGTAGAGGCAGCTTTATAGACGGTAGTTGTCTGTGGGACCATTAAGTACATTGCATAATGTCTCCTCTAAAAGTTCCGCCATTAAAAAAATAAAATAAATATAAATAGTCATGTCTCACTTCGGAACTATTGGCTACACTGCCCCACCATTTCCAGTGGCACTGCTGAGCTTCATCCGTGTCTGTATGTTTTCAGAAAATGAAGATGAAATTAATGCAGAGTACGGACAGAAAGTACCATCTGTATCCGTATGACATTGAACATAAATGAGCCTTAACAGTGGAGATAAACAGCACCAATATTTACATCTGTTGGAAACTATAAATGTTTTGGTCAGTTCAGAAAGAATTAAAGTTAGCAAAAGCAGAGCAGAGGTGTTATTAATAACATTAACGAGTGTCCCAGTAAGTCATGTCAGTGTGATGGTGAGCCAGCACGCACAATCCCAGCACCCTGAAACTGTGGCTAAGTGTGATTTAACAATCATTTATTTTATTATTTACATTTTTCTATTTACAAACTTCCTCTTGCCATTTTCAAAAAGTTTCTTCTCACAAACCAGTACAAAAAAGTGAAATAAGTTGCACCAGTTTTGGAAAGTTTGTATTTAATTTTGAACAAGTATCAAATTAACTCTTGGAATATTTTTCCCAGACCACAGCTTATGCTTCAGTTTGTACATAGAATGAAAATAAAAAAAACAGCACAAACACCTTGTTACAGAACTCACAGCACACAGTTTGACTTGCAGCAGAAAAATCACAGGTGTAACTTATAACATTAACGATGGCTCCACTGCAGGCGTACATGCAAACCTTATTAACTACACCTGTGCTGTTCCCTCAGAACAGTATCTGTATCTGCAGGTCTTGAAATTGAATTGCGTCCCTTCAAAAAATCCCATAAAAGGTATTAAAGTCTTAAATTTAATTTACAAAGGTCTTAAATATTTTCCTTGCCTGCCATAGACAGTAACATTAACTTTTTGTGTATCTGGTAGCGGGCTGTCAGTAGACATTATACACCTCCTAACTGAGAGTGGGATTGTTGTGACAGTGAATGGTGCTGCAGGAGGCTGTTTACTGTCACTACTGCTAAACAGAGTAGCTAGGAAGCCCATTGACTCTTAATAGGCAAGTGACAATTGCAGCAAAATCTTTAATTAATTATTTCCTAATTGATTAATCCATTCATGAATTTTATGCTATTTATCTAGGTTCAGGTCATGTTAATTAATTAATCATAGTACAAGGAATTATTGTTTTATACAGCTGGGAATGTAGTGTTTTCTTAAAAAGTCTTGAACACTGCAGAAACCTTTTATGACAAGTCTGTGTCTGCAGTGAAAAAGGTCTATTATGCTGTACTATATTGTACAATATCTTTGTTATTTTGACATCCTGGTGGACAAATACTAGAATACCTAACAATATAATGTATTAATCACAAGCCAAGCCTCAAAACTGGACTGTTGTGTTGGATTTGATTAAATTAGATGTAAAAGAACTTGGTGGATAGAATATTTAATGACCTCATCACAAAATAACTCCTGAAGTGAACATGACAAATTGTTACCAAACAATGTAAGAAGCTTAAATTTTCCTTTCAAAGACTGTGGTAGCGATTAGGCTGAAAGCCATTTGTAAATTTAGACCTTTACTGGAGAACAGGTACAGACAGGAACAGTTTGTTGTGACTCTGCACTTCAGCAGCCACAGACTGGGGTACTGGCCATGACTGAAATAATTAGGCTAGCCTACATCAGATTGTGACCAGCCTGGAGTCTGTCCCTGTGGTGTTTTACTTTAATGGACTCTTGTAATGAGAACAGATTCAAAATATGATTTACAGATATTAGATTTACCCCTTTGGATACATGCCCTTGCCGTAACTGGAACTCAAACACTCTCGCTTATTAACGCAGGAGCCAAATAATACACACACCCACCAAGGCCTCTAATAAAACCATATTTTTTTTATTTTGGCAAAAAGTGTATATGTACAGCGTATTTAGAATTGTCATTTGACACCATTAAAATGCATCTGAACAGTGCTTCAGTGATGTGCTCTTAACCAGATCGCTCTGAGTAGCCTAAAAGCTGTGCTGTTTTCTGTCATGCATACATAATCTCTTTTCTTCGAGTTCTCTCCCCTAAGTGTGTGTCTCAGTCCTGTAATTTAATGTCAATATACGCAAGGTTGAAGCAGTGATGCAGTATCAGTAAGCCTGTCTGTTAGTCGAGTCATCCAGTGTCTGTTCAGTCAAGTCATGGCAACCGTAGCAACAGGCAACAGCAGACAAAATGGCAGACATGCCAAATATAAACCAGACACATAATCAGAAATAACGACTAATACTCTAATTCAAGTATCATTCTGTTTCACAGACTAAGTTACACCTCTGACTACACTCTTACAAGTTACACACCACAGTCCTAACATCCTAAAGTACTCCATTACAGCAAGATTGCCACTGATAAATCCGTGACTATTAGCCGAGAACCACCAATTTTATGAGTCTGAAATAAACGAATGGTCAATATAAAATGGCTGAATTTCTTAGTCTCCATTCACTGATTTTTTTTTTTTCAGTTTCTGAATTGCTGGAAGCTGGTGGTGAACTCAGTTTCAATGGCATTCTTACATGAATTATCAACTTCTGTAATTCAATGTTAAATTATGTTGACTAAGCATGATACGTTTTTGCTAAAATGTCCGGACAGTCGATGACATTTTCAGACCGTATTTACAGGTGTATGCATCTGGAATACTACTCGATGTGGTGTGAATACAGGTTTCAAAGCAGTCTTATAAGGTGACATCATCACGAATAAACAGACTAAGACCAGGAACATTAAAGTGCTCCATGCAGGACAGACGAAATGTTCAGTTGTGTTGATGTTTTCACAGTTCATCTACAAGGCTTTTTTTCAGTCATAGTTCAATGTTAGGGGATACAAAAGTAGTAATATTTGTTCAGCTTTTCGAATGGTTTAAATATTCAGGTGTGAAAAGCAGACAAATACAATATTTATGTTTCAGGTACTAGACAGGGGTGAGGATGAAGTTACTTTTATTTAAAAAGAAGAAGCCATCTGCCCTTTAATCATGGATGTGTTAAAGATGGAGGCCGAAGACAGTTTTACAAAGGTGTACTATAGTATTCCAGTAACTTGAAAATCACCCCTGTCCTTGTGCTGTATTGCATCAGTACATTCACCAACGTCTACATACACAGAAATGACATTTTTGAGCAGGCATATTCTGCACTCGCTTAAAACCAATATAGTAAAATACTGGTTTTCACGTAGTGTTTCAGAGAGCACAAGAGGGCTTTGTTTGGAATAACAATTAACAGAATTTATCCTGTCAAAAATATACTAAAGCCTATTGTATGTATTTACAAAAGTATAGATTTCAATACACACAATAAGCGAATATTGTATGATCACATGGAGTACATATATCAGCTTTTTGGACAGGAAATACAATACAAACATGCGTGTTTTACGAGTACCTAGAAGTGCCCACAGTAAACGTGACATTTTTACATTTACACATCAGCATATCAATCCAGAATAACCAGCTGCAATGAAGGCATAGTAGAATATAAATTAACCCAACAAACTCCATATAGAGTAAATATCTATGCTTTATCAAAATGTGCCAAACATAAAAAAAGTCTCTTTTTTTTCTAACATGAATTTGATAAACGGAATGAAATGGGATTTTTCATTGGTCACAGCACCAACTGGAATTTAATGATGTGGAAACAAACCATAAAAACAAATTTCCTTTTTTTGAAATAAAACTATATATATAGTGGTAGCTCTCTCCAGTTTTAGCTATTTACAAACTCTTCCAAGCACACCATCACTGCCTCATGAATTTTTGAATAAAAGTATTTCAAGAATTTTGTTCATTTCCGCATCGTGCACAGCTATCATTCTATTGCTCTGGCTACATCCACTTTGTCATCTTTCTCCCTGTGTGCCTTTTACTGGTCAGCATCAAATATTTATTGCTTCTTTATTCTTTAACAAGCTCAGCACTTCTATCTCTCAGCCATTTCCCCCATTCGGGTTATTTCCATTCACAGGTGAAAAGGGACCGTTTAGGGATTCACTTTTCTGATCATTTCTCTTCTTCGTCCTTCCAAACTTTTTTTTGGCTGTCCCTTTTGTCTTTAAACAGTGACACCTTGACTTCCACTCTTCCTTTACTTATTAATTGTATTGTCATTCTGTCCATTCCCTCCGTGCCTTCCCCCATCTCCCTCTGTCCTGACCTCTGTCCCATCTTTCTCTCCATCTCATGCCTTCGTTCCGAACCCTCCTCCTCCTCCTCCGCTCTGCATGCTGAAATATTCGGTGAATGAGGGGAGCCGGGGCGGCAGCGGGGGTGAGCGTGTGGCTGGGCGGGGGGGTATCGGAGGTGGGGGCAATATCGATGTCAAGTCAGCAGCAGTGGTGATGATCTTCTGCTCACTGTTCCTTGGCACCTCCGGTCCTTTACAGGCCACCATCTCCTCCACTGTCTTCACTGGATCCTGGAAGGAAGAAGATGATAGTTTTGCACTTTTGACCTGGTCTCATCCTCAGGATGTGGATTACAGCAATGTGTTGCACTGGCCAGAAAGTGGGGCCTTGTAGACACTGTGTCAGTAACACCATCCTATAGGTCACATTTTGACAGCTTCCTCTACTCAGTCATGCTGCCATGGTAATATAGGTCGGGGTAAATTACACATGTACTGGGTTTCCTGACCTCCAGGCTTCAACTGGTTCATTTACTTACTTAACTCTCCACAAACTACTGTTCAATCATTCATGTCGGCCTGGAGGAGATGGTTGAAATAATTAAAGATATTATGAAGGACATCTTTTACATCATTCAACAATATGCAAATGTATACAAAATCTAGTCCTGTTTTCAATATATTCATTATTCATTAATATGGCAATTATTTTCTTAATGAATCTACTAACTGTTTGGTCTACAAAACATCAGAAAACAGAGAAAACTGCTCATCAAATTTTCCCTAAAGCTCAAGGTCACATCATCACATGTACTGTTTTCTGCAACAGTCGGACATTTAATCTAGTATAATGTATTACAATGAAAAGAAGCAAGTGGTACATTTTAAGGCTGGAAACATCAAATGTATTATATATTGTTTTGAGAATGACTTAAATAATTAAACAGCAATCAAAATACTTGCAAATTCATTTCCTTGATCGACTAATTGACCAGCCATCGACTGTTAGAACCCCCAGACTCTGGAATACTCGAGGAGATCAGGCGTGCTGAACCTCTGCCCCAGTTTAAATCACTGCTCAAAACAACTTGTATCAAGCTGCTTTTAATTCTCAACTTTGATGCTTTTATCCTTCTTTCTTTTGTCTGTTTGTTTGATTGATTTTATTGTTTTGTACATACAGATTTGTCAATCTCCCTTTTATTCTTAGCCTTGCTAATTGACACTTTGTCTCTTTTCCTCATGTCTTTCATTGTGTTGCTCTGTTTTTATGTATGTACAGGATGCATATATATAGATGTGCTATATGAATAAAATTATTATTGCACTATTACTCTACTACAGAAATCACATAAAATATTCAAAAAGCTTTATTTCTAAATAATGCAATGTGTTCTACTGTTGCAGTAAATGAGATCAAACCTTTCATGTGTATAAAACCAATCATTTAGTAACTAGTTTAGTTCACTTTTAACTACATCTTGCTTTGCATCATTCATTTGGTCAACAGTAATTGCTAAATGGCCAACATGATATGATCATTTAATTGCAGTATAATTGTGTTGAAATTTGATAAATAATAATGGAATTACCCCTAGCCCCTGTTTTCTGTGTGGAAATTAGAAACACATTCCTCCTAACGATCGGGATTGTTCTTTAAAATCTATATCTCAGTTGTCAGGGCTTGTTATGAGGCACATTTGTTGTTGTTTTTTGTTTTTTTAATTTCTTTGCCTTTGATGTGCTGCAAACCGTGAGTTTCACTATAACCTGCAGTTACTGGACCCCTTTAACCTAGATGTTTTGATACTAAACTCAGTATTTTATACTTACAGAACCTTACCCATCTTGGAAAACAAATGATAAATGTTTTACTTTGCATTTGTCAATTTGGCTTGAGACCACATTATAGCACAGACACTGCTGCGATAACCTCAGAATTTACCCTTCAGGCCAATTTCTTTGTTCTTTCCCCAAAATAACCCTGGTCCAATAGACTCACTGCGTCAGTGCCAGTACTCGACTGCTACTACATTTCCTTCACTTAAATAAAGACAAGACAGGGAACATTCTGTTCAACGCCAAGGAGGAGAGACTCTTATTTCCCACCTTGAGTTCAGGGCTATAAAAGACAAAAGGCCAAGTTTAAAATTATGTTTTTTTTTTTTGTTTTTTTTAAGCAGCCGCACTAATGCCTGGTCTTGCTAGTGTCTTCCAATTAGACGTCTGCAGTGAATGCATCAATTCTGCTGCCAGATTTCTAACAAGAACCAAGAGAACCAAGCACATAACTTCTATTTACATTGGCTTTCACTTAGTCTGAGAATCAATTTCTGAGTACTAGACATAATGGATTAGGAACAGCAGAACCAGCTTCCACCAGCCACTTTCAAATGTAAATTAAAAACTTGTTTTCTCCACAGCACTTTTATTTTATTACATCTTGGTCTATTTATTACTGCTATGTAACTTCATACATTTTTATTGTCTTTAAGTTTAAATGTTGTTTTTGAAAGGTGATGGGCATGTAAACCGGTCTTTACGACCCTTCTTGTTGCATTACCCCTGCTAGTTTCTGCACGTTGTATCAGTGTAGTTGAATATCCAGAGAGGATCTTCTTTCATTCATTTCTGTTCAAAAAAAAAGCAACTTGCACAGATTTGAAAGTTCCCCAAGCTAGACAATTCATCACGGCAAACACGACGTCTTAATTTGGTCTTGTCAAAGTTTCTATTTAATGGTTATTTCGTTGTGCCTACTGTCATTCATCTGACACCCACAGGAAGAGATGGAAGTTTCCGCCAAGAAATATTCCCTATAAACATGCCTCCTTACAAACTGCGTTGTTACACTGATACCTTCTAATTTGCGGCTTTGTTAGATGAGACAGCAGGTAATTTCAAGCTAGGTTTGACACAGGGAAGTTTAAATTTTAAAAGCAACAAAAAATGTGTACAACCGGAATCTAATTACATAGAGCAAGCACTGCAAACTGATTAGGGGGAAGCATAAACTGAACATAGATGAACACAGTACATGAGCTATAATTCTCATTCTCACCTCAACAGCTTCAACCTAGGATATCTACCATGCATCCAAACATGTGTCCACATTCAGGTTCGACTCACTGATTGGATGGAGAAAAGTTCAGTGAAGTTAGGTTGAGAGTCTCCCAGGAAGGAGCTGTTTCCGTAAGCGTGATGGGGGAAGCTCTCAGCCCCCTCGCCCCCTTTTGGACTCGAGAGCAGGATCCCAATCTGGGATGTCCGAACATGATATGGGAAGTTCTTATTGGCTGCTGAAGGGCGTGTGATAACCTAAGGGAAAAAGGATAAAAAGACACGATGACTTCTTATATACAATCTATGTCTATACAGTATAAATAGAATCTAACACATTGCCAGAGCATATGAGGTCCAAGTAAGAAGCGGGAATTACAATGCATGCATTGAGCAGGAATATAAAAGGAAATTTGCGTGAGCAGTACAGCCCATTAGTAAAGAACAATGTGTCGAAGGTGAGGAAGGGCTAGATAATGATGTGTGGAGGAGACAATCAGGCAGTTATGACTCAAGGATAGTGAATAATGTATGACTGACAGTGGCAATAATGACTCCTGAATAATGTGAACTATGTAGAAGTGCAAGGGTACGAACGAGGAAGACGATGTGAGCGTAGAGGTGGATGCCGAGCTGAATGCCGTTGACGATCTTCTCCCGGGCCCAACGAGGAATCCCATAGTTGGCAATCAGGGCCATAACGGGCACTGCAAAAAACCTGAGGAAGACAAGCGAGCAGATTTAAGATAACAATGCGGAGAAAACATATTAAAAAGGAAATGACGAGAATAGAGTTTGGTGGTGAAAGACAGAGAGCAGACAAAAGTAGAAGCTGATTTAGAGCACGGAGAGAGATAAAGATGGGAGGAGAGGAGAGGCGTAGATAATGAGGCGGGAGATAGTCGTAGCAATGAGAGAGTAATACAGAGATAATATTAGTCTTTGTAATCTACCCTTCATTTCAAGCTCATGCTATTATACACAGAGAGTGAAAGGCAGAAAGGCTGAGCAGTGTATGAAGAAGGGTTTTTTTCTGGCTTGTGTAAAGGAAAAACACTACTTTCCAGTACAAAGCTTTAAACTATTATGCACCCATAAATGGCAGCATAAATTATTCTAATAGAAGAGATCTCATCAGCTGAGTAAAAATAGATATTTTCCTCTAAAAATCATTCACTCAAGTACAATTATCTACAGTGTGAGTAGAGCACAGAGGTTGGGCACACAATGTTTTAGACGGCTAGAGTAAAATAAACAACTTTTCATTCCAGGGCCGCTAAAGCATCAGCTATCTCATGCACATTTTTTTTTTTTTTTTTTTTTTTTTTTTACAAAGCAGCATAAATTATTCAAATTGAAGAGACCTCAAACAGAGGAAATGTGTATCTTTGTACTCCTGCAATCTCAGGCTCAGGTGCTATTATCCACAGCGAGGGCAGAGTGAGGGAGGGGTGTAGGGGTGTCGGGGTGTGGGGGTGTGTGTGTGTGTGTGTGTGGGGGGGGGGGTCTCACCATAGTGTGTATGTGGTGAAGAAAGGGACGTAGAAAGGCTGTTTCTCTGGGTAGTGTTTCAGAGAGACCAGCACGGCGTAGCAGAACCACACGTAGGCCAGCAGCTGCAGGCCCATCAGTCCGTAACCTGCAGGGCTGTCGTAGGCATACAACACTTCACCTGGGTCAAAGAACTGCCACAGGGAAATGAGAAGTTATGCCAAAATGAATACACACACACACACACACACACACACACACACACACACACACACACACACACTAAACAAGCTAAACTTTTACACAAAGTAGAAAAGAAAGGTCTATTGGCTTGGCTTCACATTGTAGTCTGTGCCCTAATTACTGAGATAGATTGCTCATGGTTCGGCTGATGCACTGTGATGACAGAGCCAAAGCTCAGCTTGTAGCATTCTGTGCGAGTCTTTGACATTGACACTTCTTCTCCACAACTAGGTCATTGTGTGTGTGTGTGTGTGTGTGAGTGTGTGAGTGTGTGTGTGTGTGTGTGTGTGTGTGTGACTTGTGCATGCATCTGCGGATGCTAGATTGCATTTTACAGTCCAGTGACTGGATAGCGTTGGCCATACAGGGTTACCCTTGCTACATAATGCATAGGTCTGACTGCTTGGCATGGAGCTTCTTGGGATCCAACCAGGCAACCAGAGCCTGTCGGATTCTCAACTGCAGGCCCAGGACCACGAACACTCTTCATTTCACTTCCAATTGTAACCTAGTTTGGCATATTTTTAGCTGGAGCTCCCCTGAGTTTTGAGCTCTTTAATAGCAGGGACCATGTAAGAGGGCAGGCGGCAGATAAATTACACTGCTTCAGATCCACATATTGCAGTGAGAGAGATGGCTATAGGCTCCAGCATTAAATATAGCACAGATACTTCCACTGCACTATTCCCACTGGGTCATTACCATGCTGTATTCAAAGACTGTAATCCACTGTCCCTAAATGTACCATCATTACATCTGACTGTGCTGAAGCCTCTGCAGTATGCAGAGATGTATGTAACTGTACCACTCCTGAGGCTGTTATTAATTCATAAGCTCATATGCTCAACATCATAGCTGCTGAAATCTGTTTCCGTCTTCACGCACACACAACATGGAGACAACAGTTTCACTTTCCACTCCAAAGAAACCTTAAAGAAACAATTACTGATCTAAGATTCATTATCTCAGGTGCAGGAGTAAGTAGTGCAGTTCTCTTTTGTTGTGTTTGTTGTTGGGAGTCGCCTGTTTGTTCCTGTCAGGATCTGTAATTTGTAACTCATCAAGGAGCTTCTATATATTTTTTTGTACAATGGACTTTATGCATATTCATAATTAGCAATGTATCAGTGTAATGGGTGACTTGACAGAAAAAGCTATTACAGCCCACGTTGATCTGTGCACCCAACTCTCCCATGAATATTTATGAGGTTATTAAAAAAGCAGAGGAGAGCAATAATACAATATGAGTGCAGACACTGTGTCCAGCATTGTCAATCAGGAAGCTTGAACCCAGTCATCTCGGGCATAATTCAGATGCTGCTTTCAAATCACATCTGAAGAGGCGGAACTTGGAAGTGTTGACATGTTTTACTAGCTGAGATATGAATTTAAACTGCAAAGCAACTGAGCTGCAGCTGACTTCGCTGTTGGTGACTAGTGTACAGACGATTTTATTAGTGTGAAAATTAGGGCTGGCCCTAGATTATTTTCACTGCTTATAATTCTGGCAATTATTTTCCCCAATTGACCAATTCATCTTTGTCTATAAAGTGTCAGACAATAAAGAAAAATGCCAATCACAGTTTCCCAGAGTCCAAGATGATGTCTTCAGATTGTTCTGTTAGTTCAGTGTTTCAAAAAAGAAATATTTTTCATTTTTCACAATATACACAGAAAAGCAGTAAAACGTCACATTTGAGAAGCTGCCGTCAGTGAATGTTTGGCATTAAAGAAAAATTGATAATCAAAAGTGTTGACTATTAATTTTCAGCTCTAGTGAAAAGAACAATTCATTTAGATTTTCCATTCATCAAGTCCCTGCCATCTGTAATAACCCAAAATTCTAGTTCACACATTTAGGGCACATTTCATTTCCAAGTTGGCACCTCATACTTACAGAAAATCCTACATAACAACTCTTGTGGTTGTTAGTGAGGAAAGTGAAGGATGGGATATGGGTGTTGATTAGAGCTGAAATAGTCAAGTAAATCAATGATGATTGAAAATTAATCAACACATTTTACATGAATTTGATAATTGATGAATATTTTAAATAATTTATTCTCTTGTAGGATCAATTGTTAAAATAATTTAATAAAAATACCAAACACTGTCTTGTTACTGCTTCTCAAATACGTTTTTCTGTTTTATATATTCCTAAATTGAATATCTTTGGATTTTGGACTGTTGTAAGATTTAAAAAGGCATCACATTAGGCTCAGATGTAATTGATTTACAATTTTCAATTTTTTTCCATGAAAAAAAAAAAAAAAATCAATAGATTAATCAATAATAGAGATAATTACTACTTGCTGCCCCAGTGTTGACTATATTGCAGTGCGGAGAATGTATTGTGCGCGTATGTGTGTACCTCAGCTTCGTAGATGAAGAGGATGACGTAGGTGATTGTGTAGACTGTCATATAGATGCTCAGCTTCACCGAGCCACTGTGACTGATCCTCGCCCTGACACATGGATAAACCAAGAGGGTCAGAGGTCGCACACAAGTCAGAAGATATAGAAGATAAGATGAAACAAACACACACACACTTGATAGAGATACACATATGGGTGGGAAGGATGCAGGTGCGCATTGAAACGCACGCACACACACACGCACGAACACACACACGCACGCACGCACACACACACACGCACGCATGCACACGTACGTGCGTGCGCGCACACACACACACACAGAAAAACATTTGGCTCTTCACACTCAAGCAAAGTCAGTTTAATCTAAAAGCAGCTATGCAACAGCACAAAGGACTGGTGTGCTCAATTCTGAGCTGTATAAATATAAAATGGCTGCGGACTCACGGACGCGGCAGACTGTGAAAAAGACTGTCCGCCCTCACGAAAGCAGAAATTAATGCTTCTTTATTTGCAGTCAACAAACAGAAGCATTTCAGCGCTAAGCCTTCATCAGCATTTCAAACATCCTTTTGCTCAGAGTAATTCATCACCACACACACCAGAGACACATATCAAAGTTGTTGGATAGTTATCTCAAAACTGTCAACTTATCAGTCACTGCAGATAAACAGCCATGTTTTAAGCTTGATGGTAATGCGGTTTTGAGTTTATTCACTGGGGTTTTAAGAGGGTTTAATAAGTACAAGAGCTCACAGAGTCTTCTGAACCCCAAGGATGATGTAATCCTAGAGTCGAAAAAAGCCATCTTAAATCTTGCAAGATCAGTTTTCACTTCATGAGTTCAGTCTGGAAAATATCCACACTGATTCCACTGAACCTGAAGCAGGACCAATCTTCAAACTATGAGCTGTAGTTTAGGTGATGACTCACCACCACTTAAGCTCAAAATCCCTCTGAACTGCAATTTAACAAGCTGTTGATTGTGCACTGCGAGACCCTTTCCTCACATAAAACTGACTCCGAAAGCGACTTCTGGGGATATATATTGGCAGAAAATTTAAACAACATTTCAAGAGCAGCTGGTATGTTTTTTCAAGTCTGACAACTAAAATTTGAAACTGGCAATGGAAAATTAGAAAAGGCAATGACAAGCCAGGTGAGTGTGGGGGCATTCATCCAGTCACGTGTAAGATGGATACACGTTGATGTTCCAGCTATGGAGAGCACTCGTGCAGTATCTGAAAGGCCTGTCCCAAGCAAATGTTCACAAAGCTTTACAGGAAAAGAAGTGAGTGAATCAAAAAAAAAATTGTCAGCTGGGTTCTTGAGGCAAAGGTCACCCTTCAACTACACATAAAAACACAACATGAAGTTCACACCAGAGCAGCATCCATCTATCACATCCCCCAGATGCATCATGCTTTCATCCACACTATCTGAGCCAGCGTACTAACTGACTTTTTGACTGACACCTAACATTGTCATGAGATGAGATAGTGTTATGACTGTGACAGCGAGGCCTGACAGTGAGAGACAGTGGCAGCATAAACACAACCCGCAACAAGGTGAGAGGGCTTTCACAAACAGAGATACATATAGGGCTCAAACAAAATACATGTACACACACACACACACACATATAAGCTGCATAAAAACTGAAAACCCCCCACCTGGTGACAGTGAAACCTTTGCCCAACAATATGAGCATCAGAAGGAACACCAAGAAACTGACGGAGAACAGTAATTTCCCTGGAGACAGACAGAGATGGAGAGAGACAGAAAGTGAGAAAGAAGACAGAGGGGGTAATTAGGTTGTGGTTTCCGAATCTGTAATATCAGAGGGGAAAGATAAAATCAGGTCATCACACACACACACACACACACACACACACACACACACACACACACACACACATATACGTGCACACACACGCGCACACACATACATGGTCACACAAAATCATGCATGATCTTGTCAAACCAGCTATTACAGCTCTTCACTTGCACACGCATCCATCATCGACCACTCGTTCATTCTGCTCGGGCTGAGTGATTTTCCAGCGCAGAGGCAGTGTGAGTCAGTCAGTCAGTCAGTCAGTCAGTCAGTCGCCAATGCAGGAGAAGAACTCACCAAGTATTTTCAGGCTACCGTTGCCAACTCCATCTCTCGCATACAGGCCCCAGTAGACACAATGGAACAACAGGCTGAGCACTGTCAAATGGAAAAGATGGCAGGAGGAGAGAAACGGGGAAATAAGAGATGGGGAGGGGAGAGGAGGGGAGGAAAGTGGCGGGAGAAGAAGAAGAAGATGGAGAGAAGGAGATGAAAAAGAGAGAGAGGAGGTAAAAGAAAAGATAAACAGAAGAGACAGAGAGATGATAACGTGGAAAGTGAAAGGAGGGGGGTGGAGACAAACGGGGAGAAGAAGAGTGAGACAGAAGAGGAATTGATAAAAAGAGATGAAAAAGGAGCAGAAGGCTTGAGTGAAGTGGGATGAGAGGGAGAAAGGGAATTTAGGGATGGCAGGAGAATCGAGAAGGGATTTGTGGAAGGGACAAGCAAGCGAGGAGGAAGAAAGCGAGATAAGGGGGGGTGGGGGGTGGGATGAAAAGAGTGAGGGGGTGTTCGTCAGTAACAGCATGCTCCACTGAACACTGTGGCACAGCACGGCTGTTTGCAATAGTTCCTATTCATAGGCTAATAAGGGTGATAATATCTCGGCTCTTGAAGAGGGGATTAAGGTATGAGATGCTGCAGCCATGCGAGAGGCTCATTGTCGTCTTGAGTGTGTGTGTGGCATAATGTGTGTGACATATGCTGTGTCTGTGTGTGTGTGTGTGTGTGTATATGTGTGTGTGCGTGTGTGTGTGTGTGTGTGTCTGCTCAGGACAGAAGCTCTCACCCTCCACACCTGCCGCCGTCATAAACATTTTGTAGGTTGTGTGAAGAAGCTGTCTTCCCTTCAGATTGTCTGCAGAGGAAAAAAAAAAAAACAAGAATGAGATAGAGGTGATGAAAGTGTGTTTGTGTGTGTGTGTGTATGTGTCTGTGTGTGTGTGTGTGTGTCTCTGTGTGTGTGTGTGTGTTGGTGGGGATAGATAAAAAGGATGGAGATATGCTAACAGATGGTGAAGGAGAGCGAGAGAGGTACTGAGAGTAAGAGAAGAAAATGAAAGAACAAGGGAATGGGCCCGACAAATGAGGGGAGCGACCATTAGTATGCATCCATCTTGTGATGCCCATCTCTAGATGAGGCCTTATACGTCCTCCACTCTCTGTCCCTAATCTGAGAGGAAATATTGTTAATGTGTATTTAAGCAGGCAATTTTACTGCGAAAACACTCCTACAAACAGCAGTGGCCTGGGGGAAAATTTAGAGGTGCAGGAAAGATCATAAACATCCTTACACACTCACGGCTGCCCTGTACAACCACAGGCTTGGCCGGTCAAGTGCTGCTAGATCCTCCTGTGGCTTCCTCTGAGGTACTCTAACCGTGGCTGCTAAAGGAACATTCCTCCCGAAAAATAAAAATTCTCTCGCTTTCTTCCAACTTCAATGTTTCGTATCATAACCTTTTAAACCTTCCCTTTCTTTCATTATCTGCAGATATTTTTGACATATTGTTTTATATCATTTAGGTAGAGGTAGATAAAAAAGTCCCCTTTCCTCTACTCGTACAACAGGTTCCTGTGTTATTTTTTATGTCCCTTGTTTGATTTGACTCATGTAAATGTATAAAACTCAGACCCAATAAAATTCAAATTTGTCAGTGTCAGTGTGCACTCCAACGAAGCTGGCAGGAGCAACATACACATGGTGAATAAGATACAGCAGTTCATTCAAAGCCTTCTCCCAACTTGCATAAAATCACCATAAGATTTCAGCAGAATCCCAGACTCAAAAGATGTATTTGCACCTTATTACATAGCTTTAGTCCTCTGCACTAAGGCAAGCAGAGCAAAGGATACATTTCCCCAATACCCATCCATTTAAATAACAGCACATGGGAATCCGACCGGTGCACTACAGAACACGCCTAGATAGGTGGAGTAAGTTTTGGAGGCATTTAACTACAAAACACTTGGATGACTGTGCTGGAGTTAATTCATTTAAAGGCTGCTGAGAAAACAAGTTCACCACATGGTCCATTTAATAGCTGATCTGGAAGAGACAAACTTGATAATTTGCAATTCCACAACAACTGGCCAAGTCCATCTGCTGTGGAAGATGGTGTGATTCCAGCAAAACAGAGCAGCTACTGAACAGAGGCTTTCTTGAGATTGTTAGTCATGCGCATAGTTTTGGTTTTAGTCGCCCAGATTTTGAGATATGAGCCTCAACACCAAAACAATGAAGGTGAAGTTATTTTTTGTTTGTGATGCTCAAAAAAACTACATTACAATACATTTAATAGCAATATCTCTTTCCGGAAACAGCAGCTACATTACTGTTGATATTCCACAGTCTTTGGTTTTTGAAAAAAATAGTCCCTGTACAATAATCCTGTGTGGATGTTGCTGCTGCTGCCAAATTTTTCAACAGTTTCTCAGTGCTGTGGGCAACACAAACAAAAAAAACTTTTATTCACTCCCAGTCTATTGCAGAAACAGATCTCAAAATCTGGGCCTATAAAACTAAAACTATTTACATGTCGAGGTACTGGAGCGCTCGAGCAGTGATTTCCAGCCTGAAGTTCTGGACCCCCGCCCAGTGTTGTCCCAAAGGGTTGAAACGGATGGAAAAGAACAAAATATTTCTTACACCTAAGATTGTCTTTTAATTTTTGCTGTTTTTCTTCATGAAATACTAGACACCTTTCATCTTCAGGCATCTAAACATCCCTCAAAAGAAACAATCTGAGAAGAAAAAGTTATTTTTTTTTGTAATTTAACAATGAACTGAAAACCTCACACGAAGAAGCGAGTCATTCTTTGGAGCTGTTGTTCTCAGCGGCTGAAGGTTATTTCACAGTGACTTTCACGCGACAAACTCGCATCCCTAACGTTAAGGCCACTGCTGCCTTCTCCACTCAACCGTTCACCTTTCACACGAAAACTGAACCCAATGCTCGCCATCCTCTCACTCCTGCATCTGTGTAGCTCGTGCTCTGCTCTGACAAAGTCCCGGCCCCAAGAGAAAATAGGCACATGCTCCACCTTTACTTATCTGAGGAAACACGAGAACTTACTCCTATTCCATCAAGAAAACATGTAGATTTTATAACAGGTCTGAAGAGAAGAGCCTCTTAATGACTGCTGTGGGCTTTGAAAGTCAGAATAAACTGGCTCGAGGAAGATGGAGATAAAGTGATACAGTAAGTGGAAAAGACAGTACTTACAGGCGAAGTAGCAGGAGAGGAGGAACACCATGGAGAATATGACCAGGAACGTGATGTCTGTCTCCAGGATTCCTGGAGGAAGAAGATGAAGGAAAAAAGAATAATTAATGCAACAGAAAAATCTGAGGAAGACAAGAAAAGGAGCAAAAAAAAGTACAAAAGTGAAGGAGGAATCTAAATCTGAAAGTAAAGGAGTCAATGAGGTTCAGAAAATATCAAGGTGAAGAAGAGAGGGGACAATTAAGGTACGAAAAAAAAGGAAAAAGGAAAGAATGAAAAATACAGAGAGGCAGGTACGTGATGGGGATACTGGATTAGTTAAGAGAGAGAGAGAGTTACCCTACATGTAGAGTAGGAGAGAGAGAGAGCATTGGAGATGTAGGAATAATTCATTTAGAAGCTACTTGGGTCTCTTCTTCTTTTCATCCCTTCCTTTCAGTTCATCTATCATCATTAATTCATCCAGCCGTCCCTTCATTATTGTAATTTGTTCAGTTCAGTGTGCTTTATTGGCCGTGCTAAGTGGTGTTGGCTTGTGCCATCAGCGATTCATTCCATAATCTCTCTCTTTCTGTCTAATCACTCTTACCGAACTCATCTGCAGAGAAATGCTGCGTCCAGAAAGACTGGCCATTGGTCAGTTTCATCTCGTACTCCAGCTGCAAGCCATCGCCCTGCGAGAGAGAGGGAGGGAGGGGGAGAGGAAAAACAAGACAGAGAGAAAGAGAGTGAGAGAGAGAGAGAGAGAGAGGGCAGGTGAGATTAAACATTCATTCTCTTACATCGTTACAGGCTTTGTGATCTGTACAAAATATACATTAATGCTTAAAACTGCAGTGGAAACTTCTGCAGGTTGATGACCCTAAAGAGCAAAGAGCAGTAACAAGGCTTTAAGACTTTTCTCTATGATATCCATCTTTTTCATTATAAAGCTGACAATAAGACCTACAGGACCTTTTTGTAGAGGAAAAGGATGAGAGCTTGACCAGCACTTACAGTTTAACTGTATGAACCTCAGAGTGCTGGATCACCCAGATGGCCTGAGTATTTTGAAACTGAAGGAATTCAATCAGAGCAGGGCAATATTGACACAATCACATTATCAAAACAGTATCGATGCGTACATATTAGGGGTAGTAGCATTTCTCCAAATCCATGGTTTATTTCATTCCTCTTTTTTTTTTTTGGATGGTTTTTTGGGGGTAGGAGATAACCAACACGTTCCCACACTGCTGACTTGAATGTGACTGGGGCTCTGTAACCTCAGGGTTGCTAGCCCGAGGGTGTATCGTGGTTCCTTTTTCTATGCGACACGGTATCGGGGGAGTTTGTATCGCAGTTTGGTCTCGGTTTCAGAATTGTTATAACCGAAATAAATATTTATAGTGTGTTGATATTTTGAATATGAATACTGGAACATTCACGGAATATTTACACATGAGAAAAAATGGGAAATCATTCAAGTCCAACTGAAAATATATTTTTTTTGCTGCTACAGCATACATAGTAGCTCCGCAAGTCTATGTGCTAAAGTTCTTCTTGAAAAACAAACCAAGGGGAAAAATGTACTGTATATTTTACATTTTTTGGTTTCATCATGTCATTCCCTATCTTTGCATTAAGCTGTCAGAATTAGCCTAGAAGCAATAACAAAATCAAACTTTACCTGTGAACATATAACAACAAAACCCTTTTTTGTTATTCAACAAGAAACCAAAGTTCTCAAAAACTAAACAGCCATTCAAGACGTTGCAAAAATTGCAATTTAAATCTCGATCCATCTAAAATAACAGGTAGAATACAAAATGTGAGAAGACGTGAGGCCAGCTTTTGGTACTTTTTGGCAGATACTGATACTCACTGCTACTTGTTTGGCATCACAAAAGTATTGAGGTGTGGCGCCCTTCCCTATTAATAATGTTGATATGATGACTAAGCAAGTAGAAGCCTTTATTGCTCATCCCTCATACAATAAATAATTCTGCCTTTAAGACTGGAAAAAACTAAAATATAAGTTACATTACTCTACAGTACCACTAAATTAGGAAAATTAAAACCCCTGAGGATGTCTGATATATTGCCCTATGTAAATGACAACACCCTGAAACCATGTGGCACCTCCGCACGATCATGATGAAAAACATCTTGCTCGTCGCTCACTTGCTGCAGATCATGAGACAGTTTTGCTTTTCTAAGCTCAGTGATTCATCACTTTCTGCAGCAGAAATTTGCCATTGATGTCGATTATTCACACCAGATTGTCATGTGAGAGGAACGGGCTGAATTTACAGCATCTGACTTCTATGTGGCAGCACAATGTTGTGATTTAGTTTGACGAGATGGGGGTGTAATAACCAAAAAGACAAAACAACCCAGCCGAGCACAGCTTTAAGTTTAAATAACATCGTCCAGATTTCTTTTAACCTTTCCTGTTAAAAGGAGGAGGAAACAACCAAATCCTCCTTGGGGACAGACACTCTGGTGGTTTAGCTGCTCAGTGTAATTGTGCCATATCGTCACTCGGTCTCCAAACCGGCCTGGAAGTGCCTCAGGATCCCCCAGGTATGTGGAGGAAGTTGGTTGAGAATCTAGGCTGCTCTGCGTACTGTGCTGCCAATGTGAAGATGACCTAGATTAACAAGATGGATGGATGGATGATCATATCCAAAGCAACTGTTTTCTCTGATTTAATGAAGAGTATTCTCATTGTTAATTATTAATAGTTACTGTGACACACTTATCAATTATTTGTTAGACTTATCATAATTATGTATTGCTTGCTGAAATAAGCGTGGTGCGTTGAAATGTTATGAAAGAGAGCACAGAGAGAATATTTGGGTATGTAAACATACAGGAACAGAGGAACACTATGGAGAAAATTAACATACCTGTGTGGTAAACCACCGTGGGAATGGTGTAAATTTTTGCCTGTCACACAAAAGTGTCAAACTGAGGAGAATTTGGAAGGTGAGAGAAAAGAGGGATGGGGAATAGAGAACAAGAGAAAGGGGACAGAGATGGGTTGACAATCAGAGCACAGAGAGCTCATTTCACACACACAAGTTCAAAGCTGATGGAGTTCGCGCTTGTTTCGCTGGAGTGAGGGAAAAGGGAGAGGGAGGAAAAAAAAAAGGACTTTGATTTCATTCGGCAGCCTGAGACTCCATCTCACTCCCTCTATCAAAAAGGGCGAAAAGCATGGAGCGTTCACTGCCACAAAAATCAATACAGACACAAAGAGCTGGGAGACGGAGATAAAGAGAGTGATAGATGTAGAGAGGGAGAAAGTTAAAAAAGCAGGTAGAGGAGAGGCCAGAATGAAGAGAAAAGAGTGACTGTAAAGACAGAGAGAGAGAGAGAGAGAGAGAGAGAGAGAGAGAGAGAGAGAGACATAGATGGATGCAGGAAAGAAGTTGCACTTCACAGCGGCGCTTCTCCATCTGCGGGACAGACAGAGTGTCACTGGATATTTTTTGGGCGGTTACATGCGAGTTTCATGTGTAAAAAGCATCCCCCCCTGATACGCTGTACTGATACATCACACACTGAAGGTTTTCTCACGAAAATGTCTGTGCAGTCTCGTACATCATGTGCTCCCCAGAGCTGCTGATAACTCCATTTAAAAGGACTTCTGAGAATCTTTCGAGAGCGTGGATCTCATCTCTGGAATATAAGTGTTTGGTTACGGCTTATAGTTGAGTGTTCCTCTGAAAATATAGTGTACACAGTCAGCTAGGTACACCTGAACATTATGCCCATATATGATTGTTTAACATGCCATTCCAAAACCATGGGCATTGGTGGGGTAATTTAGTATTGCACTTCCATAAAGCTGATAGACAAGACAGAATTTTTTTTTAACAGACTGGTCAAAATTGAAGCAGCAGAGGCCAAGACATCCTAACTTGTAGGCACTTCACAGCCACAGAAGACATTATACAACTGTTTTCACAGGCTGTGTAACACTAACTACAACGAGTAAATTGACCTTGTCGTGTAAAATAGGTGAAGTGTCTCTTTAATATGCTGCTATAACAGCCTCTACTCTTCTGGGAGTCGAACCACAGGATTTCAGAACAGGGATTTAAAGTTTTAGTGAGGATGGGCACTGCTCCAGTTCATTCCAAAATTCTTCAACAGGGCTGAGGTCAGGGCTCTGTGCAGGCCAGTCAAATGCTTCAACCACTCAGAAAACCATTTCTAAAAAAAAGGACCACACTTGAATCAGGGAATTCTCACATTGAAACATGAAACCCCATACTGTTGCTACAACCAACAGTCACTCGCCTAAAATGTAATTATTTGCTGTAATCAATATGATAAGGGGACAAGAGCATGAAAAACAGCCCTAAAGCATGAGTACATCCATGTCCTCATACATCTGGCCAGTAAAATAGTGCTGAACCAATTATCAACTGAAATGATTAGTTGATCAATAGAAAAACAATCAGCAAATATTTTGATAATTGATATTTTTCAAGCAAAAGTGCCAAATACTTCTTTATCCCAGCTTCTCGATTGCAGCCATTTGTGTTGTGAAGTGTTGCTTGGACAAAACAAGCATTTTCATTGCATCACATTCTGCTCTGAGGAAAACAGAGGTTAATTTCCCTATTTACATTAAAAAAAAAGTTTAATTAACCAAAAAAAAACAAACTAATCAGCAGATAAATGATTACTGTAGCTGATAATGAAAATAAATGTTAGCAGTACTAACAAATATAGTGTACAAATATGCTAGCATAATTTTGCACTTTGGGTTCCCACTGTGAGCAACACAATCTTCAAATCCTCAGGTCTGTTTATTTCCTATAAAAGGGTGAATCTCCCAAAAGGCTCCAAACATTGTCAAATATGTTATTATTTCTTATTTATTACATTAAAGAAGTGCGAGTGCAAACTGGCTCCCTATCTGACACAGCAGGATACGATAAGGATCCTCCTGTACGTGACTGTGTTGCCAGTCTTTATGAGAGATACAGATTACATTTTTTGTGACAGACCTGAACCAAGTACAGTAGACGTGGCTGCGTTTCTGCTGCGGTTCTTCTATAAAAGATGAATCACCTGGCCAAGTTGAAAGCTGAGAAATTTTGGCCATTTTAGTGGCTTGCACTCATTAACAGCCGGTATAATTTCAGCTCTTCCGTGGTTCCCTACTGGGGTAATTTTGTTTCATTAACAGCAGTTCTGCTCTGCATAATAAAGCAGTAGTTGATTACAGCCATTCAAAGCTTCTCCATTTCTCCACTTCTGTTTTAAAGACCACAAGGATAAACGCCTTGTAGACCAAAACTCAGACAACAGTTGCTGGGGTCGATGCAATGAAACCATGTTATTGAGTTGTTCTGTTTTCTGTTTATTTTCAATTAATGGCGTCTAATTAGTTCTAGACTTCTGTTACCTCAACTCATCAAAAGAGTTTTGTGAAAGGCAACACCAGAGATATGTGTGCTATTTTTGTCTGTTTAAAACTTCTTGGCTCTATACTGACACACGGATGTAATTAGAGCTTGGCTGCACAGTATGGTAAATGTATAACAAAATGTTTTTTTTTTTAAAGTGAAATACTATTTATCCATGGATAACTATGTTTCATATGCAGGAGAAGAAAAAACATTCAAACCTGCTAATTTTAGTGATCTTTGGTTCCTGACAATTTATTTGTCTGAAAAACCTTCATCCTGACTGCCAGAGGTTGTCTGCTCTGTAATTTGCGATGACCTGAATTTTATTTATAATGACTGTTTCCCCTGATGAAATAATGATTATTTGATGCCTCCAGATTTCCTGCAATAATTAATCAAGTGAAATTGCTAGGTAATGTTAAATAACGATCAGCCTCATATTTTACCATTTCATGCAGGCGAGTACATCTGGGGATTGAGAGTAAGCATCCTCTGGTTTTAAGGGCTTATGAGTTGATATAGATTTAGACGCACGTCAGCACAGGTAAAGACTGAGATGCAAAGTACATGAAAGGAGAGCTGGAAGAGAGAGAAACAGGAACAAAGAGGAAAATATGTCGTGGCAGATAAAAGTGAGGGTGTTGGGAAAAATGCACGGAATGAGCAGAAGGCAAAGAAAATGAGACCAGTGAGATGGCAAGATGGAGAGGAAAAACACAATTAGAGACAGGCTGACAGAGAGAAGCAGGAGACAGAGAAGTAAATATGAAATGGCGTGGAGCTCGTCACAGCTTGGTGACAGAGAGTTGAAACAAAGCAGGACGTAGCCAAAGATTGTGAGCGACAGAGGTAGGAAAGACGGAGAGGTGTGCAAGCGAAAGGGAAGCAAGAAGGCGAGCGACAAGGGATGGGAGGTGGAAATTGGCCGCGGGGCGATGCATGCATATGTCCCTGGGAGCAGGGACGAGCTTTTATACTTGAGTCCAACAGCATTAGGCAGCGTGTCCATCAGCGGACGCTGGCGTGACACTAGACCACACTCCGCAGGAAGCATCCCTTCTAATCATATCCCTCTTCAGCCAGCACTCAGGCGACAGCACAAAAACAAACCTCCCCCCAAAACAAACGTAAAGGCATGATTGCTCAAACACTGAATCATGACCAGGAGCATGACACTGGTGTCAGCCAGAGTAGGCAGGCAGGCTTACAGTGATACACATCCAGCAGATATTCTTATGTATTCACCCTTTTCTTCACCTACTTTCAAAAATATAAGAACATCGCACACATAGAAAACCAAGAACAACAACAACAACAACAACAACAACAACAACACGCACACCAATTCCTGGTATTTGTCCTTGACTGAAGCCTTCGGTGTAGGTGGATGTATCATCACTGAGCAGAGCTATCATTATACGAGCTCATGTGCCCCAGTCCAGACTCACATGAACAAAATACACATCGCAGCTGCTACTTGGCTTGTTTTCTCCCGGCACACCATTAGCACAACACTGAGTCCCATTATAAAACAAGACAATGCTTAAAAGTCCCTGAAGCTAGCGAATCAATAGGCTACAGTGCAGCCCTTGTAAGGCATGTTTAGCACAGTTTAAGAAGAGAGTTGCAAATTAAGCGTCTCTGTGCTTTGTTGCAGAAACACTGTGGTATGGGAGAGATAAAGCGCTTCACAGTGTCCGGAGGCAATTCAGAGACAGATGTACCGATACAAGATCAGCTGTAACATGTAATGAGTTTAGGGCGCGAGGGTGTGAGTAGCATTTGGACATAAATTAGCATTACAAGCTATATTACATTTGGGATCTGATGGTCTGCAACATACAACAGCATTTGAAAATCATTGATGTATCTATCTATCTAGCTATCTATCTATTGTAAATTACAGGGTTAAATTCACTTGCAGTTTTTCATTTTGCCTATTTAGATTTCTTTACTTCGTGAATGTAAAATGTAGCCTGGTGCAAAATGCTCAAATGTGAAAGCACATACTGGGACAAAAATTATGCTCAAGTTGATTTAAAATTTATAGGGAGCCAGCAAAAAAAGTAGCCTTAAAACATCCAGCGTTCCACAGAGCCTTCTTCAGGGTGTGCTTGGTATATTTTCGCCTGAGTTTTCCCATTTTAATATCTGATGCTGCTGCTTGCACCTGAAATCAGTTGCTTGACTGTAAAAACTTGAAAAAGAACTATGATTTAAAATCAGATGATGATGATAATGGTGATGGTGATGGTGGTGATGATGTTTGTTTATTTGGAACAAAGCAGAACACAAACACGGTGACTACGCAGGTGTGGTAACCATGGTAACGGCCTGGTTGTACACCTGCCCTAGTAGAGAGGCAGAGCCAGTCGGGTCAGAGGTCAGTGCTTACCCCACACTTGCTGAGAGCGATGTACCACCATCTCTCCCTCACCGAGCGGAAACTGCGGCCGCCCACGCAGCTCAGAACCTCCTCGTTCCCGTCTCCCTCCGGAGCCTGAGAGAGAGGAAACACAGGAGGGGGGTGGGGGTGGGGGGTGGGGTGGGGGGGGTGCATAGAGGATGTTGTTATCCAAAAAGGCAACGCGTTTTACCTCAGAGACACACTGAATTATCACAAGTGGGAGCCTGATACATCAAGATATGAACATATTTCACACCCAAATATAGCCTGAAATGTGGCAACAAGATCCACTAACCGCCACAACAACAGAGTCATGCTGGCAATCACACCTCCTAATGTGATAAACAAACACATTGTGTTACTTATTGAAAAATAGATAAATGGGATATTTGAAAAAAAAAAAAAACAAACAAAAAAAAAGGTGTTGCAGAAGAGACAGATCTTTTAAAACATTTCTGGTTGGCTGAGATGCATCAAAAACTCTGGAAATGTGTGTATCAGTAAAATGTTACAAAAACACATTACAGGCCATTAGCTATTTCTTCTCCTGTTACATATTTCTGTGCCATTTTTGCATAACAAAACATTATGACGAAGGAGAGAAACATAAAAAAGAATATTATAATTCCCTGTAACAGACATAGTTAATAAGGGGGCACTTTGGCCCGATGGATGCTTTCTTACACTAAAGAGAGGGATGCATACGTATGTGTGTGTGTGTGTGTGTGTGTGTGTTCTTACCACACAGCCTGACCAGGTGTAGCGTGTGGTGAGGTTGATGACCTGGTTGTTCTCGGGCCTCAGCACTGCCTCCTTCTGGTAGCAGTTCTGACGGAGGAAGACACAGTGAACTCAAAATCAGAATATGTGCAAGAACAAACGCAAGGTGCGTGTAATCAGAATGTCATTGAAATTGTGTCTGCATTGCCTTCTGATCTATTGAAGCTGCTGGAATCAAAATTGTTTTTTTTTTGTCTCTTCAGTGATGGATTTCTCCCTGTGTGACTGGTAATTATTAGTGCAAAATGGTGAGTCTAAAATGAAGAACATACTATTTAATTCTGGGGAAACTGACACCAGAATCTGTCTAAGAGCTGAGAAATGGTGTGCTGTTTGAAGCCGTACTGGAAACACCTCAATGTGATGTGACATCTGTGTGTCAAAAAGATGTCAGCAAAAAGAAGAATACACCCCCAAAGTGACGGCATGGTCCAAGAAATGCCAGGTATTCGCTGAATGTTACTCTTCAATGTCTCAGACCATTTTAGCATGGACTTTCCTATATGGTACATTATGCCACAAAACATTTCATAACCCCAATAACTGTTCTAACCATTTTGTATTCAGAAAGGGCTTGATTTTAACTACACAAGAAACAATATCAGATGTTATATGTTGATAAACCAACACTGGACTGATTAAACGTGGGTGGGTGGATGGTACTTACGTCTCTCTATTAAGCAGTTGCATTATACATTATTCATCGGTCGTGAAAGCAATTTAATGTTGATTTTATCAACTGAGTCATGTTACATCGAGCACTTTATTAGAAAACAACACACTGGGTAGGACCTCCAACTGCTCACAGCCTTAGTTCTTTGTGGCATGGATTCAACAAGATGTTGGAACCTTTCCTTTGAGATTCTGCTCAATGTTGACTGTGTCACATCATTTATACAGATTTGTCAGCAGCACATTCATGCTGCCAATCTCCTGGTCTACCACATCCCCAAGGTGTTCTGCTGGATTCAGATCTGGTGACTGGGGAGGCCCACTAAAGTTTACTGTACTCATTGTCATGGTCATGAAACCAGTTTGAGATGACTTTCACTTTGTGACATGGTGCAGTATCATGCTGGAAGTAGCCAATAGAATATGGTAGATTGTGGCCATGAAGACACATGGCACATGGTTGGCAACAATGCTCAGATAGGCTGAGGTGTTCAAACCATTTACTGGTTTTAAGAGGGTCAAAGTGCGGCAAGAAAAGATTCCCCACACCATTACACCACCACCACCAGCCTGGACTCTTAACACAAGGCAGGTTGAGTCCATGGATTTATGCTCTTGACACCAAATTCTGACCCTACCATGGTAAATGGTGAATGGACTGCTCTTACATACTGCTTTCTTTGTCTTATCAACCACTCAAACCAACTTACGCTACATGTTGACATGTGGACTGGAAGAGCTGAACCACCAACCTCTCTCATTAGTAGACAACCCGCTCTACCTCCTGAGCCACAGCCGGCACCTGCGTGCCTCAGCGGAAATCCAGATTCATCAGACCCGGCTACGTTTTTTCCAGTCTTCATTTGTCCAGTTTTGGTGAGCCTGTGCTCACTGCGGCCTCAGATTTCTGTTCTTGGCTGACAGGAGTGACACCCAACATGGTCTTCCCATCCACCTCAAAGTTCAACATGTTGTTCATTCTGAGATGCTTCTTTGCTCCTAACAGTTGTCAAAGTGGTTATCTGAGTTACTGTAGCCTTTCTGTTAGCTTGAACCAGTCTGGCCTTTTTCCTCGAACCCCTCTCATCAACAAAGTGCTTCTGTCTGCAGAACTGCCACTCACTGGATGTTTTCCGTTTTTCCCACCATTCAGAGGAAAAACTCTAGAGACTGTTGTGTGTGAAAATCCCAGAAGATCAGCAGTTTCAGAAATACTCAATCCTGCCTATCTGGCATCAACAATCATGCCACAGTCAAAGTCACTCAGATCACATTTTTCCCCATTCTGATGTTTGATGTGAACATTAACTGAAGCTCCTGACTTGTATCTGCATGACTTCATGCATTGCACTGCTGCCACATGACTGGCTAATTGTATATTGCATGAATAAGCAGGCATACAGGTCTCCCTAATAAAAGGGCTCAGTGAGTGTATGCAAATACAACACAGATTAAGAATTCATGCATGTTCCTCCTATAGCTAAGGGATGGGCTGATATAACATGAATCCACTCTCTCTAAAACCCAAAGATCTCTGACCAAATACTTAAAATTACAGACTCAACCAAATGTTAAATATACACTGCATAGACTGTGGATAGAAGAATGAGTCAGTGAACCAACCAAATGTAGGAATTACTCTAAATGCATACAGTGCAGTCAAATGTGTGGTAAGAGAAGTATTTTCTATTGTTTTAGCTTTGTACTCCAGCAGATGGAATTTAACAATGACTATGAGGCTGGAGTGCTGACTTTCAGCTTTATGGATATTTGAGGGTGTTCACAATCATATTGGGAGAACAGTGGAGTAATCATAGCCCTTTTTTGTACATCTACTCCCCTAATTTTTAACAGTGCAGAAGGACAAAAACAGGGTTTTAATTACCAAGATGTTCACCCAATCTGGATGAAAATATCCTGAAATCAAGGCTGACAGAAAGAATTTTATGCTTTTAATCCCTGTTTTAAGATCTAATGTGTTCAAGTACTGGGACTAAACAACAAAAACGTATGTACCGCTGTCCAAATACTTATGAACTTTACTGAAAAGGTGGTATCACAGGTTTCAGACCCAGAAAACAGAACTTTAATTGCAGAAAATCTTCCTCTTCCTGTTATTTTCTGCAGTGCAGCACCAGTTCAGGCTCTAGTTTCTCACTTTGTGCTCACAAATATGGATTGTGCCACTCTTGATCACTGCATGTATCATCAATAATACATCATTCTTGTGAGTGGAAAGCCACTTTTTCCAAAATGTCAACTTTTCAGGAACTGAGAGAGACAGTTTGTATTCTGAACAGCACGAGCCACGAGTGAACCTTTAGTTCATGTTAAAATGTGAAAATGATCAAAATTGAAGTGGCAGGGCCTTTTCATTACGACAGTGACATGCAAATTAGCAAATGGAACTGTATTTCTATTTAATAATGGCTTGTCAAAAGACATGATGCAGAGAGTGTCAGTATCTCACCTTTTCAGGCCTCTTGTACACAGCTGGCCACTGAGAACTGTCATCAAAGTAGAGCAATATGTTCTGACAGCAGCGAGACTGCATGAAGAAGAGAGAGTGAGAAAGGAAAAGATTAGGAGAAAAGCTGGGGTGGGATGTGCATAGATCAGAGAGGAGGCAGTGAGACGTTTGTGAGATTTAAACGACAAAAACTGTTTCCAAAGTCTGCAGGCTAAGACTGTAAAGCAAGGCATCGGTAAAAAGAACAAAACAGACAGGAAGAAAGATAGAGTGGAGAAGAGCAAAGGGAAGAGGAGAGGATAGGAAAAGAGGAAAAGATGGTACGGCAGGAGCAGCCAGGGGAAGAAGAGAAGAGAGGTTTAGATGAGGTGAGTTGAAGGAATGAAAGAAAGGAAGAAAGTAAGACAACTTGTTGAGAGGAGCACAGTCGAGTAAAGAAAGAACGGATGATGAAAAAAGAAATGCAAAACACTTGTCAGAGCTGCACCAAGTTGGAAAATCTTATGGAAATAACAAAAATGGATAACAAGTGCATAATACAGACAAAAACACAAAATGTAGTCATCCTACCTTTGGATAGCGGAACCGGAAGTCCAGACGTCCAAAGTCGGTGAGAAAGCAGAAGCGAGTGAGGAAAACCCAGTCCTGTAGTCAAGACACAGAAGAGAGAAGGAAAAAAGTTAAACAAATTAACAATTAAAATGCATGAAGCAACAAAGAAACAAGAATCACAGTCTAAAGCCATGCTAGCAGTTCTGTGAGGCTGTACTTTGGTACAATGGTGGTTTGAACTCCGCATGGTACCATGTTCACAATGACAACCTAATATGCTGTTTACCATGTTATATTTTTTTAACATTTTAACCAGTTTAGTTTAGCATGAGATGAGAGAAATGAGACTAATTCAACCTGGAGCTGGTTTCACAATATATTTTCAGCCGGTCTGTAGTGTTCAGTGTCCTAATTTTGATGTTAGATTAGTCTAATGCAAGTTAGACAGGTACACAAAAATAAAGACTGACTCATTTTAAGTCTAAAAAGTTAGCCTCTCTGGCCGCAGGCTAACTGTGAAGCAGAGATGTTATTAAGGAAGAGACAGATCTTGGTCTTGTAGCCCTCCCTTCTGTACGTGTGCTGAAAAAAATTCCTACACAGCCCTGGCTTTGTAAATGGGAAATAAACAAAGTGGCTTGCACTGAGCCACATAGCACTATTTCAGAAAATCAGTTCACCTTTGCCAATCAGAGTTTGTGCTTGGGCACGGGAAAAAGGAAAGAAAGAGAAGAGGGGAAACGGTCAAAAGGGGGCAGTGGGAGCAAAAGACGGTAAATCTGGCACATGCTATTAAATAGTGCCAATTAGGGATTACCAGGGGAAGGAGAAGGAGCATTCTACCCTTCCCACGCTGCCAGACTGTGTGAAGTGGTGTGAATGGGATTGATTAGGAGAATGCAGACGAGAGACCAGAAATAAATGTGAGCGCAATGTACTCCAAAACATAATCGTATTGTCAAGACAGACAGATGGCAGAGGAACAGCCAAAGAGGAGAAGGTCAGAAGAACAAAAACTGAAAAAGAAGTAACATGATCAGGCGAGAGCAAAGAGCTGCGTTAACACTGGTAAGGCTTTCCAGGAGAGTACACGGTCAGACTGGGAAAGAAATTCAGACCTGGACTTATCTGCTGCGACTGGCCTGCACCCCACATGACAGACACACAGAGATGGCAGCAATAGAGACTGACGGGACGGGTAAAAACTTTTAAAACTTTATGAATGTTTTGACGGTACACCAGCTGACCAATGTGGTAGCGCACTTGACACCAGCCTATCGCTGCAGCAGCCAACTGGGATTTGTCCTGGTAGTTGCAATGGCCAATCCAACTATGGTGGAGAGACCTCCAAGAGCTGTGAGGACGGATGCTGAGTTCTCTGTTTCTGTTTGACAGGTGGGTAATATTAGCTTTGCTATGTTTCACAGAGCCAATAAGTCAGACTAGTTTTGTCATTTATTGTGTGAGAACCATGAATGTTTTTTCTGATGTTGAGATATCACACAGGGTAAGTGAAAAAATATTCTCTTGAGACCATCTGTCTACCAAAACAACTATCCATCCAATAGATGTTGAGATATCTGTATCTGGACCAAAGTGGTGTCTCAGAGCCATGACCCTAGCATGGCTAAAAATTAAGAGGCTGTAGGGAAGCATATGCAAGAAAACATGTAGAGGAAGGAAAGGAAGCTGAAAGATAAGTTATAGAGGACATAAATAGGGCAATAAAAAAGGAAAATGAGAGGAGACGGGGATTGGGAATTGAAAAAGACAGGAAGAGTTGCAGAAAAGTTAAAGAGGAGGCGGAGAAATGGTAAAGAAAAGAGGTTTAGGTGGAAGAGTAAAGGATGAAAAGCGGAGAGGAGGGAGGTAGTGCCAAGAGGATAAACTTTTAGAGAGGGTAAACAGAGAGGGCATTAAGGGGCTGCTGAGTACATTAATAAGCAAGAGAGGGGGCAAAGAAGAAGAAGAAAAAAAATATCCATTCTTAATATTATTCAGCCATAAGCTTGGCAGCATGAGACCAGATAATAGTGCTGATGGTGTACTTCACTGAGCTTATATAAGGCACTGCAGCAGCATCGGCGTGGCGGATCAGTCAGTGGTGGTCTAAAATTTATACATTATACATACACACACACACATAAACACATATACACACACAGCTGTGGGCAGACACATTCTTAAGATATGGATCAGAGTGCTGAATGCAGCACTAACACTGCATCACTTACATGGTGTTTACACACACACGTTTCTCTAACTGGAGGACTGCCCAGTGAGGCAGCCAGAGGACATGAAGAGTTTCAAACCAAAATGAGACATCAAATCTTTAAGTAGAAACAGCTAGTCTTGATAAATTAGTTAAACAAATGACAGAAATTAACGGTTTTATTCAGGGAGATGACAGTAGAGACAGAACAAGGCTGGATTCAAATCCAAAATGTTATATTTATATAATACAAGTTATATATATGTATTTTATTATATTATATTATATTATAGACACTAGATTGACAGCTAGTAACTTATAGTCAACCTATTGTCCATCACTTACCTAGTGCTACCTAGTAGTTATCTAGATGGCAATTGCAAGAGTTTGTTTTTTACATTTTAGAATGAATGAGTAGCTCATGGTCAGAGCTGGACAATGTTGCAAAGTCAAATATCACAACACATTGTAGCTCAATACCAGGATGGGATAGCATTTAAAAATGTTTCTACACAGATAAAATACATGTTTTAGTACTAATACTAACACATTTTATATGTTGGAGAAATATATTCATTTTTCATCCAATAGAATATTACAAACATCATAAAATACATCAGTGTTTAATATTCTCAACAAGAAAACAAGAACTTTGCCTAAATAAGAGTTTAAAATTGACAAGGTTTTCTGAGGTCTAATTTGATTGGGAAAAGTACTAAACAAGACCACGAATCTGATTAAACATTCCGTGCTTTCAATAATTATTAAAGTATTTGCATATAACTTATTTAATACCTTTTAGTATCAACACTTTAAGGGCCTTAAAGAATAAATGTGGGTTTGCACAAAATCCTTCATTTAACAAATGAAAACTTGTCACTGTTCAGTCAGTGTTTAATGTTGTAAGCATCCATACAAAAACTTTGCCTAATTAAAACAGTCAACAAATTTGTTTAGATTTCCTGATGAATTCATGAATTAATTTCTTTACGTGTCATACAGTTTAATGTGCCCAGCCCAAAGGCACTAATTACTTTGCTCTATCTTTCTATTAGAAAATAAAATATCTGATTAAAGTAAACAAGACTAAGAATCTCACCAAGTATACAGAGCCAACTTTTAATACTTGACACTAGAGCTGAACTAGTTAGTCAATAAACCATTTAGTCAGTCAACGAAGAAATAAACTGCAGCAATTTTGATAATGGATTCATTGTTCAGCTGCACTCACAACTGTGATAATGATTTGGTGTGTGACTACAATACCTAATCCTGGATATGCTGACACACAAATTTATCATTTCACAGAACAGTCAGTTGAACAGTCGAATTACTCTACTGCTATGTAGCTTTTAAGACCAGAAAAACACAATCGCTTAGTATATAAATATCAAAATCCCAGGTGATGTAGTCTCTCATTTCAGGACATGATATTATATTGATGTTCTTCTTCCAAATTCTATATCAGTTAATATTTACTTTCCCTAAAAACAATTTTAATCTTCAAGCAAATCCAAAACATGACAACTGCATTCACGCAATGTTTTGACCTATCCAGCCACACACGAGAATCTGTTGCACATTTCCGTTTCCTCAAGGGCTGGAGCACGATTCTCCTCTGCCTTATTAAAACTGGCCTCAAGGTTGGTTGTTATGAACTCTTGATCTCCAACCAACCAACAAAACTCCCCATGCACCATTATACTGTAATTACCTCTGCCCTGCGTTCTCGATACATAAACAAGCGCGGTAATTTCTGTGCTGAGAAATAAAGTGCAACCAGAGCAGCGTAGCGTGGCGAGCACTGGTGCCTGCATATATCACAGCAAACAAAACCGCAGCCATATTTCAGCCGCTGCCAGCCAACTTCAGCCCCTGGGGCCTCTTGGTTATAATTCATGGAAAACTCCAAAAGTCACTGAAGCCCAAGACTTACTCCCACCACTGTGCGTCGTCCCGGGTGACGCTTAAGGCTGTAACCATGACAACCGGGGTAGCAGAGGGAAGCACTGACCCCGGGGATGAAACTCCGGAGAGAAGAGAGAGGGGTGGTCTGGTTGGGATGGTGGAGGGAGAGGGGGGCGTATCAATTAACTTACCACAGGCTAGGGCTGTGAAAGACCCCCTTGTTGAGTGAACACACACACACACACACACACACACACACACACACACACACACACACACAAAATAACACCAGAGCATATGTCACACACTTTTACAGCATGCCATGCCTGGTCTGAAACACACATACATAGACACACACACACACACACCGCACCAAATGTCAGCCCCCCACCACCCCCAACACTATTGCCATAGCAACCACAGCATGCCTTAGCTTGCAGCTGCTAATAGACATCAAAACACACAAACACTTTTATTTTGTCTCTCGTGCACTCGTCCTTCAAATGATCTACTCAATAATCCAACAGTAATGTGCAGCTCTGACTGAACAATCAGTTAGACTTCCTTGCTATAGGAGCAAATTCTTTGAGCTTAGCACACACGCACACGCACACACTGGATTAAACTGGACTAATGTGTCAGAAATAAGCCAGCATGACAAACAAAACGCACTATATGGCCAAAATGTATAAACATGCGAAGTGTACGCACACACATTACACATACATATGTGATTGTGGAAAAATTTCACTCCTGGGCCACAGGCATTAATATGCTGCTATAACAGCCTCCGCTCTTCGAGGAAGGCTTTCTACAGGATTTCAGAACCTACTTGCAGGGATTTTCTCCCAGTCAGCCGCAGGAGTATTAGTGAGGTCAGGCACTGATGTTGGGTGATAAAACTTGGCTCGCAGTTGGTGGTTCAGTTCATCCAAAAAGGTGTTTGATGGGGTTGAGGTCAAGGCTCTAACCAGTTTTTCCTCAAAAAATAAAAAAATAAAACAGAAAACAATTTTTTTTTCTCGTGGACCTGGCTTACCGTAGTGGGCATTGTCATACTGAAACATTAAAGAGTAACAACTTCCTTTGAGTGGATCTACAGTAGAGCTGAAAGGATTAGTTGATTAAGCATTTAGTCAACTGACAAAAAAATCAAGAACAATTTTGATGATTGATTAATCATTTTAGTTATTTTTCAAGCTAAACACTCATTGGTTCCAATTTCTCAAACGTGAGGATTTATCATTTAACTCAAGATTTGTAGGTTGTGGACTGCTGGTTGTGGAAATCATGTTTTTTAGAAGATGTCAGGAAATGTAAATTTAGGAAATTTTGGTGCACATTTTTCACTGTTTTCTGACTTATCACCTAAACCATGAAAAACAACCTCAGTGCACAAATGTCCACATAAGTTTGGAGATATAAAACATTGATGTACAGTATAAAACATTATCTTTACATTTATCTTTATCGATTTGAATCTGATTTATCTTGATAGATTTTTATGTCACCCAGCCCTATTAAATGAGAACAATAAACAATCATTTAACTCATTTATCAAGCATAAGTGGCAAATATTTGCTGGTTGTAAACTGAAGTAGTTTGGGCTTTGGGCTGTTAGACAAAACAAACAATTTGAACAATTTAGAATGATAATTGATAAACTGAAAAAATAATTGAGAGACGTATTTATAGTAAAATAAAGAGTCATCAGTTGCAGCCTTGTAGTGTTAGAGTGGTGAAACAATTTTGATTATCAATTAATAGTTGAAGTCATTTTCAAAATGCAAAAATATCAAACATTTTCTAGTTCCAGCCTCTACATGAATTTTGAGGATTTGTTGTTTTCCTTTCTCTAATGTGATGGTTTTAAAGTATAAGTCAGAGAAAAGGGGCATCACCTTGGGCTTAAGCCCAAGGTGATTATGAAGAGCAAACTGTCATGTCAACTAATAAATTGACAGATTTATCAATGGTGAAAATAATCATTACTTGCAGCCCTAGAGAATTAAACCCAAGTTTTTGTACAAAAGACACTTGAAGTCAGGAGCATATTTATCTTAAAAGGTAAACTGCTGAGTCAAACAAGGCCATTACTGCATCAGCAAGCCTGTATGGAGTTTAATAGCTGTTAGCTGAATTCACCACTGGGGTCAAGCTATTCCACCAACCACAACCACCTAAACCAAGCGGACTGTGTCTCTGTGCGTGTGTGTGTGTGTGTGTGTGTGTGTGTGTGTGTGTGTGTGTGTGTGTGTGTGTGTGTGTGTGTGTGTGTGTGTGTGTGTGTGTAAATGGACAGCAGAAAAGAGACTTGAGCCCTGGAGAACAGCAACAGTGGATGAGGTGTCTACCTTAATCCCCTTTTAGTCTTCTTATTTCCCCCATGGCCACTGCATTGTGATGCAGAATCACTCAGCCACCTCCCCAAGTGTGTGCGTATGTACACCCCATTAATCAAGTGCTATGCCTTGATGCAGTATCCGGTCAATTTAGCATCTCACAATCTCATTCTCTCCGTCTCTTTCTTTCCATCTCTCTCTTTCTCTCTTTCTTCCTTCCCTCCCTCACAGTTTCTACCCTTTCTTCTCCGTAGCTTTTCGGCTTTTTCTCTAGATCCCTGTTTGCTTGCTAAGCCTCATTAACAATTAATTACCAATCAGCTAGTCAAGTCACCCCTGGACCGCTGAGCTTCTCAATGATTCATTAGTCAGGGTTACACAACGCTGCAACGCATAAACACACTCACGCACCGACACACACACACACAAACACACTCAAGCTTTGTCCCTCTCTGTCTCTCTGGGTGTTTCACATGAGCAGCAAACACACAGACTTTGTAGACACACACACATTAAAGCAAGCATATGGACACATGTAAACACTCCCTCACATGCACACACCTGCACACACACATGGTGTCTGTATCCAATCACAGGAAATCTGCCTCTATTGAAGTCAGTAGCATGTGAAGCTATTTAGTTATACAAAGATCAAGTTGGAAATTCCACACAGACAGGGATCCCAGAATCTACGGCAATGTTAACTCGAAGGACTTCTCAGTGACTTTCAAAGTCTTGTTTTGTGAAATTCAAGAATTATGAACTGGTATATTTTCAAGACATGAATTAAAATAAGACATCACATACTAGGCCTCTTTACTTTGTGATCCTATTAAAGTCCATAAATCCTGGTGAAATCCTTCATTTTGAAACTGCTGTTCAACCCCAACATTCATCAGTGTGAGATGTTGATATTAGGATGGAGAAAGGCCCAGAGAGCTCAAGCATGCTGATGAATATGGTGGCTAGATTTTTAAATTAGAAAAAGGAACTTTCAAGGGCATCTGTTCATTTTCATTAATTTTCAAAAGACAAAACTTTAAAAGACCTTTCGGGTCTAATCCACAACTTTTCATTAACTGAAGAAACCAAAGACCAAAGATATTTTAACCTGTCTACAGTTAAATTTTTTACAAGGGAATGCAGAAAACTAAGACTGAATGCTGAAATCTTTTTCATATGAAAACCATGATGATATGAAAGTGTGCAACAGCTGCAATTTTGACCATAAATTATACACTTAAAAGCTCCTTGACAAGCTGAAGTAAATAAGTTTAAGCTGGCAACTGCTGATCTCATTAGTTATAATGACAACCGTCAATTCTGTCACTTGTCCAAATGTCACTAAGAAAACTCTTGGCTGTTGCTGTTAATAAATTCTCTGCAGGCTGGTGTCATTGACGCTTGGGCTAAATGTGACTTACTATGTGGGATAATGTTTTATATAGACCACAGACAAGTTTACTTTACAAGTTGACTTTTCTCTGACTGAGTGATTTGAAAATTCTCTTGGATGACCAAAACAACAAGCAACAAGCAACAACATCAATTATTAATTTTCTATCGTTCTATTCATGTTGAAACAAGAAAAATCTGTGATTATGCTGGGTACAAAACATATTTTATTTAATACTTCATAGTACAGAACTACAGGCCTGTAGTTTAATTCATAGATTAAATCACAAAATCGCCCCAAATCCCCCAGCCCTACTGGAAACTGATGTCTGACACCTCTAACAGCCAGTCTGTGCGCTGTGAAAATGTAACTAAGCAACACAGCTCAACATAAGGTCAGACGAGGACTTTGCTGTTGTAAATGTTCAACATCAGTCTGCTACAAACTCATTGACACAGGAGACACAGAGTGTGGATTTACTACCATTCTCTGGGGTCCTGTGCTCTTGGCTGTTAAACAAGGGGCAAGTTTTTATTTCTTTCCCCGTTCACGTTCTCCCAGCTGGATTCAAACCGGTGACCTTCCTCTGACCTTAAAACTTTTGTACTACTGCCCCTCAAAGGGACATTTTATCAGCGCCTCCACACGCCATGATCCACTTAGGCTAATGCAGCCCTACACATCAGCCTGCCCGAAGAAAGCAGCTGACCAATCGGCCACACCGTTGCCTTTGGATAACTTGGCTTTTGTCTCTTCATCTCTCCAGCTACTCCACTGTTTTCAACATTTCACCTCTCCCAGTGTGGTAAATTTCGTTTTGTGAATTTACAGCTCTCCCCGAACTGCCTTCACCTCTGCAGACACTGGTGCAGTCGCAGCATCATGGGACCGAAGCGGAGTGTTTTAGTGTGCGAGTGCTGGACTCTATTGTGTGTGTGTGTGTGTGTGTGTGTGAAGGAGATGGGATCTGGAGTGGAGTTAGTGGGTGACCTTGGGGCAAGGATGCACAAGCAAGACTGATGTATTAAAATGTACGCACGCACTCACTCACTCACTCACTCACTCACTCACTCACTCACACACACAATATCAATATGTCAAGCCCTGCGTTGCCTGATGTCATTCAAAGTGCCCTGTTGTTATGCAAATAATCCCTGACTGGTTCAACAGCACGAGAGTAAGGAAGGGAAACCAACAAGAACTCAAAAAAAATTTGGAAAAGCATTTTTTTTAAAGAAGTTCACGTCTCAGATTTTCTTAATTCCTTTCTTCCTCTAATTTTTAGAACAAACATTCAAAGACATCGCCTTGAAATTGTGATGGACATTTTACACTATTTTCTGACATTTTATAGACCAAAAAATTAATGAATTCATCAAGAAATTAATCAGCAGAGTACCTGATCATTTATTTATCTCTTCAAAGCCTTTTTTATTTAAAACTTTACATAACAAGACAGGTTGTATTTATGGCAGAGGACTATATCAGTAGAAATCGTCAAGAAATTGAGTGTCACACACACATACACTTGGAAGTTGCCCAGTGCAACCTATCACAGGCCGCTGAGCAGATCCACTGGAGCAGGTGCAGATTCAGTGCTGCGTTCAAGGGCATCTCAGCAGCCGTGATGGACGGATGAGTGCCTCTTGTTCAATTTATCTATTCTGATCCTCCATTGTTGGGGGATTCAAACTGGTGACATATTTTGAATTGTACTGTAGTCAAAACTCAGGACACGTGAGCACAACAAGTCAGCAAGCTAGAGTGAGAATTAAAGCTTCTTGACGCAGCCTGCCTCGTGTCTGATTCTGTTCTTTGTTGAGCCAGGTAAGGTGATATAGAAGAAAGGTGATCTTTTAGGGCTCCATAGCAAAGGAATCCAATGATTTTTTCTTGTTGTTGTTTTCGCTGCTAAGTCGCATTTAGCATTCAAATCTGTGATACATGAAACACCTGAGTTCACATGGTTGGTGCAGAATAATTGAGAATGTGTTTCATTGGAGGGACATTTGTTAACATATATGCTTTTGCTTTTTTTTTTTTTCCAACATCAGCACCTTCCCTCACACTGTGACCCGAGCTGCACAGTGCAACAAAATAGTCGCCTGCTGTTGGTCACTTGAGCAGCTCCACTGTGGCAGCTGGAGATTTCAGGAAATTAAAAAAAAACAGCTTTACAACTCAATTATTAAGCAAAAATACCAAAAACATACTGGCTCTAGCTTCTCAACTGTGACGTTTTGCTGCTTTTTTCATTGTAAACTGAATTGTGAGGCAAAACAACAAATTTGCTCATCACATAGGCTCTGTTGGTATCAGATGCATTCTTTCTTAGGTTTGTATAATGTTATATGAGATTTTTTTTATCCCCCTTTCAAATACACGAGACAATGCAGACTGAAGGGTCAAATGTTTCTCCTGTTGTTTTAAAGAAATCAATACTTTGACTTAAAGCTCAGTTTCTGTATAACTCCCCAAAGAACTATCAAAATGTTCTAAACAACCATAAATAACATGATCTAACGCTATTTTGACAGTGTTTTGACAAAGGCTACTTTATTTACATAGTGGCCTGAACTCACAACAAAATGGTAGACACCCCTACAGTACTACTCCTGTATATAAAACTCCACAAACTGGAGTGAGAATACAAACCAGAGATGTGGAACAGCAGGTGGTAGCCTCCTGAATTACAAACGGCCCAGAGCTGTCTGCTCAGCTGCACAGTTAACATTTTAACTCGCACATCTTGTCAGGGCAGCGATGATGTCGATGCTGATCTGTCTGAAAACAGACGCAAAACCCTGACCAGGCTGGACTGAGCCCAGTTTTATCAAGGATCACCACAAATCTACCGCTGCGCGCCAGAAGCCATATGACGCACACCTGTAACCGGTTCTCTAATAATAAACAGAAACGCCGCTGCTAATTTACATTTGAAGCATGGCAACAAAATCACTCAGGTCAAGCTGGATTTGGCTTAAAGATGATTAATCACCACCGGAGGCTCGATTGGTAGCAGTGGACTCGTGGGATGCCGCTTTCTGGGGCTACAATGGTGCCAAGGACTGTCATAATAATGAGGGTAAAATATACGCCACAGATGACACGCACGCAGATGGCGCGCAATTGCAAGGCAGAAGAGAGGAGAGTGTTTCATATGGCGGCAATAGTCAGCCATGTGAATATCCGAGGCAACTTGACGGTGAATTGGTCGCAGCCTCTTCGACTACCCGGGGAACGGTCCGCCACAGAGACACCTGCGTGCGGATACGCAGTCGAGTCCGTCCCCCCACTCCTCCTATCAGTCTGTGGTGGTGTCATTGTCGCAAGTAGCAACAAATTAAACAGGTTTAAAAAAACACACACACACACAGCGCTCACCTCCTTGGTGTTGACGATGCCTTTGACGTATTTCCCGAGGACTGAATCCACGCAGAGGACGCTGGACAGCACGGCCAGGCACAAGAGTCGTTCCCCGACCCTCACCTCCATCTTTCTCTCTCCCCCGCTGTCGCTCGTCTGCTCTCCGGGCTCCCTGAAGCCTGTCGCTGAGCGGGAGCGCGCACGGAGGAACGGCTCGAGCAGAAGGGGCGCGAGAGAGAGAGAGGAGAGGAGAGGAGAGAAGAGAGAGAGAGTGATGAGAGAGAAACTGGGCGCGTGCACGCTGGTCCCTTTCAATGCATGTGGGCCCCCCTCCAGCAGTTGACACTGGATGGATGGTGGTGTGTGTGGCTGTTTGGGAGGAGGAGGAGGAGGGGTGGGTGGGAATGGGGGCTACGGAGTGCGCGCGCTTCCCCGGTTCCGCTCGTGCTTTGAGAATGCGACACGTCCACACATTAAAAATGCCACTGCTGATTGCAATCATGTTTTCATTAGAGGTCACACACCTCTAATGAAGTAGCACTGAGACAGATGATGCCTGGCCTCCTGGCTGAAATTATTATATCACTGATCAGCAGGATACAGGATAGGCTATAATAGGATGCATTGTTAATGAATTTCACTGTTTTAGTTTTAACATTTCAGTCCTGTGTCAATGCAGAATTAAATAAAGTAAAAGTATAGGCTTTTAGCTCAATGTAAAATCAAAGTATAATTCAAGCATTCAAAACTTTATCCAAGGAAAAGTACTGTACAGTACATGACAGTAAAATGTACTTTTCTTTTATGTAGATGTGGTACCCAGTCAAAATGGAGTTACGTTTTGCTCATTTATATAGGCTACTGTTAGGTAGTTTAATCCATACAAAAGCATATTCTACAAGGCCATTGTGTTTTGAATGTTAAATCTTTATAGATGCCAGATGAATGTAGTCAAGCGAAGAGTACCATGTTTGCCTGTGAAATGCAGAGACAAGTAACATCAAATGGAAATACTAAGTAAAGTACATGTACCTCAAAATGTACTTCTTTACTTTCTTTGTAGAGAAAGTCTGATAAATGAATATGGCAGAGATAACTCTCCATTGTCTTTCTGAATTTGATCTGACACTTTATATGTTTAACAAAAGGTCACCTTTTTATTATTGACCTTTTCCCCAAAATCCTGAGTGAATGAAGATATTGGTGAAATTTAGTTAACAGTTTTCAGAGTTCACAACAAATCATAATCATGACTTACCAAAATCTATCAGAAATACCAAGAATATCAGGTCAGATAGATTGAATTATAATTACTTTAAGTTGACCTTTTGTCTGACCAGTGGAAGGAAAGGGTTTATTCATGAGCTTGGACACAACAGGTCGTTCATGGGAGAATATATTTATTTAGATAAAAATCAACAAAAGAAGAAACCAGCCTGCTCATGGCATATCCGACACAGACACTCTAGTATGAAACCTGCAAAAACAATGCAGTCAAAACTCAATCAATCTGCAATCATTCTGATTAACAAATCTTAAAGTAAAAATATCTACATGAATCATAATGTTTAATATACATTCTTTTTTTGATTCACAGGTTTGCACTTGTGGTGTTTTCAATAAAAGAAAATGAAAAAAAAGTAAAAAAACAAAAAAAAACAAAACAAAAAACAAGTAAACTTAAAACAACTTTGTTTCCAGTCTATGGCTTGTTTTTCTGTTTAAAGGCTAATCATATTCTACATCAGAACTGCATTTTACAGTGCGGAGCAACTTGCATGTGCAGTGCAGACAGGCTACGACACTGACTAGCACCTGCATTTTCAGTTATACCAGTTAACAGCAAACACTAAACGGCAAGGACAGTACATCTGTCTGACTGACTGCAGTCTTTGGTTCTGCTTGAAACTAACCATAAATGAAAGAACAGCAAAAATTAAAACATCTAATTGATCGATTAAATGAGATTTTCTCATTAGGAAACATTTTGCAGAGGTGCTTGAGGTCAGTCCAACACACTAATACATTTGTAACATGATTAAGCTTCATCTCATTAAATCTACTACTTTGAAACTAGTTTTGCGATATTAAAGTTGGTATGCTAACTATGAAATCCAACCTTGAGGTGATTAAAACACATTGCACAAAAAAACAGCATTACCACATTAAACAGAAACTGTGACAAGAGAAATGGTGTGATGGTGTGATGCTGTGTGCGTGTGAGTGTGTGTAAGTGTGTGTGTGTGTGTGTGTAACTGCATAGCTTAAGTGTAAATGTTGACATAATGGTTGAACCAACTAGCTCATGTTTGCAGCAGCGTAGCATTTTGCATTGCACTTGACCGAAATCAGCTTGGGGCAAAAATCTCTAGTGAGAGGAGCGTTCGAAGTGTAGAGGTATGATGTATAACCTGATAATTGAACTACCAAAAAAGCAATATTACACTGATCCACTAACACTAGTTTGAACTCAACAAGGACGATTTGAAATTATGAAGATGTCATGTGGATTATCCACACATACACACTGTGAAGCAGCAACACTAATTGAAACAATATTGAATCAAACATTTCAGCTCATAGTTGCAGGCAGCTTATAAGCACAATAATGTCAGGAATGGGAGAACTAAGACTCATTCTCTGCAAATTCATCTGTCCAAAACACCAGATGGGCTCTCTGGTCCATCACCTGCACTCAGCTTAGCCTGATGCATCAGTGGTCACCAAGGGTGAGAGGCATATGAAGGTCAAAACACAAGAAGTGAATGAATAACATTTAAGATTTAACACATAAGTTTTTTTTTTTTTTTTTTTAAAGTTTTCTTGTATTCACATAATTCAAACAACAAGGTGCTAATGACCAATCAACCCTTCTGGGCTTCATAGGCGGTGGAGTTTTCAGTCAAGTCAATGTACATCACAAACAAAAACTGTTGTGCCATAGAGGTTTGATTTCTTCATAGACGCTGCTCTAAACAACAGATGATTAATTCTCTGGATAGTCTCTTGACTGTGAAGTGCCATTCCTGTCTTTATGTGAACACACGACACAAACAAAGAGGACGTGTCCCATGTGTGAGCTCATGTTTCTCACACAATAGAGACTGGTGTGATCACATGAATGTGCACATGCAGACTCCACTTGAGCCACACATACAGGCACTAAGCAACGAAGGAAAAAAAAAAAAAAAGTGACATGTATACAGGCTCAAGCTTAAAATACACTTCACGGATTGACAAACCAACTGCTGCAAAAGTGCAGAGTGAGCATAAACAGTGGCTAGTAAAGCAAGTACAAACTTCAGCCCAGCATTTCTGAGAGAATGAGTGTATTACTTTCTTCCTCCTCAAGACCCTGGTTGTCTCCATCAATCTGACTAAAAATATTGCAGTAAATACTCCAAGCTGACAGAACTGAGCATGGCCTAATCCTGTAGCATGACTTTGCTGCTAAAATTCCTGCTCTTCTACAGGGGGGAGGATTTTGCACTCGGAGCTTCAGCTAAATCCTATTCATCACACAGCATCCCTCTCTACAGACCTGGCAACCCCAGCCCTGTTACCAGGCAAGGGCAGGACAGTGCCAGCATTGTTGGCATCTATATTTAGTTGGACCTGATAGAGGAACTGACCCTCAGAAGGACATTTTTGTGCACTTCAAAGTGCTTCGATGGCATCACGCTCAGAGGAGTGTTCTCAGGTTATTGAAAACAAAGTGAACCCCAAACGTGATGATGGAGAGAAGGAAAAAAAATCTGGACAGCCAGCCACTTTTAGTTGACCAAATACAAATTCAGTGGCTTTTACACTGCACTCTTACAATCTCTTTTCTTGGTCAGTATCTTCAAGCTTTGCCTAAAAGCCTCCGATTTGTGGAAACAGGTAGTCAGGCATAAAATCTCCTGGCCCGAGAGAAGTGGTACTTTGACACATGCAGAGAAGTAGTGAGAAATAACGCCTGGCCCTGGCGAGGAATGGGAACAACCTGAGAGCAAATCAGTGCTTAAAATGTGTATTGATAGTTGAGGGCTGGGCTTTTTTGTCACCCCCATCCCACTCCTCTTACTACTGTTCTGCAGAGGCAGGAGGTCAAGCAGCTATTTCCAGTCTTAAAATAATAAAAATAAAAACATTTAGCCTCTTTCAGTCATCTCAGAGCTGAGATCTTTGAAGAGGCTCTTTAAAGACTTGAAAAGATAGAGACCAACTTTTCAAGCATGTACTTGTGTTCAGAAAATAGTGTATCTCAGTGCATCTCCACAAATTTCACTATAACAATCAACAATGCGATTTTTGCATTTGCAATATCAGCACTACAAAAAGCACCAGGCGGCATCTAGGTAGGGCACCGTCTCCCCTATCAGTATGCATTACTGAGAGTAGGATATGAGTTTAATAGGAAAGTCTGGGGATGTCCGAGCAGCTGTGGCTAAAGAAGAAGCAAAGTAAATATTGAGCACATTCAAAAATGTGGCATAAACAGCATAAGATTACATTAAACAAACAATGTAGTGCACAAATCAACAAAGTGTCACGATTCATGGATTATACTACAGCAACAGAAAAAAAGATATAAATAACAAAAGTAATACTAATGCATAGGGTTGATAATATGATTGAAAACTGCAACAGAATCTCAAGAAACAAGTAAACCTATTAATCCAGTTTCGAGTCTTTCAGTCTGTTGTATTTTAACGTCGTAATTGAATTTGGGAGAGAGTCAACAGAGTTACTATCCACAAAGTGAGCTGTATTGACTGCCAAACTGCCGTAATGGAGAACACAATGCAGAGTTATTATGTGTGATTTAGAGTAGTTCCCTAAAGGACAAGTGGCCATTTTGATAGGGATGACTCTATACAGAAGCATATAGTGTGCCTACCACCATCTGATTAGAGCCTTAAATGACTGCCTTGGCCTAGATGAATCACCCATTCAGGCTTCGTCTCAAGAATCTTCTGCGCTACTTTATGTCCGAGCCTGCGCCACTGAACAGCAACTCGATCAAGTATGTGTGCTGCATGTGTGGGTGGGTGCTGGTCTTTGATCTAAGGAATGCTAAATTACCATTTTATTCTTAAACATGACTGTCTTCAGTGGGTGTGTTCGTCTGGTCTGCCAAAGTTGCGTCAGCACATGATGGTGCACAGACAAGTGGCAAGAATTGTAACGGAGAGGACGTCACATTTCTGTCTCCCAAAAAACTGGGCATTCTCCTAGACTGCACCCTTCGCTCCTATCTGTTTTTAGGATGCTTTCTCTCTCCCCTCTTTTAGACACTGTACTGCCTAAATTTGTCTGACTTTCATTTACCCTTTCTTCCTTCACTCCTCGGTGTGAACGGCAGACCTTTTTTTTTTTATCTAACCTTATTTAAGCCCCAATACCACCAGCGTCAGTGTTATTCTGGGCTGCCACAGCAACTAAGCCCTCCCCATCAGCAATTTTAGCCCCTCTCCCGACAGCTAGCTCTTCTCCCTCAATGGGGCCAATGTAGAGAGAAGCGGCTTCCCCAGAAGAAGCTGACACACCCCTATCGGTCCGTTCCAGCTTTCGGTGCTTGCGCGGCTCCGGGGGCGTGTCCTTCTGGGTGAAGACGGCGCGAATTCGCTCCACGCAGACGTTGGCAGCCTCTCTTGTCTCCTTGGAGAGCTGCGATAGGCTGAGGAAGCCATGGGGGAGGTCGTCCACCACACACAGAGTGACAGGCTGGTCTATGTTCCTCAAACGCTTGGCAAACATCACAGAGTCATCCAGCATGGGGTCTAATGCGCAAGCCTGAGATGGGGAGAGAAGAAGAAGCGAGGGGGGCAGAAGGGGTAAGAATGGTGAAAAGCAAATTAGGATTCCCTTCAGACATGTCAAGAATCTTAATTAAGGGATGAAGAGAATGAAGCCAAGCGTCCCAGTCTCTTTTGTCCATGCTTTCTTTACATTCTTGCTGACTCACTCTAGCCACTTTAAAATCAGCACCTCATTTTCATATGAACACCCTTTTCACAAGGGAGAACAGTCTTCAACTTCACCCATCTCTACCATCACACTCCATCTCACTGACACAACACTGTATAACAGTGTATAGTCCTGGGTACTGTGTATCTCTTAACATCTTGAGGTTGTCTTGTTTTCTCGCTCCAACGCCGTCTCCTCCTCCCTTCTCTTCACCATGATAAACAAACAATCCTAATCCTGCTCTGCTCCTACAAGCTTTAACAATTTCATATCAGCAGGTTTAAAACCTGTTTAATTGGCACATGAACAATCAGCCTTCTCACAGAGGATCATATGTGCAAGCAAATGCAGAGAATTGCGAGGACTCAAAAGGTCTTCAATGCACTGACTGACATCTTACCTAACACTCAAGTTGATTGAGCAACCTTTGACCAACGTGTCATCTTATTTAACTGTATGAATGCCCTGTTTCCCTGTCGTGCTGTCAATCTTTCCAACTGCTGGTTCTTCTTACCACTATATGTACAGGTGGCATCCCTTTCAGCATGCTATCAGGGGCCAGCAGAGGTGAACAGTAAGGATCCTTGACCACTGGAGAGCTCTCCACCCTCATCTCAGCCAGTTGCTCTGAACGCAGTGGCTCAAACCCCACGGGAAACTCCCTGGGGTGCTCCAGCTCTGATCCCTCCTCTCCAGCAGGGGGTGGTATGGCCACTGAATACAGGTCACTGGACATGGAGGGATCCACATCCTTGGAGAGGAAGAAATTCACGTCTTCTGGCTACATGAAAGAAGGGACAAGAAATTATTTAGGTGAGGTTAGAAGGCACTGAGGGAGGGAGCACAAGGGAAAATCTAATACCAAAGGTATAAGAAATAAGAGGAAATAAGGCATAAAAACATTTGACTGGCCAACTTAGTTATATATACACACACATGCCACACTTGTCCTTGTGAAAATCTTCTAAAAACCTTGGCTCAGTGCCTGAGAGTCTTGGCTGAACAATCCCCATTTCAAGGAGGAAAAGCATATTTAAAATCTTACGTCACCTCTGCTTGCTATTTTTCCCGAGCCAGCCGCTAATCTAGTCTCCCTGTATGAAAATACATTTGAGGATAATCTGCAATACCTTTCCAGTTCCCGCACAACCAAAAAGTTTTGATATTCCGTCAGCATTTTAAAGCCAAGTCTGTTTATGAGGGATAGGTGACATAATCTCAGCTGAGTTCATCGAAGTAAAACATACACATCACTGCAGGGTAGACAGTATTGTATGATACGGGGGCAAAATATCTCTATGCTAACAAAATGTTGCTAAATCCATTTAAGGCAAGACGTATGAAAGCAGAGATAATCTGATTATAAATAGGAGGCTGGTGTGAGTTTCCTTCACTGCAAATGGTGCAATAACCATCGTCAAATTACAGACCTTCATTTAATCACAGGTTAAATTCTGACTAATAAGCAAGTGTTCTGTTCCATTAGCTGCTTGATACTATTAACTTCTTCTGGATAAGAGCATCAACTGAAAGCATTCTAATCGCAGTGTAAACATGTTCAAGTGTGACATACAGCACGCTCAGAGAGCAGCGGTGCACTGTGCGAAGTGGAGCTGTTGTGGGATCCCAAGTCCTGGCAAGTCTGGCTCTTTACAGATAATTTCCTGGAGGGGAACTCTGAGGGCTCTGCGGGTACAGGGGGGTCAGCGTGAGGAGAAGAGATGGACGCCTCTGAAATGCTCTTTCTCACTGCATCTAAGAGAAAGAGTGAGAGAGAGTTAAGAGATTTTGCAAAACAAAAATTAGGGGTGTTTGAGAGAAAAACAACAGGAAAGTTTATTAAAAAAAAATGAACATTAACCATGTAAATTATAAGTGTATGAAGGATTGAGAGGCCAGTCTAATTCACTTCGGGCCAACAGCGGCTGGAGGTTACAGGAAAAAAAAAAAGCGGTAGTACAAAATCATTTTTACTTATTCTACTGTTTCCCTTATCGTATGTCCTCTGGTTTACAGCCAACAGTTAAAAGCCTCAAATGCAAATTGGGATATATCAAGAAGAAGAGCAGAGAAGTGGGTGGAGGAAATTCAAATAGTGCTGTCATGGTGATATCATCAGCCCGCCCCGAGTCGTCAAAACACAGCTGTAAGAGTTGTCATGGCTGGTCTCCTCACAAAGCACTACCGAGCTCCCATCTTTTTAATAATGAACCATCTCAGCACCATGATGGCCTTTTAATAATGTACACCCACCAATGACATTCTCATTAGTTTGGGCTTGCAGCTGTGGGGGTGTCACCTAGCTAAGGGGACACCAGGGAAATTACATTTTGCCACCAGATTTACGGTGGCTACAATTAACAATTACTGTCAAAGCCCTGCTGCTCCAAAGAGGTGAATTGATATGAATGGGACAACAGGAGTGTTTTGCAACAGGGTTGGATAAAGTGATAATTGGTTAGTTGAATGCTGAATAAAGAGTCCATGTCAATGACCTCCTCCATATGGGCTGCAAATGAACTTCGGGGCAGTTGATGTTGTTGTGCTCATATCACTTAAATAAATTGGCTCAATGAACACACTGAAAACGTGGGCGGTAAACACCCAACCACAAGGAGCTCTGCTCTGTACTTTCAGCAAATAGATATAATAAAAGATACAAGCAGATTGCATCTATAGGAAACTTTGAACACAATAGCTGCCAAGCAAAACACATTTATTCCACCCACATCTTGCCTACTGTTCCCACCTGACTGCACACGCACGAACAAACACACCCATATACACAGTCACAGAAGGTGGTATACCAGTGGCTCCCGGTGGCATCTCTGCAGCTGTGCCTGGGGAAGATGAGGCTCTGTTGGGATCCAGCAGAGAGTGGATCCAGTTGGAGGCTCCCTGTCGGAAATCTCGCAGCAGCAGCGCCGTGTCTCTCCTCACCAGGCTCAGCGTGCTCACTTTCTCTACCTGCTTCTCTGTTTGCGGCTCATTGCCTGGAGAAGCAGATATAAAGGTAGCATTAGGAGGGAAAAGGCTTTTTTTTGTTGTTTTTGTTATACTTGAATAAGCATGAATGAGTAACAACAGAGAAGATGGAAGAGCAATAATGGGAAAGGTATAATAGAAGTGCAAAAAACCACTGACGAAGTGGGTTCAATACTGCCACCGAGCAATTTGTATTACAGATAGCAATACATGGTGATGACAGTAGGAGTAAAGAGAAAATGATTAGTGTTTTAGTTCGGTTATTGAAAGGAGACACCAGATAGACTACCTCTCTGTGTCAGAATTTGTCATAGTTGGCATATTACTGCAGTCCTCCTCAGTTGTTCTTCTCTGGGACAGAATTATTCAAGAGACTTGCAAGAGTTTCCCCTGCATTTTAAATGCATTACAGCAACAATATGAAAAACAAACAGTATGATATTAAATTGAACTGTTATTGTTAGGGAAAGTTTTCCATACACAACTTTATTTTGCTCAGGAGCATTTTTATGGTGTAGAATATTGTACTGGAAACTTGTTTTGTCATATTTAAAGCTTTATAATTAGAAAGATTTTTTATACTACACAAATTGTGTACAGTGAGATCCAAGAGAGCTAAACACTGTTATGATTCATACATCTGTTTATGACTGCCATAAAACTAAAAAAGAAGCCAAAAAAACAAACAAATAGGCAGTGCAGAATTGATTAGTCAACAAAATATCTATTTAAATTTTTGCAATAAATGTAATTGTTTCAGTCATTTATCAAGGTTATTAAGGTCATTAAAAATTTGCTTGTTACAGTTTTAAAATGCTAAATAATGCTTGCTTTTAGCAACATTATGAATTGAATACTTTTTATTTTAGCTATTTATTTATGCTACACAACTTGTTGATATGATTACTACTGTTAACAAACCTACGACTAGTCTAAACTATCATGTTAAGAGCATGTATGATGTGAAGCAGATGGCAGAGACCTGATGAAGTACTTGGAAAAAAGGAAATGGAGGAAAATAGATCTTAACTTAATTCTCAACTCAATCAAATAAAAAAAAAAGAATCCTGGCTTGACTTCTTTTAAGAACACACACACACACACACGTCTACCTGCGTAGGCGCTGAGACACCTGGAGAGCACACTGAGTGGCAGCAGGGGATCCATAAGTGTTAGCAGACGGGAGGGCGATGCATAGGCAGTCAGCAGGGTAGCCGGGTAGGCTGCCACGATGCCATCTGGCATTCGCACACCAAAGGCAGCAGCGCGCATCGATGTCGTCACACACAAATTGCCACCCGCACTGTCCCCGGCCAAACATACTTTCTCTCCAGTCCATCCTGGGGAGATAAAAATGGGACAGTGAAAAAAGGAGTTAAGAAAAATACTGTGAGAAACAATAAAAGAAATCAAAGCGAAAAATTGAAAACTAAATAAGGGAAACAAGAAAAAAATCTGTGCCACAGAGTAAACAGATCTGTTTTTTTTTCCCCCACTGTAACACTACTGAATACGTTGCTGTGAGGGGGTGATGTCTCACTGACTGCCTCATAGCCACGATATTTTCATCTTGTACTAGAACACTAACATATTGCACTATAATCACTGTTAATTTGACACAGCGTGCATCAGCGGTCGGATGTACCCCAAACCGACCAGATGTCTATTGTTTTCTGCCTGAATATTGAGCATCAAAGCAATTTGTGTGAGACTGCAGAACAATGGGTATAGTGCAAGACATCGTGCTGAAGCATGATTACTTTCAAAGTGATGAATGAGAGGTACAGGGAATTGGTAAAGGTGTCAAAGTGGAGGATTTACAGACACAGTCCAGAGGACACCTTCACCCTGAAATAGGTGATTTTTACCCCTTTGTTGTGCCTGCTCATTACATCTAACAAACAACTCTCTTTTCTTTCATCTTATATTATATACATTATATACCATTTCTACTGCATATACATTCCCAATGACTATAAAAAGTAAGCTTACGGGGGAGATAAAACCCAGCATATAAACAATGTATAAACAATGTTGTGAGATGTGTTGGTACCTAGTAGGTGGTGGTGTCTCAGAGCCCAGCAGTAGGCATAGAAACATTCCTCCAGGGCCCTCGGAAAGGGAGCCTCCGGGGCGAGAGAGTAGTCCACTGACAAGATGGGGACACCAAGGTCCTGAGACCAACTCTTCAGATAGGGCTGCACAAGACAGAAGACAGGGATATGGAGGGGTGAATTTACGAATGGAAAACAGCCAGTTTCACATTGAATATATTATATGTTGTTAAATTTAGAGGCAGGCAGACAGAGAGTAAGATAACTGTGGTAGGAAAGAGATATGTGGGGGTAAACATTAAGAAGCAAGGATAAAAACTTAAGAAAATTATGTGTCCCTCTGATGTCATCTGTCTGCTTTCTGGCTTACTGTCTAGACAAAGGGAGAATGAGGGCTGCTCTCAGTCACCTCCATTTCCTCTCTCCCATATGGTAATAACAAAGGTGCCCACATGTCCTAGTTTGCAGAGTATGAAGGAAAAAGGCAAAAGACAAAGGGATGGTGTGGATTTACAGGGATAGGCAACAAAAACAAACTCACTGTCAGAATACTGAGTGTTTTTCTTTTTCTTGTTGCTACAGTCAAGTTAAGCGTTTACTATTCTCGCGCCAATCTAAGGTACGCGCTTTACTTCACAACTGCAATGCAAGTGACCTTGAAATATGAGAAAAGCATCAGAACTTGTCATGACAAAATATTCCCTCCACAAGCCATTCCTCTTCTCCTCCTCTGTCTTTATCTTCTCCCAACACCTTTTTGACTAGCTATGACAGGGCTGGCGGTGAAAGCGACAGCTCTCCATTCACAATGCCAGGAAAAGCACAGTGTGTGTATGTTTGTATGTCGCCTCACCGACCAGTGATTCAGTATGAAAAAAAAAAAACAAAGTAGCAGCTCCAGCAGTCAGCTGTGCCGACTTAAAGCCTTACCTGTCACTATAAATCTTAGAGTGAGAGTGGTGACAACTGAGTGTGCGCACAGTTCAAGCACTGTTCAGTGTGGGATTGTGCGAATCAGCCAAGGTACTCCTAACGTGTGTGTGTGTGTGTGTGTGTGTGTTCAACTGAGTGTGAACAACAGCCATTGTTGCCAGTCTCCAATGAGTGTCAACATGTGCCTGAGCCCATGGGCAGGTCTGTCAGTCAGACAGTTCATCATCTGCCTACATAAAAGGAGCCAAGTATTCACAAAAAATGGCCACCGGGCAGAAAAAAAGTATGTGTGCTTTTGTTGGGCTGGGACCAAGGCTGGTTAATTTTATATGACTCAGGAAACTCTTCTTATACACACACATCCTATTTACAGAGAAAACCACACACACACACACACACACACACACTTCAGAGGGTCCCAGATCTGTTCTCTAAGCAGGTATTAATGGGAGCTACAGTCCCACTCCTCCTCAGACAGGCAGAGTAGTTAATCTGCAAGCTTATGCCGCCACTCTCCAAACACTTAGTGTGTGTGGTCTGTGCCCAAGTTAGCAGATGCACAGATGCCACGACATCCATTTCTGTGATCTCAGTATCATTGGGCACCAAGAGCACCAAAGGTTCCTGCTACTGAAGTCGAACTCTCTATTTCGCCCAGAAGACAGGAAAGATAGGATCGTGGAGTAGAGGAGATATAAGGAGTAAAGGGGACAACTTCGCCTCCGCCCTCAGAGAAACTTTCCATTTATCTGCCCTCTCTTTCTTGGCCTTGCCTGAGGGATTAAGCAAGCAGGAGGCACCCAGTAAAATGAGCAGACAGGTACATGTTGCCCAAATAAGACAGGAAGGAGATGTGGAAAAGGAGACTAAGTGAACAAAAAGGATTTTGTGAGATATTAGAAGAACTGAGAGAGAGGATGTAACAAAAAAGGAGGGCCCTGAAGAAGAGAGAAGGATAGCCTGACAAGTCTTGCATTAGTTCCTGGGGTAATCTTTCTCTGCGGGGTTGTACAATTCTCTGTTAATTCAACATGACAGCCCTGCTCACCCCCTTCTCTGATTGTTCCCTCTCATCCTCTGGTTGCTACGCAGCTGCAGATCAAGGCTGCCCATGTCCTTGGTGATTTCACAGAGGCGTGTCTTGCAGTAGCTATAAGCTAGCTTGGTGCCACATAAAGATCGCACACAGCCACAGAAGACCACATCAGCGTAGGACAATCCGGGATAGATGGGGCCACAAACCTTGTTAAAATGATCTCTCAGAGGAAGCAAGCAGACTGATCGCTTCTTAAGGCTAGTGCATCTTATAGTGTCACTGGTGTAAACTTAAGATACAACTGCTTCACAAAACAAGAGTCATGACAAAAAGACAGAAAACCAAAGCTTATGTGTTTGTGCTGGTGTCCATTTTTCATCAACGTGAACTAGAAATTTAATATAGGACATGGGCTCCTCGTTTAAAAAGGAAAAAAAGAGAAGGGGAAGAAATAAAGTGAATGACAGGAAGCAATGATTTACGTGAAAGAGAAGAGCCAGCTTTGTGTGCACCTTACCAATAAAGAAGGCATGGAAGGAGAGCAAAGTGTCTCTACTAAGTTTTCAGGGATTAATTACAAAATAATTAGCTTAACGGTTCATTATGTACCACACCATTGACAGAGTAGAGACTCAGACTGGTAACCCCTCTGCTCCTCTGCTGTCAACTAGTGTCTGTCTCCTTATCACTTTAATTAGCTGGGGTTCAATTACAATTAGTCAGAGATAACACAGCCAGAAGTTGAAGTATTGAAGGGATGAGGTGATGAACTTAGCTGGATGACCAGTGTGGACATACCGGCTCAAATCCTGGAAAAACAACATCTGAGCCAGGTGTCTAATGGCGGAGGTGCTGAGTTGTCAGTATTTGGCTATGAGGTGCCTCATGACATAAAATACTACTTCTTCCTCCCTTTTCTATATCACAGATAAGTTGAATACTACCACATACAGATGTGAGTCAAAATGCTTCTTGATATTAAAATGTGAACGGTCTTTTGGAGTCAGTTTTCCTTGCAAAATCAAACCAATAATGCTGCTTTTCTCTTCAGAGTAAGGAAAAGACTTAATGAAAATGAGCGAGATCCAATTGGAGAGTACCATCTCACCTCATGGGACTTAGAGGTCTGGGCCACAAAGCCCCCCCCATGGAAGTGGACCAGCAAGCAGGGAGAAGAGGGGAGGCGCTTGGTCTTTAACCCCAGTGACAGAGAGATGGCGCCCCCCTCAGAGCGAGAGAGAGACAGCAGAGTTTCACTGTCCTGGAAAGAGTGAGAAAGAAAGGGATTATTTCAGAAACTGAACTAATACACAAACAATCAAGATCTATTGCAAAGGTCTAATACTTCAAAAACATCATGATGGCAAATCACTCAGAGGAACTGTCTGCAGACTGTGTACACAACAAACGAAACCTTTTTTCATTGTTAATATATTTTATTGCTAGTGTTAGCAACAGGGCTCCTTTGAGAGAGGGATTAACTAGCTATTCTGCAGCAGCTTGCTGCCAGCCCTTCCTGAGCCTGCATGAACGCACACTAATTCCCATTCATTAACAGGAACAAGGAGGGAGGGAAGCTGTGGCTGAGAGGGAGGGTTTCTGCTGATACAGGCTTGTATTTTTGCAACATTAAAAGGACACTGTTGTTTTGCTGGAGCGTGATCAATGGCTGAAAGTGTTTGCTGATAACATGTCTGGTTAAGTGCCAACATACAAAGAAAGGAGGAGAACAGGCTCGGATGGAGTGAGGGAGTCTCCCGAGAGAATTATAGTGGGAGGCAGAGTAGGAAAAGTCAGAGTGATACCTATGACAGAGAAATAGAGAGTGATAATGAAGGGTATTAAATCCATGGGGATGCTTTGAAGCTGTCGTTTACTTGAGCAGCTCATAGAAACACCAAATATCCTAAAATATTGTTAGATTATTTTAAGAATTTGTACAACCGGTATATGCAAGGTGGTTTAAAAAGACCCAGTGGAGAAAAACTAGGTCACACAACAAATACTCAGTACTTAGACAGATTACAAGGATGTAGTGTGAGACAAGAGCTGGTCTTGTCTTGAGAATATGAAGCCTTTTTATTGTGTTTTCCATTGTGACACTGTAGTGTAAAGTGAATGATGATGTAAGTACCTGTCCTTCACGTAAGTCATAAGAGATGAGCCTCATCTGAATCGGGGCAGTGCCAATGTGGGCTGATGGTGGAGCTATAGTTACAGATGCTCTGTGGTTGGCCGCCAGGGGAAGGTCAAAGGGCACAGGGGGCACAGAAAGAGCCCGGTTCACCTTAACTTGAGTGGATGTCATACTGGCGAGACTCTGGCGGGAGAAAGATGATGGAGAGAAAGATAGAAAAAGAAAAAGCAATGGAGATATAGAGAGAAAGACACGGAGGCAGAGAGAGTGCAAGTTACAGAGCACGTCAGGTCACTGGAGAGAAAGAGAAACTGGATGAATAAATCATGAACACCACTGAATAAATTGAATTTCACTCTATTATTACTAACAGCCTGTAGGCCAAAATGCATAATGATAGAAAGGTACCTTTACCAGAGGAAAGTAAAATATCCCTGATACAGTTTTAAAATTAAAAGCAGGGCAGTGTACTTATCTGTGCACATGGGTTAACAATGACAGCATGAGTAGATTCCAGATGTCTTAGAGCGTGTTTGTCTGTGTGTGTTCAAAGAAGCATTAACAGTCTACTCACCGACAGGACCTCAGTCTCAGTAATGTTCCAGAAGGTCTTCCAGAAATGAACATCCAGGTTCTGGGTGATACGTTCAAATTCTGCCCCTCTCAACTCTGGGTCGATGGCGTACTTTCCTGAGGTAAAGAAAGAGCTGGCTGCTACACCTGTGGAAGGGAGGACGGACGACAAAATGAAGAGGGTATACAATGCATAGGACACACCAGAGACAGGGGAAGGCAAGAAAAGGAATGGGAGTAGCGGATGGTTGAGGAAGTAGTGGAAATTTGCAAAGACAAGGATAGAATGAGAACAAAGATGTCACAAAGACAGAAGCAGTTTGAGGGAGGGCAGGAACAAGGGAACATTAAAGTTGCAGTGACTGGACCCTAGCACATAAAACAACATTAGAAAACATAAACTCATTGAGAGTGCAAAAATGGACAGTGAAAGGATGGAGAAAAGAAAGAAAGATGTTTAATGGGGGAAACAGAACGCTAAAACACGGCAAAACTCAGTGATGTGGCTACAATTGAGAACAGTTGTCAAACTCAACAGGGTGGATTGGCTTTTATGTCCTCACAGCATTATTATCTTTTTTCCAGAGGGATGTTTCAGGTCTGCTGTGCTAGTTCCATGTTAAACCAGAAGCATTTCATGGTATTAGAATAGAAAATTTACCCTACTTTTGATGCTCTGCAAGAAGTCAGGGATGGGTATTAAAGAAAAGGGAAGGATCTGAATTTTTAAGGTACCTCACACTAGTCTGTTAACTAAAATACAGGTAGAAGACAGCTAATGCAGCTTACAGTGCTGGGTTCAGAACCATTTAGGCTAACAGGAGCTGTGGGATAAAAGCAGCTTCTTCATGTAGTCATACTGACTCTCAGTTCACTGCAAAGGACTATGATGAAGAGGGTTGTATTCCAGTACACTCACCATATGGTGCAATACCTCCTGCCTCCACTGTGGTGCAGCAGAGAGCACAAAAAAACCATGAGAGTCAAACGATTCCTTTTTGAATGTTAAATATTTACGTATCTGTTTATATGTGCATGGTGCAAATGTGTATATCATGGCAAATGTTCTTCTATCTCTGTACGTAACTGTGTGCATGTTCAAAGCATTTTGAAATATAGAAGAAGCACACCAGCTAGCCCTCGAGATTCCAAAGGATGAAAGAGCATCTACAATCTAAACACACAACATCAAAAGGTACACAGTCAGGGGCCAAGGAGCAATGTAGAAGAGGCATGAGGATGAATGAGTACGATCTATGAATGACAACGAAGTGGCTGGATGATGAGAGGGTGCAGCTGCAGACAAGATGATGCTGACCTATTCCTGACTGATGGCGTCTGTAGTTTTCTCCAAAGGCCACAAGGCCGATAGCGATGGTCTGGAGAAAGGGCCGGATGGCTGGAGTGAACTGTAGGGAGGTGGGAGGGATGGACAAAAGCAAAGACAGACTTTAAATTCTGATCCACTTCCCATGGCCCACTTAAAAACAAGACATAAACCACAATTCAAACTGCAATCAGTCAACCAGAGAAAGTGAAACATAGGGATATCAGAATATCAGATGAGTCTTAGACATTATAAATTGATGCACACAGGACTAGGGATGTTTCATCATTTTTTCCCTGTCAGTTGATTTTGACCTCTGTCCGCTGAGGGTTCAGACTCTCTTGTTAAGCTCAACTAAGAACAAAGGCCATGGCTGTAAAGAGGAGCATTTTCTCCACCCACCCACGTCCTTTCCTCACTTCACTTTACTTGTAGGTTTGGGCAGATTTTTGAGTCTTTTGTAGCTCTGTATTCCTTTCCTGGCTTTTACATGGCACACGTCTGACAACTCTTGCTCTCTTTTCAGGGCTAATCCCTATATTCTAAAATGCCAGCAGGGCAGTGTTTGAGCACCTGGTGACAAATTAGTTCCTGGCCAGGGTTGGGCATCGTAAAGCAGTATCAGTAAAAGTGATAGTACCTTTAACATTTTATCGTTCAGGTACTTTAACGGTACTCTTATTGGTCATTTTTAAGAGGAACAAAAGAAACTAATTAAGAACAGAATTAACATTGCTTTATTTTTTCATTTGTACTGAATGCAAATTAAACATTCCTGAGTAGCAAACTGCAAAAGAAATTCATTAATGGTTATGGTTAATCATTGACCCGTGTTTATGTAATTGACTTAACTCTGTGTGTGGGCTCCAGGCTGCTAGCATACATACCTGGGGCAACGACGGACGAACTATGAACGTCAGATAAACAGGTCACTTCTTTTTAAATACTGATCAATACTTTATAATTGACAAATTAGGGGAGGCTTATGGGAAGATTTAGGGGAGCTTCTTTCTGTACTTGTCAAATCCTTATTTAATAACAAATATAATGGAATATTTCAAATAATGTGTTGCTTATCTTTCCAATTGCCTATCCTTTTGCCACACAGCCCATCTCACCTGAAAGCCCAAGCAACGGCCATAGAAGCACCCCTTGTGCATGGATGAGTATTCACGGACAAAGCTCTCGCTGAGGCCACTTTCATCCTGGAAAAAAAGGTTGCCATGGCTGTTGTCATGTAGCATGCGCTGAGCCAAGTAGAGCAGGGCACGCAGCTGACACAGGGCACTGCAGTATGCCTCCATCTCCCCTGCATTGTGCGCTACTCGGAAAAAGATGCTGCGGCGATTGGTGGTGATGTAGCGCCCCTTGTGGATGATGTGGAGGAGGCAGCAACGCACAACCTAGAAAAGCAAGAATAATGTAGCAATGAGATTTTGAGGAAAATCAAGGTTTTTTTGTTTTTTTGTTTTTTTTAAGTCAAAATTTGATATCTACAATTTGAAAAAATGTCACCAAATTAAATGACAAGCAAATTAGGTAAATTAATTTTACAAAATGATATATGTAATGATATGTATCTTTGACACAATGTATGACGAACCTCAGGTCAATATAATTTTTATGAAATTGAACATGTAGCATTTAAAATTATAACAAAGCAAACCATGTTCTCTAATTGTGCAATCATTAAAGAGGCATGTCTTCTGGGTCTGCTTACATTATAATTAAGATTAGGGTGGTAAGTTTGAAGGAAAAAAAAACATGTGATAGCATGCCCGAAAGCGAGCGTGTGAAAAGCTTACTGCTTCACCAGGGTGTTACAGATTACTCAGAGTAGCACTGTGGGGATGAGAAGGATTAAAAATGTAGAAATCGAGAGGCTAGAAAACAGACGAGCATTCATTTGCTGCTCTGCTAGACTCATTCACTTGTGGTGGGCTGCAGCCATTGAAGGTCATGATGTTTCATCAATAAGTATAGAAGATAAAGTACAGTGGTTACAGTAGTGGTAGATATTCTGCAGCTGGAGGAATTTATCTAACCTGATTTGCAACATAAAATCAATCTGTAAAACAAATGGACTGACCTTGAAACAAAGCGATATCAAGGCAGAGGTACTGGTGAGTAGATTTTCACAGCGTGAAGAGAATATTGATAAGAATGTATTGCGGTATGGGAGCTTATTATTGTCAGAGCTGCACTGAGTTGAAACGAGAACACATCATGATTCATACACACACATAGACCTCAAATCATTCCCCAGCCTACCTTGACCAGTGAGCGATAGCCGTTAGCAGGTATGTGTGGGTCAAAGTCAAAATGATGGTAAACTGCAGCGAAGCCAGAGATAACAGGCTCCAGACAGCGAGCGTGCTCCTGTATCAGCTTCATGGCATCCACCAGCCGCCGTGCTGCATCACCCTGCGACCCCTTGGCTCCCCCTGAGAAGAAAGTGGCATTTTCTTCGCACACGCTGTACAGAGTCGCAAACACTGCCTTGGTGTCCATCACTAGGGGCAGGAAGACAGCGAAGAAAGGAAGAGGACAAAACAGAGAAAGACATAAAATTAATTTCATACGTGTGAAGATGTATGTAGATAATAAGTTTATGGATGTTATTAATATATATTCCAGAGAAACACTTTTCACCGGGTCAAGTGGTAGCCGACACAGGGGCATGTATCTCAACGCCCTATCTTGCTACCGATTACACCACCCTTCTGACCCCAAATATATACATATGTAAAATCAAACACATTGTACCATTCTGTAGTTGTTAAAACTATACTGTCAGATGGTATCCGGTCCTGCAATCATAAAAAGGAGCAACCTGATCCCTATTCAGCACCAAACCCATAGCTGTAATCAGCATGTAGACACTGTACCAAGTGGGATAACATTGGATATATCCTACATAATGTTCTCTTACTCCTATTAACTAATCCCCCATAGTCTGGCGTATGAAAGCTCATTGATTGAAACGTGTTAAGCAAGCCTTGAAATTAAATGATGTAAATCCGGGCTAAGCAGCCAGAATCCACCGAGATCTCGGCAGACATGCGTGGAACAGGAGGAGAAGGCAGAGGCCCTTCGCTAACGTCATGCTGCTGGGAACCAATGCAGATTAGTCATACACTGACAAAAACACATAAACACACTCACATAAGAGTCCCAAAGGGAGGTATACAGCTGACAACACACAGCTGAGTGCATTCATCAAGTGCGCTCATATATCTGTCCTAACGTAGTATAACACAGCGCTATGTCCCTGTTGGATTCGCATTGTTAGACTGAGCTCCTCTGCCGAGTCACCTGAGAACTCTGTTTCCACAACACCTACTGTAACTCTGCGGTCTGGCTGGTACTTACTGGATAGGGTGACTGGCATGGTGAGAGACAGAGGAAAGAGGAGAGGGGACAAAAGGGACGGAGACAGCAGTGCCTCCCAAGTGGACAGAGAGAAGGAAAATCATTTATTTGTGGATGGATGGTGCACATTCAGTCTTAAATCGAGAGATAATAGATAATGATAGGTTCAAAATTACTCTTAAAGACTCTGCTGCTACCTAATGAACAGCAAAATGACATCAGCAACCCTTGGAATAAGCTCACACTCATCCTCAAAGTTTTGTTATTATAACTTCAAATAAGGCTACAGCAATAAAGTAATACAGGAAAGAAAAGTAAAAACAGCACAGCGATTTCTTCAGATCCCTAAAGCGACATCTTGGGATGTGGAGCAGAGGTTGCCTATGCATGCTAAAAAGTGAATAGATTCTACCAAAGTGAAATACTGAGGGTCAAAGAAATAATGGAGCCCTAATCGCACAATTATTCTGCTATTGCCTGCCATTCAGGAAGAGTAATAGGAGAGGCAATTTCAGTTTGCTGGGAGGAATCACAACCCCGACATCTGGGAAGAGACATTTATCAGCCAGCCGTCTTCTGCCTGCGTGCGCACCCACTCACAAACACACACAAACACGCACGTGCACTCACACGTGCACACACACACACACACTGCATGAAAAACCTCTTCAGCCGTTGCCCATCTTCTCATTTTCCTGTCTTGTGTTTCCCTCTCCCTCCTCTTCTTTTCTCTTTCAGGGAGAGCCTTTTTACCATGCCCTACAAATAAAGACGCACCTCTGTTGGCCGAATAAAGCTAAAGAGTTACCAATGGATAATTGAATCCTGTCACAAAAATTTCCTCCAAAATGTTTTGGTGATTGTTTAGATGTTTTTTTATTGTACAGTTTATTACACGTGTGGCAGGGGTTTCTATTTGGCTGTGTTGCTGTTTTAGGATTTTTATTGGTGTATTTTCTCATGTGTATGCATATATTTTTATATTTTGTCTTTCAATGTAAAGCTCATTGAGCTTGTAATGAAATGTGCTATATAAATTAAATTGCCTTTGCTATAACCAAACCCAGATGGGAATACTGCCTGGCTGCTTCTTCCACTTAGCCCTGGAAAACATTCCTCATCTGAACACACCCAAATGTTACAGAGCCGAGCCTTTTAACAAAACAGAAATCAATGAGCCACTCACAAATATGTTATATCACATATCTTCTTATTTAGCTGCACGTGTTTGTTTCCGTCACAGGCCAAATTTTTATAATTACCTCCACACAGTAAACCTTTTGTGTATATGTGTGTGTGATGTTGCCATCAATCCCATGGTGAATGTCCCATTGAATTTAAGAGGCATTCCTTGGCCCTGGGGTACAGAGACAGACTGAAACAAATCTGTAGAGCCAAATGAGCAGACTGCACAGGGCAACACTGCAGTGAGGATATGTTTTTCATTACAATATCAAATTCTATCCATCGCTGTAAAGCTTTATGAAGCAGCTTGGGGCCTAATTTCACATTGATACAATCATGTGAAAGGAAGTCTGTGAAGATTCTCAGCCATCCAGTTTTTGGATTTTCAAGAGGAGATGAATTGGAGGCAACTGGACTTTGTTGTAGACACTTGAAGATGTTTCACTTCTCATCCAAGAAGCTCTTGGGTGTCAGAAGCCTCTTGGATCAGAGGTGAGATGTCTTCAAGTGTGTACAACAAAGTCCAGTTGACATAATTCAACACTTCGTGGATGTGGGAATAACTCAAGCTGACATAAGCTCATGAATTCAAGAGATCCTCTACACTAAAACAGAATTTAAATGATATTAACTATTGACCATCTCTTAAAAAAAAAAAAAGAAAGAAAGAAAGAAAGAAAAGGTTTCAGGATTTGTCTCTACATGTCATCACTTTAGTTTGACTCTCTGCAGTCCCCCTTAGGGAATCCTCCAAACAAAACCAAGCTAAACAGGATTATGAAAACAATGTTACTTATATGTCTGGGTGGATGTTAGCTGAACACAGTCTTACGGGTATGAGGAGTAAAGGATCAGGGCGACACAAAATGTGTATGTATAAATGTTGCCACCCACTCATCCTGATATGTTAAGCAAACATTAAATCATACAAAAGCATCACATTAAAGGATAACTGTTTAGAATACTAAATACTAAAAACTAATACTAAATACTAAAAACAATTCAACAGCTAATGACACAACACCAATATAATTCTGGGATCTTTGCTCCATCTCAGGATTTGGCAAATAGCCAGAGAATGTTCTGAACCTGACAACAAATGAACTTGTTACTTAATGTGCAACAACTCAACTCATTATGTCAACATTAAACTGGAAACACCGAGAGACACACACAAAGAACATCTATAAATACACATTCATAGGTCTGCATAAAGACAATCATAGCACTTTGGCCTTAGTGGACACAGTGAGTGCTTTGGTCAAGCAGTCACCCAAATGCCATGCTGCAGGACCAGCTATAGCAGTCAAATCAGATTGGGCACAAAGCCAAAATTAAAATTACATTGCTTAATTAGAGCGGGGGGTACAACTCTCAGCTGGGCAAGCCAATAGGCCTTATGTTGACAGAGTAAGCTGGATGTGAACTTTATGAACCCCTGGATCAGCATAAGCTGCTCTAAAATTTGCTTAAGGACAATGAACCTAACACACATTACACCCCTTTCTAACTGCAGGGAGTATATCATATGCAAATATAATACAAATGAACACAGTTATGTGAACCAGCACCATCTTAGCAAGAGCTCACTCAGCGTTCAAACATGCTGTGCCCCAGTGAAGACTTTACCTTTGCTTGACATAAGATACACAGAGCATACTCAAACAGGGAAACAATAAAGCTGCCACCATACTGAAGCCAGGATACGTGTAATATACCATCTATAGGATCTATAGGACACACAAACCCCGACATGATCATGTCTGACTTAGTGGGGTGCCCAAACTTTTGAACATAATATAACTGTTTAATTTCTTTCTGTTTTTTGTGTTCATAAAAATTAACTTCATGCCTGTTTGCTGCATGGGTTGTTTTTGCTTTTTTCCTCCACTTCAAAAATCAACAAAATATGTCCCCATTGTACTTGTTCAACAATATCCTTTCCTGACTTACTGAAACAAGTGGTCACTGAAGGCCCATTGCAACCATGAAGTTGCACCTGGTCTCTCCATATTAAAGATAGATGAGAGTGGGTATTAATAAGTCATGTACAACAACCAACACCAGCGACATTACAGACATTACAGAAAGCTACCTGCAGGCTGCTTCAGGCATAGCACATAATTGATGGTGTAAACTAACTACTGGGTGGAAAGGCTGTAAGAGAAAAAAAGTGTTTACCAGCTTCTGAGTTCAAGGCTCTGTCCTTGTCTGTCTCCTCTCTTCCACGAAAGCAGTGAGAGCATGGAGGAAAAGATAGACAGAATGAGAGAAAGACCAGGAGTGGTGGCAGAGAGCACAGGGATAGGGTTCTCCAATTGGTTTTGTTCTGGCTCTTGCTGTCGCTGTCGCTCTCTTGTCTCTACAATGTAGCTCTTCCCCTGTCAGCCTCTGTATGTCAACCTATCATAACCAGTTCTCTTCAAAGGCAATGTGTTGTCCTTTTCTTTCCTCTCCCTCATCCCTCCCATGCCTCTTTTAAAAGCAGAGGGAGGTTATCCTCAACCCTAGCCCAGTTAACTTTCTCACTGTGACAGAGGGCTATTTTGCTATTGGCTGTTCCACTTGTAACGCCCTGTGACCTTCAATCTAATTGGCAGATCACAACAGACACAAGCATGACTTCATGAGATGATAACAATATTTCAATTGTAGCTTCTTTCCTTTTATTGCATCTTGAGCGCAGCATTATATGGTTATGGCTTTAACATTTAAGAATAATGAATGCACTTGTTACCAGCCAAAACAATTTCTTTTTTCTTTTTCTTTTTTTTAGAAGAAAAGAGAAATAATCCTCACATACTGCTAAAATGAATGTTTGGAAAATTCCCTTTACAATTATTAAGTAATCAAAATTGTTTGATTAATCAACTAATCATTTCATCACTAATCACTAGTCCTGCAACTGCACTCACTGTAGAATTGGAGTGCTACCTTTTGGTAGCACTTGTTATTGTTATGCAGCAGAAACGTGCTGTATGTGCCAATTCTTGAGAAATACCAGTGTTTGGCAATGAATGCATAACAGATAACACGTGCACAACCAAAATAGAGGGTGTATATGTATTTCAGAGATCTTTTCCTGTGGAAAATATGACCTTAGTTAAGGCTTTTTGGGTGATGTGAAAGACAGTCTCATAAGTCCCTCGAGATAACTGAACCCTCACCCACTCATAAAAATACAGAAATGAACATATCCAGGAACAATGAGACAAAGAGTCATAAACACCGCTACGGCCCTGATGAAAATATTGTTGTTTCTGTTATTGTAATTATTCACTAACTCAGAGGGTTATGTTACCCCACTTGTTTTTATTTTTGCTTGCTTATCTATAGCCTTATTTCATGAAAGATATCTTGACATGTCACAACAGGAAAAGCAAAGTTCTAGAAGAAACAGAAGGGAACTCAGAGAGCGCAGATCTCCACCAAGGCCAATGTCAAACAACATACATCAGACTTCAGAGAACTAACTAATCCAGATCTGCGTTAAAATATAATTAGTTATTCCCTGGCTCAAGACCCATCCCTCCACCAAGTTCGGTGCAAATTGTTCAGTACTTTTTGCGTAATCCTGCTAACAAATAAAGAGACACGGGTGGAAACATAACCTCCTTGGAAGAAGAAATAATAAATTTAATGATGGCTGGATTCCATCTGGCTCCTGCTATTGTGCACACTGGCTCACTGTCACACTGTTGTGGGTTACTAGGACACTGATCAGAATTTCAATCAATGGTTAAAGTAGTAACACCTGTTCTTTTCCTACAATGACATGTCAAAATATCAGCTGTGAAAAATGCCCATTAGCAGCACAATTAAACCCGTTAACACTCCCCGCTACACACGCACAACCTCAATCAGTCGACCCACCATGAGCTGGGTTCTGCTCGAGGCAGTTTTTCCTTTGCCACTGTCACCAAATGCATGCTAACGGTGAGCATTGTTGTTATTATATCTATTATATCTATTATCTAATGTCTACTACGTTATAAAGACTAAGTCTAGACCTGCTCTATATGAAAAGCGCCTTGAGATAACTTCTGATGTGATCTGGTTCTATATAAATAAAAACTGACTTGACTTCACTTGGCTTTTCTCATCACTTTCCACTGTTTAGTGAAACAGATATCCAAAAGGTGAGCAGATTTACTGTTTTATCAGTCCTGAGATGCAATCAAAGTGTTGTTCCTTTTTCCGGAAAAATCTGCTTGTTCATATTTATGGCTAGAAATTAGCAGTGGGCTGGTCCTTTTCTACTCAGAAAACAGGAGCAGTTCTAACGGTCGACCATAATGCTGAGAAGACTTGGAGCTACTTCTTACTGTCAGTATGATTAACTGTGCTGATCTTGTCTAGGCCATTTCTAAGCCATGGCTCTACTGTGTTTTTCTTTATCAAGCCTAAACAGACCCATTCTGGGGATATGTGAAGTCAGGGAAGATCTAAGTCCAAGGATATGAAAACACACTTACTGTTACTGGAGGTGGAACACACCAACACAACATAATATCCTCATCTATCTATGCAATTAGAAAGTCTCAACATTTGTCACAGGTTGAGACCAGGCAAGGTAAAATTACACCATTTGGCCTTTCATATGTTTTTCTTCTGCAAGATATGGCACGTGGTCAGTTTTTTTTTTGTTTGTTTTTTTTTAAACTTTGCCAGAAATCTGATACACAAAGGCCATATCTATAGGCAGCAGGCTTTAAAAATAGCAAACTGTGAGGAGTGCACTGGCAACAGGAAGCGACAACAGCGGGATTCTGTAGTGTCGTGTTTAGGAGGTGTGACCCTTCTCCCAGTGAGAGCACCACAAGGCCAAACTGAACAACAGGAAACTAGCAACAATGAGTCTCCACACTCCTTCCTCATAGGACACATAAGGCTTCCCTTCAGTTTTATGGTGCAACACCTTAAATTAGAAAGAAAATTTGAACTCTGATAATCAGATCTGATGAAAGCTGACCACCTTAGGAATCTCACATAACAAGTAAGATTAGGTAAAATCTCCTCTAATCTCATTATTCAGGCCTGAGGTTATTATAAACACACCATTCACAAATAGGTAGCTAAAAATATTTATTAGTGCAGCAAACGCATAGACAATGTATGACATATTGTTAGAGTCCTGACAAAGCGAAGAAAGCCCTTTGAGAGTAGTGGTGCTTTGGGACTGGTTGGATTGTTCCAGTTACAGTGTGACAGTGGCCTAGTTAACAGAATAGAGGGAGTTTGTTTAGTCATAACAGCAGATCCACAGCGCCTACAGGCAGCATCCTGTTAAGTCTGCTACCTTCTTTCACAGTCTGCCCATTCGTCACCATGTGTCTGCCTGATCTCATGTCACACAGACAGAACTAATGACAGCGTCACCAGTGACCCTATCAATTCGCCTAATCGATTAATGCAGTTGGTACAGTAGCAACAATAACCGCCATCCCACCCCCACCCCCACCCCCTCCATATGCCACACTCGCAAGTTAATCTAGTTGCCACCCCTTCCTTCCTTCCTCTTTTGTTTATGTTTGGAGTACCTGTTCAGGTGGGTCCTGTCAGTGTCCGCGGCTGAGACTAGGGCACAGAGCGTGAAAAAATGAATACAAACACAACGTGTGGCCACACGAAAATCTTCTACAGCAATGGTATTACTACAACTGCTACAAATAAAAGGTACACACATTAAAGCTGCGGTTACTACATACATGCCAGCGAAGGAGGTTGACCGGGCACTTCTTTCAGCAGCGCTGGTAAACAGTCTATGCACAGATTCCCTCAGTACCTACTCGTTTTCGTGTCATACAACAATCATATGATCTATGCAGCTGAGACAGACCCAGCGGCTTAAATCCTACTTGTTCATTTCGGCTATCAGAGGCCAGCTAACGTAGCTGCTAACGCAAGCTAGCGGGAGGTGGCAGCACAGGGGCGTCAAAAGAGAGACGTCATTAAAGGGAAAAGCGACAGGGGGGCTGTGACGAGGCTGGCGCGGCACAGAAAAACTCACCCACTGGACCCTCTTTGTGTTTGGACGAGCGTCTTCCATTCACACCTTTCTCCAGTCTGCTATTCCCACCACTCTTCTTGCTCGACGCCATCTTCGCCCACTCTGTTTACGCACCGCCTCTCAAGTCTCTCCTACATACCTGCCTGGGAGCTCTCAGGCCCCGCCCACGTCAAAAATGGAAGCCAATGAATGGCTGCGTCGCGCAACAGTAACGAATCACGACACTCGAAAAATCTATAAGCGCCCATCCCTATGCCTTGGTTGTAAAACTTGGTAAAGTGAAAGTGGGTTTTGTACATTCAGCACAGATGAAAGGGTAATATGTTTTCTTTTAGACAATTTACAAAGGAATTTTTTGGCTCATTTCACACAACTTTATTCTTTGGGCACTCACAGCAATGGCAGCAAGCAAATATATTGTGATACATCACCGTAAAATGCAAGAAGTAGGCTACATTATATAGACATTTTAATGAAAATTAAAAAAAAGATGATAACGATACAATCTCATCACAAAATCCACTGGATCTTTCAATCACATCATACTGTCCTCCTCAGCAGATACCCAGTTGCCTGAAATGATGTTGAATTTTTTTCAGAGCACTTCCAGGACTTCTCGAACATTTTGGCTTAAAAGTTGAGTTACAGCCTAATTCCATGATTATGAGGAGACTCCATTTGTTGAGGAAGATCATGTGTTACATTTGAGGGATAGTTTATAGGCCTATTTTATTATTTGAGGTTGCACAAAGACAGATATTTCTAGACTCAGCATCCTTAAATTTGACAATTCTATGACAAAGAAATTAAGAGATTTTGGAGCAGACACACACAACTATTTTTAAATTCATAAAAACATTTATATAGTGAATTTATCAAACATAGAAAAAAATGGAAATTTTGCACAACTTTTAGGTCTCTTCAAAATTATCTGGACTGGAGGGGCTTCTTGAACTTACAACCTCAATATTTCTCAACTAATACGTCCCTGACTGAGTCGACTTTGTGGTGAAACCGTTTCGTCAAATGCTGTTTCCAAAGCTATGAAAAAAAAAACTTTCCAACTTTCAGTGTGTGTGATAAAGCCTGGGTCTGTTATTCAGATATCACACACTTAAACCTAAGCTCTCAAAATAGACTGAACACTCTCCCTTTCTTTATCTTTCCCCTTTCTTTCAAGGTTTCTCCAGCTGGAACTCCTCTTCTTCCTCCATAATGTTGCAGACATCCTGGTACGGACCATGTGCCTGGGACCGTTCGATCTGATCATATGTGGTGCAACAATCATCCAGATTTAGCCCCTGGTGTATGAGATAAGTAAGAAGGAAACAAAGTAAACACAGAAAAATCAATGAAACATAATCATGTTGAATCGATTAGTGGCACAAGATAACATGTTCCTTCATAGCTTTGATCCTGTTTTCAGCAAAATTACTTGCACTGGTATTTCTCATATGCCTGCCATCATGTGTTTGACTCAGAGAGGATGTGACACATTTAAAGTTCACCTGGTATATGTTTTCCTCTTCCTTCTTCATCTTCTTTTTCTCTAGTTCATGTAGTTTCTTTGACTGGGGAGGGAAAACAGAAGTTGGTAAATCTGTGTAATTGTGCAACTTCCCATGACTGAAAGCCAAGAAACACTATGAGAAATATCCATTTGAGAAGCTTATAACTGTTTGTGCTAGGAACAGTCAAAGTAGGGCTGTTTCACAGATTGCAATCATTTCTGGTTTCTTCACATAAGTGATAAGGCAAAACCACTCTTGAGAAATGCTGGAAATTAACCATTGCTTCAACATCAAAGCTACAGGTCAGAGGTAGTTGAGAGATCAGAGTATGTTAATGTGCAGTCAGACATATCAAGATGTGACTGTCTGACCTTGAAGAGAAGGGTGGTAGAAGGCAATACCACACACAGTAACAGCAAGATTCCCTCAGCTGTCAGGATCTTGTTTTTGGTGCTTTCACTGAGGTTTATTGTCTTCTTCAGACGTTCTAGACACACAGACAGGGTTCAGAGGTGAAACAATCTGAACAACAGTTATGTTTTTAGCTGTTTAAATACAAGCTCTTACTTGGTTTGTAACAAGTGAGAGTGCACATTTGAAATAGGAAGCTGGAGCATATAAAAAAGAATCAGGCTGGTTAATTAGCTGATACACTTACTTAGAGATTTATTACAGGATTGATTGTTAGGTTATATAATTGTATTATTTAGTATAAACAACACATTCTAACATATACAACAGATGAATTAACAATTGATAGTATTGTTAGGTAAGGGTAATTGTGATCTTGTTAACTAATGCAGGTTATTTCACACATAATCCCCAGAGGACTTTAGTGGTTGTTTTAAATTTCCACATCTGCCATCCGCATTTAATGAGATTATGATGTAAAGTGGTATTTCAGTGTGGCAAATGCCTCAACACATTACCTTGATTGCAACTTGATCTAATCTTGGTGCTATTTAAAGTAAACGACTGGGCAGCAGTCTGTAATGAGACCATCCTGATGATGTGAAGATTAACTGAGCGACGATATGCAAGGATGCTGCCACTCACAGTTCTTAGATAGACTCTAAGGTTAACAGGATTTATGGCTTATGAGGTGTTAGCAGTTCTTAGAGCTCACTTGACTCCATCTCTCCTTTTTAAGCACACACACTGGCATTTCTGACTGGTAGGCACTGCAAATAGGACCCCTCCCATCACCATCACACAGACATACACACTCACTGTAGACGTGCAGGTAGGTGCCATGAGAGACGTCCCTACTGTAGTTCAACAGACACTGGTACAGCCCAGTGTCATTCAGCTGGACTGAATCAAGGGTTAGGATGTAACACAGTTCCTTATCTTCTTTGTCGAGTCTTGTAGTCACATTTTCCGAAATATTCACAGTGACTGGACCGATTTTGTTGCCAGCCCATACCCTTTTTAACCAAGTGGGATTGATCCGACGCTCCGTGGTGGTGTAGCAGCACTTCAGGTCAGCTTTGAAAGACAGCGGCACACCTAGAAAGGGCCTGTCCGCCTTAAAAGTCACCACACTTGGAGAAGTACCCACTGTAGAGGAGATTTGTTCATTATTTGAATTAAACCCGATATTTGTAAAGTTATGATTTCATATAATGCAATAGCATTATTTCTGTGTGTATTTACAAAGGACACATAAGGTCTTTAAAAACGAACAACACAAATAAATAAACTGAGTTGCAAATGTACAGCGTTACTGAGCAAAATTAACAGAGCAAAAACATGCATGCAACATGATAGCACAGCCATCTGCTCTGACAGGAAATGTGGTTCACTGAAGCAGAACTCAGAAGAGTAAAAAGTTAAACATTTTTTAAAAGTTATATATATACAGTATATACGTATATATATATATATATATATGTATATATATAGATATATATATATGTACTTACTGGACTGACATGTAGAAATACCTAATTTTCCCCTACAGATAATTGCATCTATTTGAATATAAACACTTTCACCCCAAATAAGAAGATGTCAGATATAGTGTCTTAACAAAATTAATCTGACTTACCCACAAAGCTGCAGAGAACAAAGACTGTAGCAATCACCATTTTTTCACAAATGTTCAGTCCAAGAATAAAAACTACTGAAACAAGCTCGGTACAATTCTTTACACAATGCTCCTGTCTTGACTGCTGCTGTCTTGACACACTGGTGTCCTGTTTTTGTCTCAGTCAGGATTTATGCTTGAATGAATTTGGGCTGTGACACATTTGCATAAAAGTTATACCTGCATTTAAAAAATACATTAAAAGAAATCACTATAAGACAATCCGAGTACAATTCATATCTACACACTGTCTTTACATGAGCCCCTAACCATTATTATATGAATCAGATCATAAAGTTATAACTGTCTTATAACTATATAAAATGACAAAACAGGTGTTTATTTCCCCAATTTATTTTAAAAAATTAAGAATTAAAAAACAAACGTACCACAATTTTCCTTAAGTATACATCATTAAAGAGCCTCTTACACAATAAAAATCAAAACCCAAATACACAATATAGTTCTTGCATATTCTTTGTTTATAGAGAGACAAGATGGCAGATGCCTGCATGACAAAAAGCAGTGTCTTTTTCTATACAGGGCACTGGCTGGCAGAGTAGGTGGAGGGCTCAAATCCTATTGCTGTAATGGAGTTGGACACAAAAACAGTGTGTTGTAGGCCAAGCTCCCAACCTTGAAACCAACCAATCAGAATCCTTGGATGATCCCTCAATGCTAATTGGTCATTTGCTCATCGTCTCTCACTGCCTCACTGAGATCCTCCATGAAAGACAGCCCACCAAAACAACAGTGATTGTGTTTGTAGACTCAAGAGCCCTTTATGAATCAAACAACTTGATTATCAGAACAAGGCACCACTCTATAAATACATTTTCTATACATCTAGGTATTTGTATATAGAATACATGAGGAAACGCATCTGGAGGAGAGAGAGGGAGAAGTGCCTGTAGTAGTCGTTCAGCCAGTGAAAAGTGAAGGTATCACTGTAAGCTGGTGTTAACAGGGTTTCACCTGCTGACCACTGCAGTTTAACTGTTAAAAAATCCCTGGTTGAGATTATCTCTTTAAATGCATCTCATTGGTCAGCTGGATGGCCACAGCACCGTGTGGGTTTGCGCAGTAACTTGCACTCTAAAGAATACACCATGGTTACAACATTTGCATAATTGTTAAATTTGTTCATGCATAGACAAGTTACAGACAAGTCCTGTCTCTCTCACCACTACAGCCAAATGCATAGTACATAATTACAAAAGCTTCTTTGAAAAACAATGAAAAAAAAAAACCTCCCCGACCCGTTTAAAGTACATCAAATGAAATACACAACATATGGAAAAACTGTGCAGTAGGAAAAAGGTGATCATGCTATCACAAGAGGTGAGCGTGTTATCAAGAGGTGTATGTAACTAATAAGCTTAATAAACACAAAGAATTGGGCTAATTTATCTAATTTATACTTTCTCTAAATTTTTCTCCTTCAAGGTAGTTATGTACAGTTTCTAAGAGGAAGACACCAGGAGAGGTGGCAGAAAAGTTCAAACACAAACTTATATAATTTAGCAACTTGTGACACAAGTGACTAATGGCACTGGCATTTGCATAATTTCATAATGAGGTTCAGTAGGGTCAGAGGGGGCATTTGTTGTTGTGGCAACAGTGATGAGAATGCATATCAGGAAGTGATCTTGATAACAGTACTGGTAAGAGTGACACTGGAATGAGACTGTAGGCTTCCTCCAAACCATCAATGTTTCCTTAGAATCTTCATCTGGCTTCATTGTTTTATTGCTCAGGCCTTTTTTCGGCTACTGGAACCATGTGTTGATCTTAGCACCACAAGTGTTAACAGTGCCATATCCAGGTCAGAAACAAAAAAGAGCTTGTGACAGTCACACTGGCATTTACTTACACACAGATACTGAAGAAAACTTTTCTCATTAATTTCATGCTGATGAAATTCACTGAAGTGTATAGAAGAAGTCCCGGATCTAGTTTGGGTTTGGTCATAAAGCCGAAGCAGCCTAACATTATTCTTGTACATTCATTTAAGAATCGAAAACCAGGTATTCTCCTTGACAACCAATCCTTCGTCCATTTATGTGCTTTTGAAATCCCTTTACCTAAGTTGCCACATGTTGGGAGTCTGGGGAGAGGGAAAGCAGCTGTTTGCATGCAGCCTGTGCTGCTGCGCCATCACTCCTGCATCAGCATCAATGACATGCTAATATACAGATGAAACATGCCACGGAAATGACAGCTTGTATGAGGATCTAACGGTGCTTTGTTATATCTTTGGTCCTGTGTGCATGACCACAGTTATGCTGCTACTCAGAAATTATATCATCATGATTAATTACAATCAACTGCTGAATAAAATACAAAGACAGAGCTAAATTTTGATACAAATATTGCTGCCAGGGAAGAATAGATTTTTTTTTTTTCATGAATAACTTGTGAAACGTAATACAATACAATTTATAACCAAATCTTAAGTCCGTGTTTTGGATCAGGAGCTGTGAACTCTATCTGAGGGGGAGCTGATGTTACAGAAATGACACTGGCACTGAACAAACTTTTTTTTAACACTTCTGTAACACTGGGCCCTCAGTGTTTGTAGATGTATATGCAAGCGTGTGTGTGTGTGTGTGTGTGTGTCACTTTTCGTCAGTACAGTAAGTAAGTGTAAACTAACCCTAATCTCATGTTTTCTACACATCTTCTCATGACCGTCTGGTTCAAGCTAGCTTAAAATAAACCAAAGCAACAACAGCTTAACTCCCTCCCCATCCCAACATCTGCCTTCTTCGCTCTCTATCTTGATCTTTTTTTACACATTCAAACTTTTCCTTCTTCTGTCTCATCTTTTCTCTAACACATTGCTCTGTCTTTTTGGCCCACTGCTGTAATACTTTTACATCTGGTGAAGCAACTCACTGACTTAACAGGACTAAATAAATAAAAGCGGTACATACAAACAAGACTCCATTATTAACAGCATGATACCTATAGTGCCACTATTTATAAATGTTTGTATGTGATCTAATTACAGTAACAACCCTCCAAAAAAGCACATCCGTAATAAAAAATATGTAACACACATACACACACTTTCTTGCATGCATTTTTTTTCCCCAATGGTGACGTGAAGCCCAACTGCAACAACAGTGTGGGTTAAACTTGTATTGATCAGAAAAAAGTGCATCTCTGTGGTACTTTGGCACAGACTAGAAATAACACTATACTATCAGTAGAAGTATTTTAATACATCTTCAAATGTGATATTCCACCTCGTATAGCTAAAAACTGGCAAGCAAACAGGATTTCTCCATTACTGTACATCTGCTACTGGCAACAATGTAATTTATTTTGTAGCGTGCATGTCTTTGGTGTGTATATGTGTGTTACAGCAGATTGCAATCTCTACATTATGTTAGGCAGCATCTCTCTCACGGCAAAAATATTGCTTTTTTTTTTTTTGGCACCCCTCTGCAAATACAACATCCCACTCAAAAGCAGGATGTCTAATTTTTTCTTTCTTTTTTTTTTTTCTTTCTTCTTGTAGACATCTCTACCGAGCATGCATGCAAACAGACACACATACACATGCACACCCCTCCCATGTTCCACTGCACTGAGCACAAAGCCCTCCCTCCCCTCCATTGGGCAGAAAACTCTCTTGCTCGGCTGCAAACAGCTGTGACACATACAAAAAAGGCAGCAAGCGTCCAGGCATGACTTATGAAAGCTCAGGAATTTCCATGGAAGCCTTTGAAAGTCACTCTTGCACTCCAAACCAGCACCAGTAAAAATCTAAAGAGAAGAAAAAACGAAGAAAAGATTAAATGTAATATAATATGTGTTAGGTTAAGGAGACTGATAAAGACAAGGCCTCAATTTCCTCTGGGAATGTGGAGGCATGTCCCCCTCACTTTTCATAATCCTGTTTTTGTCCCTCATACCTTTGAGGTTTCAATTTGATTTATTCACTAAAATCTCTCTAAGCAGTGTCCTCTGACTTCTGAGCCGCAGAAAAAATGATGAGACTTGAAAAGAGCTGATAAAAACTTTGATTTGCTCGTGTAGGTGACCTTCAGTTGTTCCATGAGCCCACAGCAATTAAGTTTTACCAGCAGCAGCAATTGAAATACACGCATTTTTCCCTGAGCTTTGCCTCTCAGGCTTCATACAAGCTAACCTATCTTATTTATGAAGGTTGTTTGGGCATATGCAGCCTGATAAAAAGCCTGCAGACAGTACTTAGGGCAAAAAACTCCTGCACAAAATTAATACTAAAATCATTAAAATACAACAGTTTATTTACAGATAACACTCTCAAAAAGATGCATAAAGTAACCATCAGGTGCCTGTCAAGTAAATTAAACATGATTTAGTTTAGTGCCTTTTTATTTTATTTTTTTATAATATATTTGCTCTGTTTGTTTATTTCTCATTCTCTGTTCTTTTCGTTCTTATATTTAACGTTTAGTGCTGAATTGTAATTGTCATTTACCCATGTGAAGCACTTCATAACTCTGTTTTAAAAGTTCTTAATAATAATACTACTAATACTACTACTACTACTACTACTACTAATAATAATAATAATGTAGAAAGAACAATGACATGAAAAACATAGAGTCATCCCACATCACTAACCCTATGTGCTTGATGGTAAATTCTGATATTTAATCAGATACTTTAATTATACTTTAGTCTCGTTTTCAATAGCTATACAGTTGTCTCACCCAGGGGCCAGCAGGTGGCGTGATGGTGTCTTACTGGAAGTTGCCTCCCTCCAGGGAGAACTTGGAAAGGGCCTCCTGCAGCCTGTGGTGCTCCTCTTCTACAATCTGAAACACACAAAATCAATATCACCTTTGGAACTGAGGACACACACGCGCGGACACGCACACACACTCACACAATTCAACCCTCTCCTCTTAACATCCTCTCTTCGTCTCCCTTGCTGCTTCTGTGACACATCCCATTGCAAGTGCTGGACATAATAGCCATTCTCAGAGACGTCCAATTTCACAATGCAATTTTCAACCAAGCAATAACAGTAGTGGTTAAATGGTTTTCTATTCTCTAGTTTCTCTTTGGTACCATTTTGTCCCTATTTGTCCCAAGTATACCACAGCTTGCTCCTTACTTAAGTTATCCTCAGTGAAATCCTCAATGCTCAGCTCTGCGTCTCTCTCAGTCAGCTTCCATCTTTTGTTATGTCTCTCATCTTTATCTGCCCCCGTCATCCTATCTGCTCCCTGCTCAGTTTCTCTCTATATTCTCAGCTATCTCCCTCTCACTCTTCCCTTTACCTGTAATCTCTTTAGATGTTCCTCCAGACTGCAGAGCCTACGGCACACTTCAACCATCCTCTCCTGGGACAACACCAGGGGCGCACTGATGCTTCTCTCCTCCTCTCCTTTCGTCCCTGCACCCTCTTTTTCACAAGTGTTATCACTCTTCTCCTCCGCTCCTCTGTCTGTGGTCTGGTTTTCTTCTGTGGACAGAAAGACATGATTTAAATGTGTCCATTTTGTTGTCAGTTACAGTAAATTCTATCCAGTAACACTGATATTTAACACCAGTAAAATCTTGAATTGCAAGGCTTTCCTGGTCACAATGTAACTCCTTATATTGATAAATTTCACTGTACTGCCATTTTATGGTGAAATATGTCTCAAAATCCTGCTTTTAGAATTAAAAAGAAGAAAACAGATTCTGCCATTACACTAATTCATTGATCTGGGGAATGTAAAGGTGCACTGTGATTAATGACCCTTTTAAATTTGAATCGCATGCAGGTAAGTTATAAACTCAGTAGACAGAGGGATAGCAGAAAATGGCACTTAGGTTTTTTTTGTTGTTGTTGTTTTTAATGGAGAAATAAAATAAAAAAAAACACTACACTCAATTTTCCAATCATGAAACAGTGAAACAGACATTCAAAAACAATTGAACTTCTATCAATGCCAAGAAGATACACAGCTAAGGGTGCTACCAAAGTAAGATATGACTTTGACTTGACTATATATGACTTTTAAAAGAATAGTTTGGGAAAGACTCTTGCTGAGAGTAAGATGGGAATATCGCCACCATGTCCAGATCAGTCTATTAAATATGAAGCTACAGCCAGCAGTGTTAGCTTAGCTTAGCATACAGACTGGGAGCAGTGGGAAACAGCTATCTTGGCTTTGTCCAAAGTGCCTATCAACACTTCTAAAGGTCACTAATTAACACTTCATATGTTCTTTGTATTATCTGCACAAAATAAAAATAAAAAAAACAATTAAAAACAACAATTTGTAAATTTACGTCATATACCTGTTGATTGACAGCTATCCATTTCTTGACTGGGCCTCTGTGATTGCTCCTCTCCGTTTTCTTCATCAGGCTGCGAGTCTTCTGATAGGCTGATGCTGCCGATCAGCAGCCTTTTCAGTAACATGACTAACAGATGAGAGAGATTCAGTGCTTTCGTTAGAAGGACAGACAAGCTGCAATGAAAGAATGGAAAGACAAGACTGATAGTTATAAAAAAAAGTCATCAACAGAAGTACAGGGAAGACCCTCATTCACCTTCATCCAAAGCACTGATGGCAACCTTCTCCTGATCGCTGTTGGAGTGGCCTATCAAGTCGAAGCCTTTGTCTGACAGGAAATCAATCAGCCTGTGCCTGGGGTCTGAAGACTTTTCATCCGTCAAGCTGTCCTTATCTTGATCTGCAGACGGACACAAAGCTTAACTTTGGCTCAAGCTTTCAGAAATGTGTTACAATAATACATTTGCACTGTTTATTAAGTGTTCAGCTGATAAAGCTCTGCGCTCTCACCACTGATGTTTTTTGAACCTCCATTCTCAGTCGGGCTCAGAGGCGCAGTCAGCCTGACGGAGAGAAAATGAGAAAAGAAAAGAGATATTCAGAGACGGGTGAACTTTGGCAGGCGATGAATATATCTTTCTCTCTTAACAGATGATTAAACACAGACACACTCACGCAGACACACACACACACACACTTACGAGGAGGGACTGAAAGGAGCTCCTCCACCTCCAGGAGGCAGCGTTAACCTCATGGGTGTTCCACTCTTCTTCAGATCATCCACTGCAGTCTTTATCACCTCAGTCCAGCTAAAAACACACATGTAAATAAAATTACAATTCATCCTATGAATTACCCTCTGAAACAAATATGATTACTGTGTATTTCTCTTCATCACTCACGTTTTCCTCTCTACAACAGATTGGGCCACCAGCTCATAGATCTGAGCACCGCTATCCCAGGTAAATATCACGTAGAAGGCCTTTCGATCTGACAGAGCAGGCAAAAAAAAAAAAAAAAAACAACAAGGCTGAGTGATACTTATCTCACAATGGAAGTGACCTGTACAATATTTACTGCTGTGGGCAGCTAACCTGTGGCCACCTCGCGGAGAAAGACTGAGTCTAGCTTGATGATGGGGCTCAGCATCTGCTTGCCCTCCTGCACGGCGATGTTACTCTTGCTCTGGCATTTGAGGACCATCTTGTCATCCTGCCTCTGTAGGAGCACCAGCATGTCCCCTAGCAGCACACACTGCACCTCTGAGAGACAGGGAGGAGAAGGAGTCAGACAGAGCAAAGGGAAAGACAGCAGGGGAAAGGATGGGTTCTCTGCCATTTCAATTCCTCATAAGTAGGTTACTTGTTTTAAGAATTTATATTTATTTGTTAATTTATTACCATTTCCACATATGGTTTATGAATCTATAGCCTTTTTTGTTTTTAGTTCTGTGATTGACAGTGGTTTTACTTCCCCTTCTTCCCCTATCTAGTGTGTGTGCATCTGTTTATCTGAGTTGCAAGCCGCTGCTGTTTGAAGTCGTGCTGTATTGAATTGAATTGAGGTTTAGGTTATTAAATTGAAATGGATAGAAAAAAGGAAGTGAATGGGCTTGTGAGATCTCACAAAATCCCCTTCACTGATGATGGGTTTCCTTTCATAGCAAACTTTAATCTACACATTTGAAAAAGGAAATGAAAGCTTTATAACAGTTTTCTGAATATCCCAAAAAATAGCTTGCTCAGTTATCTTTTGGCCGTTTAGATGCAGCAATCTAAGTGAATTTTATTAAATAAATATCATAAATACTAAATTGAGCTTGACACGTCTGGCCCGAGAAATAATTAAAAAAAAAGGTTTTGCAAATTTTAAAATGTCTGTGAGATGTTGGTCCTTGTTTCTGCAGAAATTGCTGATACAGAAAAACACAAATAAGTTCATGCTGTTTGTATGCAGGTCTCACGCATACACAAATACGTATTTACCAATTGCTTTCTCTTTTGTGACTTTCCAGGTCACAGCACCTTCATAAAGCATCTTCTTCTGAGTCAGGTCAATGTTCTAGAGAAGACAGAGGGAGAATAATGAAAAACCTTCTTGCAACAAAAATGTCAGCTAAAATCTGTTAAGTGCAACAGATAGTGCAAAAAAAAAAAAAACTTTGTTGAAAGAACCTTACCTTATATTCAGTATAAAGCTCATTACTTGGTTTGAGCCCTGATGTGTCCAATCTACGCTGGTAGTCCTTCAGAGTCTGGGAACAAGAAACAAAGATTAGGGGGTCAGACAGAGGACAGACAGCACAGCTCTGAAGTAAAACAACCAGAGACCTTCAGGAGTCTCAAAATGAGTTTACAAGACTCCAATTGGTGCTCAATCACTACCTAACAGTGTGTTGAGTGATGGATTGGGTGTTTCTCACCAATAGGTTCTCCATCACTTTGACCTCCTCATTGACATGGTTGAGGATCTTTCTGCAGCACTCTGCGCTCTGTTGGATCTTCTCCTTCTCTGCCAGGTCCTCTGTGGAGAGACAGAAAACACAGAGTTGAGGAAAATACAGCTTTCACAGCAGAGCCCAGACCAAAGCCATAAATCATGAGTGTACACAAGAGTCTGGGACGGACAGTAATCGATCGTTCAAATGTTTTGCTTGTGTGTGTAAGTTAGTTGTCCACATTTATCTTGTGTTCTGATTTAGATTGAGACATATGGTTAAAAACATTGCCATCTGTATTTTGAACAAAGAATACATCATTCACACTTCATATGTCGCATACTCTGTCTTTTTGACAAACCAAGATATAGGAAATGTAAGATTTCTGGGCATTATTATACACCATGAAACAACATAAATTTGTGTGTTGTTAGAGATTTTGCCATACTGTTTAGACTTAAATATCTGTAGATGTATTAGGCCATTATGAGCAGTGCTGCAAAATGATGAGCACGACTGCTTTATGGTAGTATTGGCCTGATTTGTCAAGTTATATGTCATCTAATTAGGTGAATTAACAGATATTCTTGTTCGCTTATTTCCTTATATTTACCCTAACATAACTGTCAACACTGAAAACACACACGCACGCACGCACACACACACACACACACACACACACACACACACACCTGTGCTCTTGGCAATATTCTCCAGCAGCAATGGGTACTTGGTCAGTCTCTGCATCTCTATAGGAATGATGTCCTTGAGTTGCAGCCTGCGACACTGGGGCTTACTCTCTGCCTCCTGGGATTAAAACACACAGACAGAGTCAGAATGAGAGCGCATGTATGGGACCACTTATGTGACTTCTTGCATGACCTTGCATCTGCGAGAGCATCCATATGTATCTTTGTGTTAAACAGTTTTACTATATGCATGGGGTCCAAACTGGGAGCCCACTATAGTTGTGGGGTCTGAAAGCTTTATGGGGAAAAACATGCTGGACCCCAAAAGTTGAGATGGCTGTTTGATGGTTGAGACCTGGTTTTAAGGGTCCGGTTTTGGGTTAGGTTTAGGGTTAAGCATTTATTAGTCATGGTTAAAGGACCGGCAGGCTGTAGAATTTAGTGGCATCTAGCGGCAAGGTTGCAGATTGCAACCAACAGGCTACCCCCCCTAAATCCTCAACACTGGGCCTTTAAGGTTAGGGTAAGTGGCTAGGTAATGCATTATCTCATTATGTCAACAACTATAGAAAGAGCAACGTGTGTGTGTACAGATAGTGAGTGTATGTGTGTGCTGCATGTTACCAGTATGAAGGAGTTGAAGCGTGGCTGGCTCTTCTGCCTGCTCTTGATCTGGTCCAAGGCCCACGACTGGTGACTGCAGAACCGAGCTGTCAATTTCTGGAACCACTCCCCCTCTGTGCCGCCAAACTGAAATGCACACACACACAGAGAGACGTGCACACACGTGCACGCGCGCACACACACACACGCACGCGCGCGCGCACACACACACACACACACACACATACACACACAATACACTATAGTCAGACTCTGTGATGTGCTTGCCAGAAGTAAAGAATGAGAGGAATAAAGATATGGGCAGAGGGAGAAAGAGCTGGAAAAAATACAGCCTGACAACTAATATAATTTCGTAGCTGTTATAGCCAATATTTTACTTTCAGAGATAAATACCTTTCAGTGTTTGTTAAAATAACAAAGTCAGATTTTGGCACAATTACTGCCAGATTTGGTTGTGAATTAAACTGTCAACACATATCATCCTTAAACCAACACAAACACTGAGAGCCAAGAGAAAAAGGAAGCTATAAAGAGAAAGATTATGATGACTCACCCTGTTGAGCACTGTGGGGCTGATGGATCTGACTATGAAATTGTCATCCCCACGCAGTTTCTTCAGGTTCTCATAGAAGTTATCTGGATTCACAACCAGAAACAAACAAATAATTTACTTTTAAAATAGGGTGAGAAACACTTCTTTATACAGTCAACAACCAATAGAGACAAAAGCATTAATGAAGGGCAAGTACTGAAACACTGAACTCTGTCTGTGGCCTGTGATGTCAATAAGGATATTTTTGTGAGTGATGTCGTTGTTTCTGATTTCTGTATTATTCTCTACTGTGCACCCAGTTACAGGCTGTTCAAAAAGACCGGTACATGCAGTTATCTTTATCACTGGCAACAAATACACAACAAGCAGTTTCTTGTTCTTTGTCCAATTTAAGTTTGGAGTCTAAATTTAGATTCAGTACATAAATGTTTTCGTGTTGGGTGGAGGGCAAGTGCAACCTTCATGTGTCTGACTGTGGGAGGATAAAAACACAAGTCAGAAAAAGGCTTCTATGCTGGAGCACTCACAGTGCATGTCAATGATCTCGTCCAAGTTGGGGAAGATGGCAGCAAGCTCAGTGGCGGTCAGGAGCTCCTCTCTCTCCAAAGGCTTAGAGAAGACCATCTGAAGAACACTTAACATTCGCACGTGGGCATGCTCTGTCGCGAACAACTCTGAAAGACGGCAGAGAATAGGTACAGGATGAGCCATGTTAAAAAGATCTTCAAAATTTGCTGCCTGTGCTGCAGCCTCATTTTATTTGCACATCTGTTTCCTTCTCAACGTGTGCTGCTTCGTCTTTCTTCTCCTCACCATTGATGACCTCCTGCCTCTTGGTCTCCTTCTTGTTGAGTTTGGACAAAGCTTCAGGGAGGGCCAGCTCCCTCCAGTTGGTCGGGTCACTCTCAAATTCCAGGAAGCGTGGCTCCACCTCCTCCAGCTGTGGGGAAGGGCTGGTTGGGGAGTGGCCAGGCCCTTCAGGAACTAAAACCGGTCCCTCGACACTGAGGAATGAACGAAGTGGAAGAAGAATTAGTTTAGATTGGTAACTACAATTCAAACTAAGTATGACTCAGGTGGCTATCAAGTGAAAAACACTTGGGATGTCTTAACATTAGATTATCTAAGGACGTTAAAAAGCTAGCAGGTATCTAGTAGAGCTCTCTATCAATGTCCTGTTCTATTCCTGTAGCTATAATATCAAATGGAAACTCACATTAAAGGTTCTGCAAACTATCGTCACTGCCACTACATGTTGCACTAGACCACCGCATCTCAGACCAAAACAAATGTTTCTTCAGGCAAAGGTAAGGTTCTCCTCTCAGTAAAGCCAGACTTATGTCTTAAATGACTCTAATGGAGCCGACAAAAACTTTTAAAACTTTTTGGAGGGATTTTCTGGCGGTCTACCAGCCAACCGGGGTTTGAGCCGGGAGTCCCAACGGCCAGTCCGCCTGTGCTTTGGTCTTATCTCTTTCTTTGCAGACTTTTTTTTTTTTTTTTAGCTAAAAAGGTGTTTTCTTCTGTCTAGGAAATTCTGGAAGGTGCTTTCACCTGAACACTGTGTATTGTACTGAGCCATCTCGCCTGTGGGCGGTGCCTATGTGTTTATAAACATGGGGAGGACCAATGGTTTAACAGGATGGACTCAAATGCACGAACATGCACATGTACATGCATGAACATGCTACCAGACCAGCTACCAAAACAACGACCAGAGAAACTCAGATTACCACACACACAGGGGGGGTGTGTGACTTCGTTCTCGGCTCAGGACGCCACTACTCCACTATATCTCTACATACAAAATAGTTGTTTGCTGCTATATTATTGTTTAAAATCTCGTTTACAGAACATTTAATAATTACTCCTAGCTGTATTTTAAGATTAACATTGTTTTGCAAAATCAGGCATATGAATAACTACTGAAGCTTACAATGTCTGTGCTTTAGAGTAAACACTATTATGAGAATGGGTAAGTACAAAGGCCATGGTAGTTTTCTGTTACAAAAAAAAAAATCACATGATTCTCCTTTTATCACACTATTAATGAATAACTTGAAACCACACCACCACACTTTTACGTGTTTCATTTTTCCTCTTTTTCCAGCCTTGGTGCTTTACCGCTGTTGGGCTTTATTTGCACACAACCAGCTCCTCCACTGGACCTCCATGATGACAGGAGCTGTCACTCTAAGGATTTTTATAAAGCAGCTGCCATAGAATCATACAATAACATACAACTTCACTGTGGTTAATCGGGATCCTTTACTGTTCCCCTCTGAGTCCTGACATTTACAGTCAACTAACAGCAAGTAAACCCTTTATAATGGGCTGCACTTCATGTTTACCAAATGCTCCATATTGACCTTACTCAATAGTCATTCCCCTAAAGAGCTAAGTGTCTGAACCCGCACTGAGAATGAGAGTGTTGTTACTCACTCCCTGTCGGTCACAGCAGTCAATAGTGAGTCAGTAAACCTGTCAGCCAGATTGATTCATTTCACAGGAGACAACAGACGCGTGCCCTTTAGAAATAAATTGTACTTATCTTCATTAACTGCCACTCCAAGACCAATTTAAATATGCCTCCAAGGTGATCTATACAATAGTTCTGAATGAGCCAGGTACATTTGATCCATCAGTAATAAGCTCTTTATTGCTAATCATTTTGTTTAACTGCTTTCTGGTTATTTCAGGACTGCTGCACCGGCTCTGTATCGTCTTTCAGTTTTTGGCATCCTGTCTGTCCCTGTTGTGCACCTCTCCAGCCAGAGGCTTTAAGAAGAGGTTTGTCCATCTTACGGATGGAGGTGCTGGGGGGTGAGCGGGGCAGGTGATGTTGTCGTGGTAGAAAGCGGCTGGAGGTCCACATCACTACGGGAGCGGGACTGTTTGGCCCTGGAAGAGCCACGGCGACGAGATGAGTGCCGGTCCACGCGAGCACTCTCGCTACGAATCACTTTCCTACTGTAGGGAGGGAAGGTGGGAGAGGATGGGGGAGGGAGGAGAAAAGATAGAAGAAAGAATAAAGGGAAGGAGTATTTGGGATAGAAAAAGAAGGAGGGAACAAATGCAATAAAGGACAGATGGATAAAAAAAGAAAAGAGGCCAAAGGAAGGATGCAGTGTGGAAGGAGGAAACAAAGAGATGCCCAAAGGCAGTGAAAATAAAAAACGTTGTTGATGGGAAGGACAGTAGAAAAGAAAGTATCCCAGTCATATGTAGTCGGTGAGGAGGATAAATAAGTTGAGGTACATTAGTAGAGGATTTATGCAAAATAAAAAAAGTAGTTGTCCAAAAAGGAAATGGAAAAAAGTGACATCAACAAAAGAGAGAAAGAGAGAAAATGAGTCACATTTAAATATGCATGACATGTGACATGCATATATTTGTTAGACAATGAAATGTTTAGAGTATGCTTCATATACTGTAGACATTACTGGGAGCAAATCTAGTACAGTATGTTAAGAGAGTAGCCATGCATTGCTTCTACACAGAGTACTGTTTGTGCCAAATGTTTTTAGTTAGGAAACTTGAATAGTCATTTATCATCTCAACAGTTCTCCAACTTCACACAACGTGCATACACATCCACTACAAATAATCCAACTGATCTCAACAATCAAGCTAATTCTAACTCCTTCACAAGCACATTAAAATACTTAGCCATGTAGTCTGTTTGTGTTATGTATCAGTAAAGGAGTGCAGGGCTCAATGTGTGGTCTGTATGCATTGGAGTGTGGCGTTTTGTGTTTGTACATGTGTGTGATATGTGATCAGTATAAGGCCTGAAGCATGTCCATGACTCTGTCAAGGCGCTGAGACCCACCTTGTCTTCCGTCTGTAAAAACACGGGACACCACATAGTTACACACCCACCTTTACACAACTATTGTGAGCCACAGAAACAACCACAACATGCAAATGCACACCCCAACACAATATTCTAGACAAATGTTTAAACCACTGTCATGGAGTATCATGCCAAATACGATGCCAAAGCCCCTGGCACAACATGTAACCGCACACACTGTGGAGACAAGCAGGACAAAGGACGGGCCCTGGCCACAATAGACACAGACACCTAGAAAAGCACAAGGGACGAGCAGCAAAAATGAACTATGAATTAATAAACTAAAAATATATTTCACTTTTGACTATATTACTAAATAACCGCACAGTGGTTTACAAGATTTAGAAGCACACAAGATTAGCTACAAGGCAAAGCTGCTAATGTTCACATTTTTTAAAGCTTTAGACAAGATATTAGCATTTTTTTTAATGATGGCTAAAATGTCTGATTTAAAACCCAAACCTGCTTACTGGGAAGAAAGCTTCAACATGGAAAGGCTCATCTATAATCAGTGCTATATAACCGTAACAACTACAAATGTCTCAAGCCTAGAAGAAATCACCAGTGTATTGCAAAGATGTACCTGAATCCAATAGAAAAAAACAATGTCTATATGCAACAAAAACAGAAATTAAACTCTGTAGTAAACATTAGGAGATGCACAACAGGACACACACTGAAGAAGACAAATAGGACAGGATGATATTAGGAAGAGAGCACACGTGCCATTGTGGGGGAGAAAAAGGAGGGAATGAGGCCATGAGGGAGAGGGGAGACAAAGGGCAGGAAGGGAAGACTGGGTCCGAGTTCACCTGTTGAGGATCCTTCTCAAAACTGCAGGCTCTGTTAGCTAGCGAGCAACGGGCAGCATGACAAAAGCTAGCACACAGCAGGGACAGACTGCAGCAGGAGTTTTACCACGCTCCCTCAGCCTGAGCACTTCAGACACATTTAGCCTCTGCCCGTTTTCCCCTGGTTGTTGGCTCTATACAGTCTTTACGCTGGAGACCTCCATTTCAATCTAATCATAATCTTATTACAATCTATAATCCTGTAATTGCTTATACTCTCTTACTGAGTCACCGCACTGCAGTTATGATCTCACTTCCTAGATGCTACTTTCTTTATTACCATCTCCAACCTCCTCACCTGTCTTTCTCCGGGTTCTCCTCTGTGGGAGTGTCGTTGGGGGAGGCGGGCTCCCCAATGGTCAGCGCACCGGCCAGCACGACAGGAGACACATCGCCCCCATCTGACACGGTCGAAGGCTCTAAGCGATTGCTCGAGAGGCCTGGAAGATTAGAAAAGGAGGCAAGAGAACAAATGAGGTGTTATATGCCACCATTTTTTTATGTTGAAAGACTTAATTGGTGCTTTCATCCTGTAAATTAACAATTGCATATCAATTATAATGGATACATAAAGTTTATCTATTTACATGTGAGTAAAGTATATCATTTTACACAAGCAAACAAATGCTAATTTTCTTTCAAACTTCAAATGCTGATAACACATAGTGATATACTATTTATAGAACTGTAAGATATTACTACAATAATATATGTTTTAATTTAATTTCTCCTGCTTTAGCATTTACAGTTTGCATTGTGTTTATTTATTTATTTCATTTAAATTTCGCTTCATTTTAAAGACTATTCTCTTTCATTTGAAATTGTTAAGCTCTGTCCCTGCTGAAGAGTAAATTAAGTCCTGCTCACAGACAAGTAACAGGAACTGCTGTCAAAATGTAATATTAATCTCCGTCAGTTTATCAACTGGTTATAATTAGAAACTAAAAGTGGCCCACTCCAGGCTTCATACTACGCAGATGAGCAGGCTTACCATCACTGTGTGAAGACTCGGGGCTGTTGGTGGCGCTGATGTTGTTGCCTGAGCCATCAGTGACCTCTAGGCCAGGTAGGGAGGCGGGGCCTCCGCTGGAACCAGACTTCCTGCTGGGTAGGGAAAGGGCTGCAGGGTCGGTCAAGGAGCCTCTGCTGGGAGCTGGACCCTTACGCTCCTGAGTCACTTTCTCCTTTTCCACTGAGGAGGAGGAAAGAACACGATGAGTTTAGAAGACCTGAACTACAGGCAATGCAGACGCAGAAAAACAAAAGCATTTCGGTCAGTAAAAAAAGGACAGAGTTGTTGTGAGACAAACAAACAGACAAGATGAGTATGGTGCAATCAGGGCCTCTGCAGAAAATTAAAGGGTTAGTTTGGTATGAGAGAACATCCACAATTCTGTGTGTGAGACAAGTGTGCAAAGTGTGAGGCTTTCCGGTGATTAACACACTATATAGTATGACTAATTCTTCTAACACCCACCCTGAAACATAGCATCAACTAAACAATGCCCCACCCACATCCCCTCCCAGTTTGACTTGGAACATGCAGACATGCTTATGGGTTGATTAGTAAGGATGTAACCATTCTACAGATAAAAGAGGGGGTGGGAACTCTAGACGACTTGTACCTTCAGCCTCCATTTTAGGTTTGACCTCAGCTGTAACAGGAAAGAAGGGCAGGACAACATGTTCTCATATCCAGTATATCAAAATATAAAGACACTACAAATAGTTATTTTAAATGTTACTATAATATATAATAACAAATATTTACATCATATGTACATTTAGAGATTTCAATACTTTCACAATCATTCAGAAATCAGTCAGAAATGGACAAAAAATAACAACGTGGTAGGGCTCATATGTGATGTTTGCTGAGACACAAAAGTAAATACATACTGCTGCCTGCGATCCAGCTAATGCCAGGAAACACCCCTCTGGGCTTGGCCTTCGTGGATTCATCTTTCTTATTCTGGAACATAACACAGATAGGGAGTAAGAAAGAAGGTCAAATCAAAAAGACATGTAAGGGCTGCAAAACTACAAATGCTACTCCATAAAGGTTTAATGATGACAGTGCAGTGCATTTGTTGACCTGTCAGATTAGTGTTTTATTTATTCATTGGGTTTCTCTGACAGGAAAAGGCATGTTTACCTTTACCAGTTGTCTCCTGAAGAAACCTCCTCTGGACTTCTTACTGTCAACTGCCCTGGTTTTAACCCCAAGGTGCTTCATGTAGAAGGCGACCGCTGAAAAGATGGATTGGCTACGGTAAAAGGTAGAGTAGTGAGTTAATTAATACTGTTTGTTGCATTATAATGCATTTGCAAACGTTCTGATTTGAAAGATTTATTCAGGATAAATAAAGATTCAATTCCTGGTAATGCTGGAATAAAAATAAACTTCTTTGATTACTATCCTTTGTATATTTCACATTAAAAGGCTGCAATAAAGGGCAGAAATTCTGCAATAGTCTCTGGTGTCACTGATGGCAATGCTGAGAGACTTTTGACAAAATGGATAGTGCAGATGAGGGAAAAATGTGAGGATTAAAAGGAGGACTAACAGATGCAGGGAGGGGAAGAGCAAGGTGGAGACTTGAAGATGTCCAGAAAGGGAGGAGGAGGAGGAGTTGAAAAGAGTGGGGAGGAGAGAACAATATAACACAAAGAGATAAAGGAGGAGCTGAGGAGAAATAAGAGGAGTTGGGTGTAAAAAAGGGACTAAGGGAGGAGCCTCTGGGGAGTGCACACAACAAAAGTACAAGTGTCTCTCATGACCAATCACGGCACAGTTTTACAGAGCGTACTGTATGAAGAAACTGTCAATTCAACATAAAGAAGTTGAATTGCAGAGGATCAGAACTCTTGAGAAAAAAGCATAAAAAAACTAAAGCATGGTTTAATAATTCATGTGCAACTTATTAACCAAGAAATAGAAAATTTGAGAATGCATCTCAGTCACTTGACAAGACACCATTAAGGAGGGGATTGACAATTTTTGAAAAAAGTCCGAAGCTGATAACTTGAGTGTCTCTTGTGCAACTCAATGGAAAGAAATGTTGTAATGAGTATTTAATGCACTTAAACCAGAATGCAAAAAATGTTGTGGTGTGACCACACCCAGGCTTAGAGAGAGCATGCAAAGACTAAATGAGCTCATGTGCACAGATATAACATTAATGCAAATATTCTATATAATATTCTCTTCATTTAAAAAAAAATAAAATAAAAAACTTAACTCACCATTTTTCCTCGTCCGAGACAATTGTTGGTCTGAAGAAAAAAAAAAGACAAATGTCAGTGATGTTATTCCTGCAGAGGAAAAAAAGAAGTGTTATCTTGCAGCATCAAGCTCACCTCTTCTTTTTAAGTAGCATTTTTCCTCTCTCTTGCTCGACTGATTATCAACTGTGTTTTGGGCCGGTGGAATCTGAAGTGGCTAAGCTTTTCCTGATCCAACTTAAAGCTGACTGTAATGTGATTGTGTTCAGAATAGATGCTATGGAACATATTCTAAAATTTGCAAAGAAAAGAGAAAATAAAAAAAAATAAAAAAAAAGATCAAAAAAGTGAGAGATGCATCAAAAGCTGCACCTCTGTCTGTTCAAACTATTTAAAAATCAAACTTGCAACTCTTGAAGATTTGAAAATAATTCAAACTATTGCCTCCAGTCTGTCTAAAACTTTTTTCTGCTCTGGTGTGTCTCTCCAGCAAGCCGTCTGCAAAGGAAATCCAAACTCAAAAAATGCTCCAACGCAGCGGAAATGTCTATTTAACCATGTTTTTGTCTGATGCAACATGCAGGCAAGACTGTGGAAATTGGACACTCATGTTTTGCTATGAACATAAAGGGTGGGAGGGGTTTCCCCGTGGATTTCCCTGCATAATCCAATGAAATGGTGTGGTTGCCTTGTTCTCATCAACAGAAAGACCAATGAGAAGCAGATGGGGGTGAGGTCACTGTGTTGTGGTCTAGTGAGGAAGGGGGTGTGTGTGTGTGTGTGTGGGGGTTACTGGGTACAAGAGTGTGGGAGAACGTAGGAGTGAGGGGAATAGAGAGATGATTGTCAGGGGGAATGAATAGAGCAAACTGAATGAAGCATCTGTGCATCAGAGATAGAGATACAACTGTGTGAGAGTAACTGAGAGAGTCAAAAACTGAATTATCATGTCTTTGATACAGACTGCTTTGCAGGCTTTTTGAGTCCTCTCCACTGACAGCGTGGTTTTATCCACAGGATGAGTGCTGCTTGTGCACAGCACATCTCCTTTCATTTCTGTTGTTCACTTTTTTTTCCTCTTCTGACAAGATGAAGTTAGACAGTCTTCTGCCCTCTCCCTGGCCTCCTCTCCCTCTCTGTTTGACTCGCCTCTTGTAGAGGATCCCACATTGTAGTTGGCCACGGGGTCAAGGATAGATTAACTTTCCCCCTAGATCTCTTTCTTTCTTTCTTTCTTTAACCGTGTCCAGGGTGGGAGCATCGATAACCCTCTGGCCCTCTCTCTCCCCTTCTCTCTTCCGATGTGTAACCCCTCCACCACCACCACCACCACCCCCCTTCCTCCGGTTGGCAAAATGCCACGGGAGAGCCTTCCTGCCAGCGTGGCACTGCTGACTCCATCTTTTCCTCTCTGTCTCCTCATTTCCTTCTTGCTCTATTGTGCTCTCTTCCAATCACTTCAGTTCTCTAGTCCAGTGAGCCTGGTTTTCTCCATCTCCCGCTGTATTTGTCGCTGGGCTTTGTATTGAATGGGTTATGTGCACGGCTGAAGTTGACTATGCCTTCTGTAGAGCTTTGTAGAAAGTGAAGTGCCAGCTTCAGAGGGAACAGATCTGATTTTAAACTGCTTTGACAGACCAGTCATGTTCCCAGCGTAAAGCATAGAGCAGCAGGTAATAGAGAGAAGACTATTTTCCCCACTGTCCAATTACTGTTTGAGAGTTTTCTTTTAATAATATCTTCCCGACAGCTGTGTTGTTGTTTTCTTCTGTGTGAGAATTGCAATTTATTTGGGTTTTTTTTCAGTCATCCGTCAAATTTAACTGATGTTCACAATTCTTCAGGGGCGAAGGAAACGCAAACAGGAACACACAAAAGGTACTTTCTAGTTCCTAGGTCCTCTGGTGGCACAGAAACAGAAACTCTCTGGATGAAAAGGGCCAAATATCGCTCAGTCCTGGATGATTTCATTATACTATAGGTTTATGTAATGTCCATTTTAATTATATCAATTTTAATGTCTGAGAAATCATGTTAGATATAATAAACTACTCCAGTTACTATCATACCAGTTGCTGTGGCTGGGAGCCAATTTGAGGCCCAAATCAAATCTGTAGTGAATTCAAGCTGTTTTGTCTTTGCAATTGGGAACAAAAGATTTAACCTTACGTGCTACAGTCATCTAAAATTTACCTAAAATCCAAATTGAACTGATTTAAATTGCTGCATGGATTATCAGGTTTCTACAAATTTAAAGTTTTCAATCTCACTATTAGCAGCAAGTGCTACAGAGTTGTAACAAGTGAGCACTGTTCTTACTGAAATGCCTCATGGCACCTTTGAGAACCAGATTGTTTTGTACTGTTTTTTCAACAGTGCTAATCCAAGCCTTTGAAAACAGCACAGCCACATAAACTCTTCCTAACACTGCCATAAGAAGCAGGGACGAACACTCACTGTGTCTCAGACATTTTGTCCAGCAGGTTCTCGGCCACAGACTTCTCCTTCATCTCCACCGGGATGCGGTCGGTGGAATAGTGGCTCTCCACGTCGACCAGCTCAGCCTCATTGGGGGTCATACCCATCTTCCTCTTCTGCCTGTGCGAGACAAAGCCGGAGGAGGCAGCAGCAGTTTGGCACACTTGTCAAACATAATACGGAGAGCAGAGAATTGACACAGTATATTGATGCATGTTTTCCCAATTCAGTGAGCAGACACATAATGTAGTTGAGGAGGGCTGCTCAGTGCATTAACATCCCTTAAATATGACTTTTCATAACTGATCCAGGTCCCTTGAGAGTGGCTACTCAACAGAAAGCCTTTTAATTTAGGAAGTCAACACATTCTCACCATCCTCTCCATATTTGCTTATTTGTGTCTTCTCAGGTTTGATTTTCTGAAAAGATTCCTCATGAATGTTCTGCCTGTGTTCATCTAAATCCAAGGCAGCCTATCTAAAAGGTTAAATAACTAACCTAAGCCTTAGCATCACGGCGACAAAGCGCTGAAAAAGATAGTGAGAGATCAGGATGACCTTTTCTCAAAGGAAGGCTTGAGTAATAGTTGCTTGCAGCAGCTTAGCACTTAGATTTTAACAGATGTTATAAAGGTGACAGAATCTGCATTTGAGGCACCTTTTTTTGCACACAGTGAACACAGGTGGGGAGCCTGCAGGTTCTTACTGCCGTTTGGATGAAGCAATGCCTTTTATAATGTCATAAATCATGTTTATGTCTCAAATATGAACATTCAAAGGTAGCTTTCTCTGGGGTGGATTCCTCCTCTAATACAAGTTTTAACTCTCTCTCTCTCTCTCTCTCTCTCTCTCTCTCTCTCTCCTTGCCTTGAAATTAAGAAATAAAACTAAAAAATACTGAACTGCTTTACTGCTTTGCAAAACTGTCAGAAGTCATGTTAACTGTTCATGTTCAAGTTTTCTTGTGTTAACCACAATTAAAATTTGAAAAAAAAAAATCTGAAAAATGTTCAAATCAGCCAAATCAGTTGTGCTGAGAAGCATGAAAGATAACTGCAACACCTAGTCTCTCCAGGCATACATACAGTACATAATATGCTATAATATGCTTATTTTTTAAATCATAGCTAGGAGCATAAGGTCCTTCAGCACATGTCAACAATTGTTCCCAAAGAAGACTGCAGTGATCATGGCCTGAGCTGAATATTGTGGAGCTACATAATGAAAGTCTGGGGTATAATAAAGACTATGCTAGACGGGCTGAGTTGAGTTCAGGTTGGAGGCTTCTTACCTGAAGTCCTCCAGCTGTTTGGCCACTTCAGAAGCCTGCATGAACTGAACATCCTGGGCAAAGCGTCTTTGGGTTTCCTCAGGGAGCAGATCTGGACGGGTTCGGTCTTAGAGAATGTGGACAGCGAGTAAGTCAGAGGTAGTGATACAGACAATGAGAAACCGAGCTGGGTTGCGGTGTCCATAAACGATAAAGAATATGGTATGACTTTAACTAAATATACCACAGGAAAATAACTTACCCAACTCAGAGGACACATTGTATGGTACTGTCACTCTGAGAATCTGTAATTTGGAGCAAAAAAGAAAATAGGTGCAGTGACAGGTATAAGAAAATTATTTATTTAAAGCATATGTAAGGTATAAAGGATTTATGACTGAGAGTTACTGCATCTATTCTTTGTTTTTCTCTATATGTATAGTTTCCTTTTTTTGTGAACCCAAGGAAAAACATTGTGGCATAAACCGATAGGGAACCAAGTGAAGTGATGCAGTAGCTAAATATCACCACAAGGGGTCATTTGAACACTATAAATAAAAAAGACGCCACCAAGAGAAAAAACAGATATTCCAAATGGAAGATACATTGCACCGTCACTGACATGAAAATAACCACACGGGCCAACTTTAAGTCAAAGGGTTTACAGGAGATAGGGTTTAAAAAAAGAGGGGCTAAGAGAGGATGATTCGTCCTAAAGGGCTTTCCCACGATCCTCACAGGAAGCTGTGGGGTCGGACAGACAGGCTGGGAGGGAGGGAGTGCAGCACAAGCCAGCTGAGCTGACAGACATGCACAGTGCATGAGCTTTGAGGAAGAAATATAACAAAGAAGTGACAGAGACCAGGTGTGCCAGGAGAAGTGACAGAAAAAGACGGACAGTGAAAGGTGCTGCAGAGACACAGACTACAGACTGACGACACACAGCCGTGCCCTCACATGCAAACCATGTGCACACAATGTACTCGTCTCCCCTGAGTCCAACTTAGAGACTACAGCTGATTATATCAAATTCCTATTGATACAACACTATGAGAAAAACATAACATCCATATTGCAAAGGCTGCTATATTTTTCTAAACTGATTTTTATCTAATATGTATCACCAAGCACAACAAAGAAAAAAAAAACTGAAAGCAATGGGCTTCAATAGACAGTCTAAAGACCGAATTCATCCAAAAGTCAATCATTATAGGAGCATTGGATGAGTTTCAAAGCAGAAAACCATGCAAACATAATTTGATATGTGAAGTCATAAAGCATCTGCAACATCTGCTAGGGTCATCACTATAAAGTAATGAGTCCAAACAGTGCAGTGGAGGTCTTCACTGACAGAAATTGTTGCATCCTACTCAAAAAGGAGCTGAAATGACCTGAGTTCAAACACTGTCTAAAAAAATGGAAACATATCTCAAGAGGCCAACTGTGCTTCTTTAAAGAGGAATTGTTCATCGCATGTCACTTCATCTCTTAAAGCATCTAGATAAAGCATTCATTCACAAATTGATATATATCTAATAAGATACTGCATTTGTCTCGTTATCAGTGTGATGTCCCTGCACACTCCTGATTAACATAGCTATTTTTATTTACCGTAGGTTTACAATACATTTAATGTGTTTAAACTTTATTCATGCATGCTTCCCTTTTTTGTCACTGTTTTTGGGCCAGTTTTGTGACATTTAGGTTACTGACTATTTCAAATTTGCATGTAGACAAGATCTTGCAGGAAGTTCAGTGCAGTGTGCTACTTACTGCACCCTTGTCCAAGAAGGTGTTGTAGAACTCCACAAATTGCTTCTTGGTCTCTTTGGCACTGAGGGTCCTGAAGAGGTCAGCATGGAGGTAACACAGCTGAGAGAAGAGAGGCAGACAGAAGATCAGTGAGTGCTGATGAATTTCAATAGCTTTTCCACGCTGCTTCCACAATTACCTGAATATTTGAGATCGCTATACACTCACTTGTCAGTTTAGGAAGGAGGATTAGGAAGACTAGGCTAAAATTAATGCCGTGCACAATGACAGTTCTACAGTAACTCCCACCTTCATGAGGGTTATAATGTTCAGTTTGTGTTAAAACTGTATTAAACAGGTGTTGATTCAACTCTATGATCATTTTGGAGGCTGAGATTTGTGCTGCTGTTGAACTGTATTGCATCACACAAAGAGGTGTATCTGTTGCTAAGCCAACCATCATTGATTTGAATGAGGTGGATAAAATAATAAGGACACCTGTCAACATAATGACATCATTTTGATACATAAAAACTAATTTCTGTCAATTTTACCTATGCACGTAGAAGTCAAGGTGCTGACATAAATCGCCAAATCACAGAGACTAACTGGATTGTAATCCTAATGACATAATGCAAAGGCCTCAATCTCTATATTTTAAACACTATAATAATTGTTTTCTATGTGGGACCTTGGGCACACACCAAAACAGAAACCAGCAGACTAAGCAAGCAGCCATTAACTCAACAACACAGACACTACTGTTTGTGTAAACCCTACACAGTAAACACTCTAATGCTGTGGCCAACTTCTATTCTCCACATGGACAAATGTGAGGAAAAAGGAGAACAAGGGAGAGGGTGAGGGAGGGAGGGAGGGTGTCATGGCTATGGGAGGTGTAATTGTACCTGGGGTAGGTCACAATGTCTGCATGCGGAACAAAGGGGAAAGGACAGGCATGCTTTATAACACTGTCAAGCCTTGAAATGTAAACTCTTGTCTAAAAAAGAAATTGGTGAAAGCTCACAGGGTATATGAGTTATGATTTTGCTTTCATAATTAATTAAGTCAATCAGGTGCAATGACTTTGAATTCAGAGTGGAGTCTAATTAACATAAAATCACACACTCTCTCTCACAGGTAAATCACTTGTCTGATCACAGGTATTTGATTTGAGGATGATTAGTTGAAAGTTGGCTGAGGGCAAAGCTTTGTCAATATACAGAAAACCTGTATATACTGGAACTACTTGTTCTCCATTTAGCTGCTTTGGTTACCCTGGGACTCCTTAAGATGGTGCTCATCTTGCTCACCCTGACAGCCCTAACAGACTCTGTTGACCAGTGGAGCTGCCACATTCCCACATCTCACTTTGTGAATCACAAGTTTTCATAACATGAAGGCCACAACAGAGAAAATCAGACCCCTGGTTGTAATAATTTCAGCTGTTGAAAAACAATAAAATGTGTTTTGGAAGAACAGTCATTAACAATTAAATAAGTAGCATCTCTATCCTGAGCAAATTAATTTTCATTATTATTCTAGCCACAATCGTGCAGCTCTTTAAACGTTCATCTTGGACTGTGACCTGTCTCATGTAGTAATGCACCGATTCCATACAGTGGAGCAGCATCAGCACCTATAGAGTGACCTTACTAAATGGAATGGGCATCTTTTCTGTCTAAAGGCAGACACAACAACTGCAACTAATGATTATATTTATTATCAACTAATCCACCACTTAGTTTTTTTTTTGATGAATCAAAATTTCATATTTCATATTCCCAGAACCCAACATCATATATTAAATTGTCATTTTATCCTGGCCAACTGACAGAAAAAAACATTTAATTCAAATATCGTTGATTAATTTTCTGTTAAACACACACACACACACACACACACACACAGATAAAAATGCACTCAACACTTGGATTATAGGCGTCGCAGTTCTCACCATGGGAGCAGGGTCAAACTGTAAAAAGACATGTTGCATGAAGATCAGCAGGTGGGTTGGCCGATCTTTCAACAAATCTATATGGTCAAAGAGTGCACACTGGTCTTCCACCGCCTGCGATAGGGAGACGATGAGAGAGAACATGCAAAGAAAAAATTTAATTGGGCGATGATAATAAAATGACATTCAGCTGCTATGAGTCACTCTTTTATTCACTCACATCGTTCAGATCATTCTCGAAATCCTCATCCTCAGCCCCAATGATGCTCATGGCTGGGTTAGAGCACTGAGCCCCAAACACACCCTGCTATGGAGACAGAGAGAGAGAGAGAGGGAGGGAGAGAGAGAGAGGGGGAGAGGGAGGAAGAAAACAAACAATTAGCAAACCATTATGTGCTATACTTTCAATGGGTAAGCTATCTCTCTTTGACATGCTGAGCCCCCGCTGAGCAGAGCCAGACATAAAGCCAAATTAAGGTTTGGACAAAGTGAACTTTCCCACTGAAAAATAACATCAAGCGGAAGGAGGGAAACCGTCCCAGCATGCAATCCGGCTTCGTGAAGAGAGAGACGGCCTTAATGTGTCATATCGCTTGTGGTCCTTGAAATAAGTAGGCTCCCATTCATATGAGCCAAGAGAGGCAAAGGAATAAGCTTTGGCTACAGGTAAAGAGTGCTGCACTTGTCTTTTATCATGGACAACTAACTTTGCTTCATTCTATTTAAATAATGGCTTGAACTATGATAATCCAAAACCACTGACAAAGCATTACTTGAGTTCAGTAAACCTTAATTTCTCTTGGAATAAATCATGAGGCTTCTGGGAATGGGACACTGATAATGAACTGATAATGAAGCAATTAAAAAGGTTTTTAACTAAATAATCTCAAGTATTTTATTAAGCTTGGTGTCCTCTGTGCAGTGCTGAAGTCCTCTTCCCCGAGGCTAGACTAAAAAATTTAGTTTGGGTGTTGAACTCTGGGGAACAAATGATTCGATGAGTAACACACAGTGCGAATTCTCTCTAAAGTTTGGCCAGATCTTGCCTCTGGAAATTGTTTTTCAGACTAGTGTTGGGTTCAGTAATGCACTCAGAAGAAAACCCTCATCTAGTTGCTATGACATAAACCCTCCAGGTCTAAAAATGTAACTAGACTGATCTGAAATTAAAAGGTTTATTTATGCCAATCCTTGCCTTTGAAGTCCATGAGTGGAGGGAGAAAAAAAAAATGCATCGGAGTTGGTGACCAATTTATCCCTGCCCTTCACACCCCACACCACTTCCCCTGCACGCATACACACCCAAAAAACACAAACAACACATAGCCCTTGTATTCAGTTCTCTAAAGGCCGCAGACCCAGCGCCGCCACCAGGGAACACCCAAACGCACACAAATGAACACACATCAAAAAAAACCAACAGCTAGACCGTACATTTACCATTGTCCACTGCTAAGTAAGTACAGAGGGCAATGTAAGAACAGAGCCAAAGAGGTGTAAGGTGAGTCAAAGTAATGAGAGGAAAAGGGTGTCAATGGTCCCTGTAGAGAAAAAAGCCTTGAGAAACAGTAAGGAGCATATTAAAGATTTTATCAGGAACTTATTGTAAAGACTCATGAGCAGAGTCGTCATACTAGTCAAAGCTAAAACACTTCTCTTATCATATATCTTACCTGATTTTAGTTAATCCAGCTCCCTTTTATTTTATCCAGTCATCCGTGTTAAAAGCCCGTCTTGATTTATTTTGTTTTGCACTGTTGTCATTGTCTGTTTTGGCTTTATGTTGTAATGCACTTTTTTGCTTTTAGATTGTAAAGCACTTTGTAAATGTTGAGAGCATTGCTCTAGACACAAAATTCATTGTTATTATTTTATATGGCAAGAAGTTAATAATCCCAGCCATCAGAGGTTTTCTATACCATGGTAGCTGTCCCTTTAATATTTCTGGTTTTTGGGTTAATTTCTGGTCAAGACAGTTTATGGCAATATTAGATTTGCATGATTGGTGCATCAATGTGATGAAATAACTTGATTTGTCAAATATATGATAAGATTTGAAAAGGCAAAACCAGATAGTCCTCCATGGTAACTTTATCTATATATGGTGTCTATTTATATTTTGATATTCATCAAGACAACATAAAATAAAATACACCACAATAGAAGATTTTATCCACATCATCCAACCTTTCTATGCATTTCTAAAACACTCAGGTGATTCATGTTCATTATGTTCTTTGGATGTGTCCCCCAATTAATAATGTAAAAATGTTCAATATGAAATTCTAAATTATTCTGATTAGATATGCAGAATTAATAATAGATTCAGATTTGCTAATAAATTTGAACACAGTTGGTAGTTGAGTCAATTAAAGCATGTTTTTGTACATGTGAACACAGTATGTCTAATTATGCACGTGCGTGGTTATGCAGACCACACATTCACATTTATTGCAAAATTACTTAGTGGTTAGAGTTTACATGGAAATGCGACTGTGTACACAACCACAATTCGATTTATGGACTGAGGACAGTGTATCTGTATGTGCACAGTGGTGGGCAGGATGGCTGACAAATACTTTCAGGTCAAGGTGAGTTCTTGTACAGAGACAGAGAGAGGAACAGAACTGTTAGTCAGGAGAGAGAGAGAGAATGTGTTCATTCATGGCCATTTCCAGTGGGCTGCGGGTTGAGAAAGGCCAGTGCTAGAGCAACATGCGTAGGAGGGGTTAGCTAAACAGAGAGACACAGGAGCGTCAGGGCCACGAACGGACATCAGCATCGACATACACACACACAGAGCCACCGAGCACTTTACCAAAGTGAAACTTTCACAGAGACATGCCTCCTCTGTCACATATACACACACACACACACACACAGCCACCGAGCACTTTACCAAAGTGAAACTTTCAAAGCCACCTTACCAAGACAATGAAGAAGTTGTTATGTCACCATGACAACCACAGATATAACTGCTGCAAAAACAGCTCTAGTTATTTCCTGGTGGAAAGATAAGATGCTTTCACTGTTTTCTTTCACTGACAGTGTGGTGGATTAAATGTGAACCATCAATTTGGTCTCTAGAACCTCACGTAGCAAGATTGATCTGTCAGATTAATTTGTCTGTAGATGCACCAACTTTGTTTATTCTGTGTCATCTGTAAACATATGTCAAGTCAATTTTGTCTGTAAAGCTCAAAATCACAAATGTTCCTAAAAGGGGCTCAACAAAAGACTCCTTCTATTATTGGATCTGTGACACAGATGAGATTCAGATTTGGATTAAAAATCCTAAAATTTTATGTCAGAACTGTCAGAACTAAATAAAGTGAGTTGGGCCACAACTAAATTTATTTTAATCTGGTGTTTTTTTCTGTTTCCTTCTCACTTTGAGACTTAAATCAAGATGCAAAAGCAGAAGATGCTTATAAAACCTTGAGGAAAGCTGACTTTTAAAAACATTGCTGCTACTGTCGCTGCCTCCTCATTACAGGAGATGCTGAAGCCAGTCCCCTGTTATTGGTATGATATCGGAGTAACTGTAATGCATGTTGATACTCTGAGAGACAAATTGAAGTAGGCAGGGGGGAAACTAATTGTGGTTACTCAGATGGAAGTAGGTAAGGTCAGCTCTGCTCTGAATTTAAAGAGCACAGGATTATAGAGGGGCAGGAGTGGGAGCCTCCTCTGCCCAGGAGGAGCCAAGTGGTGCATTCCAGCATATGGCACAGTTCAGACAACAGATGGAGACAGTCTGTGAGTTTCAACAGTAACCAGACCCTCTTCCCTTCACCTCCATTAGTGCATGATAGAGGGCACACGCTCCAAACTATGAGGGTCCTTCCTGGCTGATACAGACGCAGCTGAGAGGAGGAGGAGGGGGGCATGAGTATATAGTATTTAAACAGAATGTCCCAGAAGTGCAGAGATCAGCTCTGGTGCTCCTGAGAGTAGGCAGCTGCCCCCCACTCACCCTTTCCCCTCCCTCCCATCACATTCCGGGACTAACTAAGTGTCAGGTGGCATCAATCTGATGATAGCCATCAAGCGTACGTGCCTTTGTGTGTGTGTGTGGGTTAACACTCAGCACGTATGTGGGAGGGGGCCATTCCTATGTGATTGTGGGGAGCTGCCGGTGAACGTACGTGTGTATGTGTGTTTGTGTGTGTGTGTGTTTGTGTGTGTATGTGTGTGTGTGTGTGTGTACGCGCGTGCGTGTACTATGACAACTGGTCTTTACAGCAGCATTCCTCTCCATCCCTGACCAGGCTGAGGTCTAATACTGTACATAAGCAACTGAAAAACTGCACCTGTTTCATCATTCAAACAGTTTAGCATTTCATATTTCCACCAGGTCACTAAGAGGTTACACACTGCAGCCTAATAATAACCGAGTCCCTGTTACATCAGCTCTTGTGCAAACCCGATATCCATTGAGAAATGGTTAAAACAAGCCGTTTTCCTGTGAAACCCCTCTGGCCAAGAAGAGAGGAGGAGTCAAACTGTGACCTCACCCCGAAGTGGGCATCTTCAGCGTCCATACCGTGATCGGAGGAGGTCGCACCTGTCAATCAAGCTCCTGTAATAACATGATGGTGACTGTCAGAGGGAAGTGTGATAAGTTTGCTGGAGCTGGACCAGGACCAGGTCAAATGATGCAGGTGCTTTTCAATGACAAACAGTGCCACAGTCAACATCACAGCGTGTAATGAGTAAAGGTGTGCTGATACCATTTTTTTTTTTTTTAGAACCAACCGGAGCATGAATTTCATCATTATCATTGAGTGATAATCCAGTTAATTGGTGCACACAGAGAATCCCCACAACACAGACTTTTACTACCAAGACAGGTGCCATAGATAGCACTGATACACAATCGTACACAGAGACAAACAATGTAAGGCAAAAAAACATACACAAATACTAACATATTCAGTCAGAATTAATGGGAAAAAAATTCCATAATATCCCAAAGGCTTATTACTCTTTTTGTTGTTTAATACACTAAGTGACTTGAGTGGAGAATTCAGTTCCAGGAGAAAAATGGCAAATGTCTGTTTGTGAATAAAGAATGTTGCATATAGAATAATGAGATATTCAAGATCATATAATATGATCATTTGGATTATTATTAAAAAAGTAAGACTCTAGGTCTTTCCGAAACTTTTGGGATATTTCACACATAGAAAATATATATCAATGTATAAAAATTTGGTAATAAGTCAACTAGCAGAATATATATTATGCAAAATTTTAAAATGAACTTCCTTAGCCTTGTTTGATATACAATATTTATGAGGTAAGTGCCAAGCCCCTCTCCAGTTGATCTTGCCTCTGGGTACAGTTTTATTCTTTCTTTGAAAAATTTGGCGAATATGCTTATTGTTACATTTCATATCTGTCAGTTTAATTCCATCATTCAAACATCAATAAAGACTGTGTTACATTATTCTCACCATAACTTGAGTTGAATTAATCCATCTGGAATAGCACAAGTTTAAAAATGTAATTCTCTGCAAGGAATTGGAAAACTGTGTACAGACATAAACCGTTGCCATGTTCATCAAAAAGACTGGCAACATTATCAACGTCTCTTTGGACCCAATTAAGAAAGAATAAATACCTGTTTCTGATAAGTATAACTCAAATACACTGTGACATTACTGTGGGGTGTGGTTACAGGGGGTTAAAATTCGCAAACATCAATAATTCTGGGTGTGGCAAAATTGTCCAACTTTGGCACCTTGAGGGTTAGAACCTATAGAAGCTGTGGTAGACAGCAATGCACACCACTTCTATCTTCCATCTACCCCGCAGGCATCTGACCCAGGGACACTGAGATGGATGGGATGAAAGCAACATGCAGATTCCATTAATTTTCAAAGGGATTGGCTCATTTTTTAAGCAAAAAGAAAAACATATGCCATCTGTATGATCTAAAAACTGCTATAATCATGGACCAATTCTACACACAGTGGCTTTATGTTAGATTGATATGTTAATATATTCAATATTCATTCATTCAATATGAAAGTGAGAATTATTTGAACTCTTAAGTGTAGTGTTGAGGAGGTCTCTCCATAGGAAAACGATGCCTCAAGCCAGCGAGTGCAGTTCTGCTGTTGTCCATGGTGCAGGCAGCTAAATGCAACCCCCACTTGTATTAGGCTGCATTAGTTTTAGCTAGCTGGAGTGTAGATTACTAGATGCACCTGGCCACAGATTCCATTGTATGAGCTCTCTCCTTACACTTGGTCACAATAGGCTGCGTCCTGTCCTCTATATGCAGTACCCAAAAATAGCCCAGCAGCTAATGGCTATAGCTTGCTGTGTTTGCACTGCTGTTTATCTGGCTCTCTCATCAGGCCTCAGCCTCATTAGCAGTGACTGGGGAGATTCCTACCAGCAGCACTGCTCCTCCAGCTGCTGCTCCCTGAGGCGCCTGAGCAAAGAAGAAGAAAGGGAAAAAAAAAAAATGGGGGAGTGGAAGGTGGCAAATGGGGAGGCACACAGACAGGAAGTAGGTGTAATTTCCTCAGGAAGCTATCAGAGCCATTTCCTGTATGACCTATCAGATTAAAAGAGGGAGAGGGAGAGAGAGAGAGAGAGAGAAAGAGATAGAGAAAGAGAAAGCGAGGCAGAGAGAAGGAGACAACAGCAGAGAATGAGAAAAGGTGAAGAAATAAGAGCCCACAAATGTTTCCGTAGGAAACAGGACAGAAAAAACTGCCACTCGCCTCTAAGTGCACATGGGAACCAGAAAGGGAAGTTACCGCACAGCAAGAACAAAACCCAGTGACGAACAAATGAGGAACAGACAGTTCATAAGAAAAGAGTTTCAACAGGAGAAGGTGGCCTTCAGGGGTTATTTGAAGTTTTTGCTGACATTTGCATTTTGATGACCTCATGATATGTTTGATTGCTCAATAATTTGTTACAACAACACTTTAAAAAAAGAGATGAAAGGCAGATCCTAAACTACATGAAATGCAGAGACATATATGTAACTTCATAATCTTTTTTCCACATCGTCACAAAATTGTTTCTAAATGTTTCATCACCCAATTTATTTTCTGTGGCTTTTCTGACAGTTCCAATTGCAATCACAAACTTGTACGACTCCCATGACCAACATGACTGTGGCTGCAAACACTAGCCTATATGAACCCTATAAAATGAACAGAGAAAGAAAGCCAGGGCCTCAGTGAGGAGGTGGAGGAGGAGGGGAGGTACGTGGAGAAGAAATTAAAAGAGGGGGCACACTGCAGCAGGAAATGAAGAACAAGGCGGCAACAGTGGAAAGAAAGGGAAAAAAGCAATGGAAAAAAAAAAAAAAGAGTGAGAAACTTTGGAAAGTCTAACAAACACAGAATCATCCAGAAACTGAGTCTGAGCAACGGACTACACCTGAAAGCTTACAACCTATGCATTTGCTTCCAAATACACCACACAAAAAACAAACACATACACACTAGATGCTTTCAACCTTGACCAAATGGTTCTGGCTGCAGCTGGCAGAATTGACAGCAAGCTAGCACCTCAGTGAAAACAGACCCAGAGGCACCTAAAAGAGCCTAAAAGAGCATATGTGTGAGTGTGCATGTTTTTATATTTTACATGCAGGATGCTGCCACACAGGGATGGTTACAACTGCAAGATGTGTGCAAAAAAGTAAGCTTATAGCCTAAATGTGCATGCACAATAGGATGGAGGGTGGCAGCAGGGTTAGAGCAGGACCTTAGGAGTAAAAATGCCAAAGTTAATTCCGTGTAATGAAGGTAAAGCTCATTTGTCATGTGTACAAACAATACATGTAGTGAAATTCATTGTGGTATGCTCTCATGGGTGAGCTAAAAGAATAGTGTGCAATAAATTCTAATTAGAATAGAAAGTGAAATATCCAGCGTTTTGGCACTTGACTCATACTAGTGACTGAAAACCAGCCGGGGACATCGCAACCTCTACGGCCTCAGTTTTGATCAAATCTGTCTGGATCCAGAAAACAAAAGCATCTTAGAATATTGACAAAAAACAACTTGACTCTTAACTCACAGAGATGAGACATTTTCAGATAACAAGGCCTGATGTGACTGAAAATCTCCATGTTAGTTCAAAGGGCAACAAAACAGTGGTCTGAACATTACAGAGGGCAAAGATATCCCAGGAATCTCGTCACTGCACTGACGGTAAGCAAACAGAGCAGGACAGGGTACACTGTGAGATACTGAAGATAGAGTAGCATGGCAGATAGTGTGTGCGAGGGAAGTGACATCAGCCTATGCCTGAGAGAAGGAGCGGCTCATCTGTGGTAGAAGTGTAAGAATATGAGCCGTCAAACATTTTTTCCGTCCTCTTTTTCACCACCACATCCTCCTTTCTACTGCAATCCTTTCTTTCGGTAGGTTTCATCTCTGTACATCTTATGTTTCATTTTCCTTTTCCTCTCTCTCTCTTAACCTCCCTCCTTCACCTACAGCCCAAAATAAAGCGGCCCCTTGTACAATCGCTCCAAGACAGCCAGTGCATTCATGGCTGGCAGACAAGGGTCAATTATGTAATTTAACGACCATTACGTAGTGGCTAAAATAAGATTATGGGCAATAGTGCCGAAGAGGCAGGTCTTTTCATTGCTGCACAGGCTCCTACCTTACATGTTGTTCATTTTTTCTACTACAAGTCCAAAAGGAACCGTGCTGTTGAATCCCTCCGGATTCCTTGAGTTTTACTGCAATGACCTTTTCGTGATATGATTTTATTTGGAAACAACTGTGGCAAAGAATCATTGACCTTCTTTTCATATGATTTCAGTTGAGTAGACATTGCTCTCAGAGGTTTTTAATGATGCTGAACAGCCCCCACCCCCAAAAAAAATCCCAGTGCAAGACTCCCCAACCTATGTTAAGATTTTAGAGATGATGTTAAACAAGGTATCCCACAAAAATGAGCTACGGCTGAACTTCCTCCCTTCTTCTACAGCCATGCATATTCACCAAGGCGTTCTCTTCACTTTCTCGTCTCTCCTTAGAGCCAAAGTACAGTTCACTCTCCTGCTCCAACAAACTGCCACCCCCACCCAAACCCACCCCCTCCAACCCTCTCACTCTCTCCATGTCCCCATATAGAGGTCATTGGCTTCATGGAAACATTTGATAGGCCGGGGCCAATCGACTGGCATGGATTGGCAGTTCAGAGTGAACCTCCAGCTTGGCCTAACTGCTTCCATGTGTGCGTGTGTCTGTGTGTGTCTGTGTGTATGTGTGTGTGTGTGTATGTGTGTGTGTGTGTGTGTGTGTGTGTGTGTGTGTGTCTGTGTGTGTGTGTGTCTGATCAGTAATTGCTAAGGCCAAACACAAAAACCTCTGATTAGCATTTGGGACAAAAGCTGCTCCTCATTCATTAACAAGTATGTTCTGTTGAGTGTTTGTGCATCCAGCTTTCATTTGCATCTGATTTTAAGACGATACCAAACAAAGCAGCCATACCAAGGCTCCTGCTGAATATTCCTGGAAGGAATTTCGCCTGCCTAGAATCAAAGCTGAGGCTAACATTGCCAAAAATGCCTCTGTACTTGCACACAAGCACACCTTGATTCGCGATGCTAACCTCATGCCAATGCAATCCAGATATGAAACATTCTCTCTCTCTTTCTCAGGTTAGACCTATCCTGCATCAAGGGATAATTCAATCTTCAGCCCAGACTGTTCTCTGTACTGACCACAATCAGTGTTTTAACTCAAATTTAAATGCATATCTACAATTCCACTTTAATGAGCTAGTATTCAACCTTTAAGAAGTATTATAGGACTGGGCGATATGGACAAAAAAAAAAATACAGGTTATCACATACAGCTATGGATTGTTTCTAAACAGAACACCGTTGTCCAATTCAATAGTCAGTTTCAACACATTTCGAGCGGTCCGCTCCTTCCGTTTGTGTTTTTTAGCTGAACTGGACATGCCTGATATCACAGCCTGATATCTGCAGACAGCTAGCTAATGTTAGCTCCTGTACCCGGCAGGTAAGGACAAACTGAGCAGAGCAGAATCTCAACGCCGATTCCAAACAGTGTGCAGAAACATTTTTTAGTCTGTCTCACTGTTAAGTTCACATAGCCAGAGGTGGCTAACCCCCTGGAGTTCACAGTCACCTGTAGTCACAATGGTGCATTAAATTCCAGCATGCAATAGTTTACAAGACTGTTGAGTCTCAACAGCTAATGAGGCCAGCTATACCCAAGTTAATTTTTGACTAAAAGTAACCTGTTTGTGCAAATTTTAATACCTTAATTTTTATGATGTAGACACACACTATAAAGGTTTTTATCACCCAGCCCTATACCACACACTCTTCTTCCTTGTCAAAGACTGTTGCCTATGTTACACACATTAGTATGTGTTATGCTAGTAGCATCTAATGTAGCACAGTCCCTCAGACTGGAGGACCTTTCACCCCACCATACCCCCCCATCTTTCCCTCCTCAAGAGTAAACATCATCTATGGAGTCTAGTCTCGCTTTTTCCACTCTGACCCTCAAATGAAAGAGCTCATTCTCTTTTCCCTCACTCACTCTCACACTCTCCATCACACACATCAGCTTGCCAGTCGTCCCTCTGACTCACACTTGGATAAATGGATGTAACTCTTTCCATTTTTCTACCTTTTTTTTCAGTGTGTGTGGAACAAGCACTTGCCCTGGCTAGCAGCCCTGGCTATACCTGAACAGAATCCTCTTGGCATTATGTGAGAGTGAGAGCACATCTCACAAACAGATCGACTGGATTCATTTTGGACCCTGAAGGCGTCATTCAGTTGTGGGGAGGGGATGTCACTGCTGTACACACATGACTCACATGTCTCATATGTCTCACGTCTCACACATGCACACACTTTGGCCACACATACTGAGAGCAGGCAGCCTTGTCTAGTTTTTACTGCAGAGTGTGAAGCAGTCCTGATTGACAGCAGAGAGATGACAGAGATTGGCAGGTGAAGACACTGGGCTCTTTGGGGTACGATAAAATACCTGTGGGATAGATTAACTTCTGAATCGCCATCCTGTGAATGGACTGATGCCAAAATAAGACTACTGAATAGTTTATAGTTAACTTTACAATGAATGGTATGAAGTTAAATACAAAACAATTAACAAAACAATCAGTGTTTTGTCTATGTAAAAAGACTTTGTCAGCTCAGTCAAGTGCAGAACGAGTCAGTACAAATCAGTGTCGTGGGGTTCTGTTGGGCCATTACACTATTAAAGGGGTATTCAACCAATTATACACATATAGGTAAGTTTACTCACCATAAAAAACTGTTTTATAGAATCTTCTGTGGCTCTGAGGGAAACGTTCCCACTCTCGCAAAAATAACCATGATGATGTCACTATGACATCATCATGGTTATCTCATCTTGGACTCTGACTTATAACAGAAAACCTGCATTAGAAACTGTGAGTGTGGGGTTTTAAAGATGTGGGCATTTACCAGGAAAAAGAGGGTCAAGAAAAACCCACTATGGAGTTGCATTATGGGAAATGTAGGATCAAATGTTGTTGGAGCTTGACCCATACCCACTGTAAGTGCAATGCTACACTGGGGAACCCCTTTAAAGTAATAAAACCCCTTATCATTATATCCCTTCATACCAGCCATAGACAATTTGCATGAAGTCTTATTATTATTACAATATTATTATAGTACTCAGTAATGTAAATTATTTGGCTTTTTCTTAAATCACTCACACCATTTAACATATGTGCATATTATGTTTTATCTGGTGGCCTCTTAAATTCCCCTCAGTGTTCATAGCACTACTTCCTCCGAACAGTCCCACAATGACAGTTGTCACATCTAACTGATACAAAAATGACAGTCATGGGACATTACACTTGCCACAGATGACTCAAAATGATAGTAATCAGCATTGGTGTCCAAAATCTCCAATGAGAGCTCACTGCAGAGTAAACCACTGTAGTGAATGAGTGACACAGCCGTAGCCTTTCTCAGCCACGACAGTGTAACAGTGAGCAAGCAGTAACAACAACAGCACCCTGAAACCGAAGCAGCTACATGGAACTCCGGCAACATTACTTTTATCATTTACACCCGTAACTCCCCTACTGTGACGTCAAAATGTCTCTGGTGAAAAAGGTCAAGCGAGGTCTGTTATAGTACTTTTATATCTGTTTATGCTGTTGTCCCTCGTGCAAAAGAGGTTTCTGACCTCAATGTGACTTCTATAAAATGTAAAGCATTCTCTGAAGGTTTAATTTGAAAAATTATTAACAGATAAAATAAGCACATGGGAATGCCTATTTGAGGTTAATCCAGTCAATAATCCAGTAATTAACAGACAAATCAAGGCACAACATCACAGTGATGCACTGATTTTACACAATACAAGTAATTGACCAACAACAACTGCAGATATTAAAGAAATAGACACGGTCTAGCAAGAATTCAGCTGACAAATCTTTTCAAACCACACTTTTCAAACCACACTACATTTTAGGGCTGCAATTTATCATTATTTTCATTATAGATTAATCTGCAGATTGTTTCCTCAACATATCGATTAATTATTTGGTCTATAAAACATTAGGAAACAGGGGAAAATGGTGACATGTTTGTTTTGTTTAGTCCAAAACCTAAAATATTTACATATCTGAGAACATGGAACCATCAAATGTTTTGCATTTATTCATACAAAATGACTCGAACAAGTCATTGATTATCAATATAGTTGCCGAACCATTTCCAATCAAGTCAAGGCGTCTCCAATGTATCCAAGTAATCTAAACTTTATTTCGTCCATGCAAACAAACACAGGAACACACATTTTGTTCAGTGCTGAGATTACCTGTCGTTTCACAGGTATAGTTGTGTCACATGCCCACTTCAGCTTAACCAACTTTCTATGCATTCACGCAGAGAGTTTTGTAACTTCACCCCATCTCAACCACTGAGCTCATTCAGGAGGAATCAGTAGATTTCCCTATGAAGATGAGCAGCCCAGCCCGCTCTGTCTCTCATTATCTGCTGCCTGTGCGTCAACCTAACTGCAGCCAGAGAAGAATACCTGTGCTCCCTTTGAAGTCCGAGCCTGACTACAGTAAATTATTATCTTGCCTTTAACACAGCTCCAGACCCTAAGGACACCCCTTGGCTGATCCACCGTGGGTGCCATTACCTGTCCCTCCAGTTGTTGGGTATCTCTCAAAGAGATAAACAATAAGTGTTACACCTCACTGAAGCACTATCTGAGTTAATCTTGCTCCCCTCTGAGAGACAGTGGATGTGGGTGAGTTTATGTAGGCCTATAACAATAGAGAGAGTGAGAGAAAGGGAGGGAGAGAGCGGCACAGCAACTCAGATTAAATAGCCAACATTCCTTTAAAAGGAAGAGAAGGTAGCCTTTGGGCTCCAGACAAGCCTGCACTTGTAAAACATGGTGAGAGAGAGATGACAAGTGCAGTGCTCCTCTGGTCTAACAGAGCGTAACAGGAAGTGGCAGGGCCTGCTTCACATGGGGCCTCTGGGGTGCAGCGACTGGCTGCGAACACGTCACAGTCTCCAAAAACCGCCAGCTGCAACACCCTTAACACACACACATACACAGCACGTATAATAATTAGCAAAACTAGCTGTTATTAGCACTCACTGGAAATGTGAGTTTGCTTAGACAGAGCTCAATCTTGCAGACCAAAACCTGTGAGGAGCAAAAGTCATATATAGGCACAAATAAGATAAACTAGCCTGGAAACCTGCCAAAAAAAACCTGTTGTTCTTCAGGGAGTGATTAATGAAAACATGACGACTTACTGGCAAGCACAACCCACACTGTTCCAGCCTCCTATCTTTAGTTAATGACTGCATTCAGATAATGAAGCTGAACTAGATGTACAGTAATTGCAGTTTCCTGTGAGCACAGGAAACTCTTGCCTATTCTGCACAGGCCATGTCCTCTGTTTCACAAGGCAAAATCAACATGGGTAATCAATTATATGCAGACACTAATTATTGAACACTGTCTGAATGGACACCCCCAACTCTATATGCTCTATATGGGCTGATATGATGAGTGAGTGGTATAGAGAGAGGGGAGGGGAGAGAGAAAACTGGGAGGGACTGATGTCATACAGAGCAGCAAGATTGTAGCCTACTTTCATGTTGTGCAAAAACAATGTTGACAAATGAATAAGAGGAAAACAAAGGGCTCGTTCACCTAAGTCTGTAATCACACTGCCAAGTGCCCTTCTTTCAAATGGACACAGCTGGAAACAACAAAACGGACATTTAAGAGGAACAAAATACAAGCAGCTTTAGACTCTAGGCTGGATTTTCCTTATGAGAAACAACCACTGCACATTTGTGATAGATTTCAGTAAGATTCTCTTGCAAAGAAGACACCAATACAAACTATTTCACAAGGTCGCCAACTACAAACTCTCCACTGAGTACCAATGACACAGCATAACTCCATTTGGGAATATTAAAGTTATTTGTAGTTTGGGATAAGACCTTAACCAGTCAAGCCGTAAAATGTTAGATGGCTTTGCCAGAAATTAGCTACACACGGTCCAACTCTGCTACCTGAAGTTGTTATACCCACATAACAGCTACTTTAATGCTTCTGACTAATACTTCAAGTTTCCCAAAAGAGCTAGAATATTTCCCGGTGCTACAATAATTTGACAAAATGTTCAATAAACCCGTTATTATTTTTTATATAAATATGAGTTAGATGAGATGTGGTGAAGCCAGCCGAACACAGCATTCCTCTATGTGGACGCTACCGTCTGCTGCTCGGGCTGTAGAGGTGTGGAGGGGGGGGGGTAAGCCGTTTCTCTTGGTTAAACAAATACCCATGGCGACTTTTAACATATCAAACAACGCCATAAAAGTTCAGTTTCTTTATAAAGTTTGTCTGCAAAGAATTAAAAATGATGTACTCACCCTTAAATTGAGAGAAAACGAAAAGCAGCGCGTCTAATAGGTTTCCTGTTCGAAAGTTGCCGTGTGTCAGTGGGAAAAAAACATTGTACGCGGAAGTACACATAAAAAAAGCAGAGGGTGATCAGCAGACGGTGATTAAAAAGCAACGATTTGGCGTTTCAAAATTATCGAGTGCAATGTGTCCGATAGCATATAAACACGGGTAATAAATTCACTTATTACCTTTGTGTGTTTTATGGCTTCACTGTCAATTAAAAAAAAGTAAACCGTCTAAAACGGGTTGTTTCCGCACTGTGTTACACAGTAACCCGTCCCCATTGAGTCCACACTGTGCTACTGAGCAGTAAGTATTTTATAATTAGGCCAATGATATTTATGCCTGTGTGTGATTTATATGTGGTTAAAGCCACATATTTGCAGTTAAGGGATATTTAGCCAAGATATTCCAACGCGCAGTGTACGTTATTTCAACTTTGCAGTACACTACTGCTCTCACTTTCAACATTTTAGGCTATTATCTAATAATAATTATTAGCAAATTTCCTACATGAACTTAGAGGAACTTTGTTGCTTAAACCTGATTTCTGACTCATCATCAGTATTAGTGTCCAAACCATAGCAGTGACCAGAAAATTAATTTTCTTCCTAAATTAGTCGATTATTTGTTCCTAAACAACCAAGCTCTGCTGTATGAAGCATACATTATTTCACCTTTTATGTTCTTTTTCCCAGCTGATCTGTTAGTTTCCATAGAGCCACAAATACATTTCACACACTATTGCGAAGCCAGTCTGTAGAGATTCCAGCTGTTAGGCAACATAAAGGAACATCTGTCTGTCGTGAAATCAAGGCATCTGTTGGCAGAGTGGATTGCTCAAACCAAACTTTACTCCCCTACCTGATCACTTCACTTCAACTATGGCTTTCATACGCCACCCTGTGGAGAAACATAGACATGACCTGGGCCCTTCCCATCTGAACATTCACTGACTGTCCTGATCTAACTTGACCTGTACTCTCAAACTAATATGACCCTGCAAAAAAAGCATACAAATTGTCTATTTAGTAAAAACTTTTAGATGGCTGTCATGACTGGAGACTTAGCCCAGTTATAATTTTGTTATAACAGAATAAAGTCTTAGGTTCAAATTTCATTCTTGACCTAGGAAAAAAACAACCTCAACCCTTGGTCTATTTAATAGCTGTTCTTGAGCTTTCAGTCAAACCAGCTGTCACTGAATTGTTGCTTTTCAAATATACCTTTTATTCTGAGAACTTTAAGGAGTTCTTGTCCATGTTGGCTTAAAATAAGGTCTATTTAGGCCTTACATTTTTTGGATTTTACAAAAAAGGCTTGATTGACACACTGCCCACTCTACTCTGTTATCTCCTTATTTAAATCCAGGTGTGTAGTAGGAAAGGACTCAAACCTGAGATCATTTCAAAATTGGTGTAGAACAGCAAAGAAAAATGTATGTACAATGTACAAACTACTACTTCTATTCTCTGAAGTGGAATTATGGCAGATATGATAAATCATAATAAAACATGAATCCAAGTAGAAGTCAGAATTTAAGTATTAAAAGATGTGTATGAGTGTATGGGTCTGTGTGAATGGTCATAGCACTGTGATGCTGACACAGTGTACAGAGGCTCTGGTCTGGCTAACAACAAACTGCAGTATGATGTGGACCCTCACACAGCATCCTACTTTACCTTTTAGATTCAACCTAACTGTTTCCACCTTCAGGTTTGCTCCTTCAGGTTTGGATCACGAACTAAATCTAATTGTCACGTATTCTGAGTGGCTGCTAGGTGCTTGAGAAGTGATGCTGATGTGTGAGTTAAGGACATATGGTTGTTTTATTTACCTGTGAGAATGCACAAATTCCCAGAAGATACCCTCTTTGTTCAAACTGTGCAACAGTATTTTTCTGACCTCACACACCATGTTGTCATTGGCACTTACTGGCACTTACATATGACTTCCACATGCACATATGTTTTGCTGTACCGGGAGGTTTTGTGTGGGTGTCTCTGTGTGTAGTGCGCAACCCTTTGAGGACAATAAAGTCTCATCTGTTTTTCTGTCGAGGTTGTTTCACAGATTTAAATTCCTGTTCAAGTCATTTTCAGACAGGTGAATATAGTTCTGTGTCTACAGTTATCAACACATTCGATGAACAAACTGTTCATTTTTGCCCTTAATTCGAAATATTATAACACGACACATAACAGTCCATCAAACTTTGTATAAATCAGTGTTTAAATACATGTATCTATGAGGTTATGACACCTCGCACCTGTCCTCAAAGTTTACATTCTCCCTGATGTCCATCAATGCTTGTAGTTATTTTTAATTTAATCAGTAAATTATTGTTATTCTTATTATTGTCCTAACCTCTCTGTAGCTTGTCAAATGGTGAGAACAGGAATGAACCTTAAAACTGGAGAACAAGTTAAACACACAAAATGAACAAAGAGCGATGACGTCTTTTCATTGTTAATAACATAATTTTTTCAATTTAATTGTATTCACATATAAAGTGAATTTGATTTACTGTTTATCTGGCATTGTGTTTGTGACTAATTACTTAGTGCTATGTTTTTTAAGTTGTCAACATACATGACACTATTATCCTAAGAATTTATCTATTAATTTTATCCTCAACTGTCTCAATGAATCTAATTAATATTTTGTTTATCTGATTAAGAAATCCAGATTAATTTGCTATGATCAAATTATATTTTTCAATTTTAATTTGTCATTTGCTCACAATGTAACTCTAATGCTAATTATTTCTGGTATCACATATTTGCAGGTTTGCAAAAGAAACTTTAATTTTTGTTATCAGATATTAGCAGTCACATCTGGTTTATTTATATTATATATTTACTAACTACAGGAGATATAAAGTGACCAGATGGAAAAATGTAGTTTCATTCAAAATATACTTTGTTGTCCCAAAAATATTAGCAAGGTTTGTTCACTGCTATAAATTGCTTAAGTAGCTTCAAAGATTATGACAGAAATTTGAAGAGCCACCTCACCCTTCATTGTTCGCTGTGAACAAAATGAATAACAAGATCACAGTCAACAACAGTCCACTATCCAGAATAATGTTTATTGCTTTTGAAGATATTAATCTTTTTCTTCTTTTTTGCACTTTCAATTTTTCTTCTTTACAGTAAAACAAAGAGAGATGACAGGTAAAACCACTGCATTGTCAATTTTGGATGTGTACACACACATACACACACAGAGGAAACAGTATTTACAGCTGTTAGTCAGTGAAGTCCACATGGAGGTGACTGGAGGCCTTTCCTGTAGCAACTCAACAAACATAGAGCTTTACATTAACTTTACAATAGAGCTTTCACAACTAATCGTATACCGCCACTGTTTGACAAACCATAGGCTATAAAGGCTATGAAGCTGTACAATATGGTTTATTGTTCACTCTGTGCTGAGAAACTGGGCCGGAGAAAGGAAGTTGGTCAAAAACAGATAAACAGTTTTTGAATATTTTTTTCCACTGTTAAATGTCCTCAAGCAAACTGAATTGCTTTGCTGCTGGCATGGACAAAAAGCATTGATTGAAAAATAATCAAAACAGATTTTCGGGGGAGGATTTAAAAAAGAAAATGCGAAGACCAATATTATTCACATTTGACTAATTACAGTACAGTTACACTGGGTGAATGCTAACTATAAAAATAAGTCTACCGGCATATATTTGAACCCAAAGGGTTTGTACGTTGGGCATCTGGCAAAAATGACCAAAGGGCACAATTAACTGGGGTTGAGAAAATCAGAGACAATTCCCAGTGTGACCTCTGTCCTCATCATAGAAAAACATCTTCAGAGTGCAGATCTTCTGCCATTAATAATTTAAACTTTGATACACCTAAGCTTATAATTTTTCCAACATGTTTAAATACTGAATTAAATCACAACAATACAGCTAAATCTTATCATAGTGAATAATAATTAAATGTAATGTACACCATATTAAAATATATACACAGAAATATTCATACAAATTTTTAGATTGGCCCAGCTCTCTCTGCTCTCTTTTTCTTTCCGTTCAGAAAATGTGCAGGAAATACTTGAACCACGGGACAAAATAAATATTCACTGACTACCACAGTTAGCACTATTAGAAATATGGATTTTTAACATTTAAATCAACCTGCTAGAAACTATATCATATAAAAGTAAGTGCAAAATAAACTTAAGGGCAACAATTTCAAGCACAGGTTTACGATCAGAGATGATCTCTCAGAGGGAGATGTTGCCTGAAAGGACCACTAGGTGGCAGTATTTGACTATATCTCAAAAGTCATAGTGATTATACTGTATATATAGACCAGATCTCAATAATTACAGTACAGATCTGTAAAATTGGATTGATCTGAGCAATATTTGTTGTTCTGTTCTGTTAGTATAGGGATGTTGTTTGTTAATGTTTGCCAAGGCAGGCATTGCTGTGTTGTAATTTACTACCTCGCTGCCTTCTATCATAGCTCGGCTGCGGACAGCAAATTGTAGAGTGCTGCTGGCAACGTGTAAACAAGTCTGCAAACCACGGCGTGATCATTTAGTGTGAGAGATCAAAACAGAAAGGACAAGATGGTGACACAGACAGCCGATACACTTAAAACTGTACGCCCCATATGTTCCGAGATGGGGAAGTCGGTAGTGTAATGGACTGTAGGCAAGTAAAAACTTACGCAGGGAAACAGTAATTTTAGAAGTAAAGAGCATAACTGCCTTTCCTGGGAAAAGTATCTATCAAGACTGATGGGAGAGTTGATAATCTAAAGCAGAAAAGAGTTGCAGAGAAATGAAAGGAGAGAAGAAGAGAGTTATCAGAGCATAGACTGGCAAGATGGTGGACGCAGGAGAAAATGTATTAGCTGTGTATCATTTTGAGAGTCTCTGTCTCCCTGTGTCTTTCATGCAGAGCCATGGAAGGGGAGAGCGACGGAGCCAGGGAGGGCGGAGGAGGAGTGATGGGAATCAGGCTCTTCAGAGGATGTGGAGACACTGTTGGAGGGAGCGAGGAGATGGGTGGCAGCACGCTCCCTTTCTTTCCATCCAACACAATCTGTGATCGGTTTGCCAGGCTGGATTCCTTCCCGATGCCAAATTCATGCTCGTTTTCATTCTCCGAGCTGCAGTCGCTCAGATCTGTGATCTCCAGGTCTGAGTCCGACTCCGGGTCCTGCTTCACCCCCCCCCTCCTCTCTGTGGGGCTCTGTTGGTCTGTCCCAGTCCCGGATCCCAGCCCGACCGCTCCAAGCCCCAGGCTCAGCCCCGTGCCAGGAGGATTGGTCTCCACCCTTTCCCTTTCCCCAAGTGTCGCCCCGTTGCCAATGTCCGTCCGAGCCATCGACAGGCTCCCTGGGTAGGGTGGCAGGCAGAGTCTGGCTGGCTGACCACCCGCTGTGCCGTTCGTCCCTCCAGTTTGCCCCGATGCTCCCCTCTCACCCCCACCTGCTTCCCCTGGGGGGAGCAGGGAGGAGAAGGGGTGAGGCAGCTGGGAAAGGCTGCTCTGCAAAGGGTTGGGGTAAAACTGGGAGGGGTAGAGGGAGCCAGGGGGCAGTTTGGGGCAGTTATTGAGAGAGAAGGCCCCTGGGAGGTAGGGGTTGAAGCCCCAGGGGTAGTCAAAGGGTGGGTTGCGAGGGTACGGGCCCAGCAGGGACGGGGGTTTGGAGTAGCATGGGGCACCTAGGACAGAGAAAATCCAGAGACGGAGGTTAGAACTCAGAAGGGCCAAAGGTTTCTTGACATACAACATCCAAGAATGTTCACTAATTATGCTCAACGGTATTAGCAATTCTAATCAGAAGCCACAGGGGCCAATTCTGGCACGGTTGCTTTCAACAAAAATCTGATGGTTCATTTATGCATGCCAGTACTGTGTAGTACACCCACTTCACACTGCTGCAAACCAGATGTGATCACAAAGATTCTGCACTGCAGTCAAAACAAAAAAAAATAAAAAATCAAGCAACTAATCAAGCAGAGTTTACATCCTCCAAATGGTGTATTATTTCAGTATGTTAAATAGGAAATAGTTGGAGGCATGCTGCCACTGTTCTGACTGCACATCAACACAGTGGGGACAGTCACCTTGTTGAAAAATCTATTGGAGAAATAATGAAGAATGTATTAGCAGACGAGTCTGTGTACTTCCAGAGGTTAAATGACTGACAGGAAGAAAACTTGTAAACTGTCAAGCTCCTGTCACCCCCCCTCCCTACACGTTTTGACATGTCATCATATCATTTTAGATTAAGCAAAATCCTTAAGGTGTAGCAAATTAAATATTGCACCATATTTCAATTCAGTTCCTTGTAAGCATCACTTGATAACAGAAAAAGGGGGTAAATTTGAGGTGATGCTGGAATTCAATTTTAATGAACAAACAAAAGCATTGCCTCTCAACCCTACTGTACTTCCTTCCAACTGACAACCAACTCAAAGATTCTCTCTCTCTGCTGCGCCCTCCATCTCTCCCAGTCTTCCTATCTCTCTCTCACTCTGTTATTTACTATGCAGGGCTAATTTGACAGTGGTGAAGTCTCTGCGTGCTGGGCCAGGAGTAGCTGGCAGACACATGAATATTGAATCAGTCAGGCAGGCCTCACTTGCTTATGAAAACACAGTAATGGGCGCCCACAGGCCACAAACTGAAGCCTGCACCCTCAATTAGGGCCTTCCTGCCTGGGAAGGGATTAGGACAGCGGGGACACATGGGAGGGAGAGGAGGGTGAGAAGGGAAGAAGGGGGGAATAGGACCTGAGGACAAACAGAGTGGGGAGGGAGAGGGGTGGGGGTGGGTTTGCAGGTTGTGTGATGAGGAGTGCATGTGTGTGTGTGAGTACATCTGTTTACATGCTACCTCTCTCTAGCTCTGCACATTCGGCGTACACATTCTGATGCACGCATAGAGCGTGCAGAAAAACAAACAAAGGCAGATACATTAACACACATACATACTGTCAATCGCGCAAACGTGCACAAATCCACGCTGCGTTTGTAGAAACTCGTGCGTGCAGAGAAAAGAGGAGGACAATTGCGAACAATCACGCTGAAAGGGCGGGTGACTTCTCCAGCCTTCAACTTGTTTCTTACCACCGCTGATGTGCATAATTCACAAGCTAACATGGCCTCTCTCACCTGAAGCACAGTCTCACTGCAGGGTGCGTTGGGACAGCCATCTCTCTTATTTCCTTTAACAATAAATGCTCAAGCCTCCCTATATCCTCAATGCTCTCTCTGCTCTCCTGCTTCCTCTCTACCTTCTCCTCCTCCCTTTGTTTAAGAAGGTCTACTTTCTGTGTATACACTGCCTACACACCCTCTGTACAAGCTGTCTTTTCCCTCATGAAGATGGCTTTGTCTCTGGGATACTATAAGATTCCTGTTTTTGCTCAGGCAACTTTAAGTTTTTGACAAAGTTTTCTTCTTCTGTCGGCTCACCTGAACTGAGGAAAGGGAATGTGTCCAGTCTCAGCTTGTCTCCTTCAGGCCCCGGTGCCGTGGTCCCTCGATCAAACAGGGATGTTCCTCTGCCGGAGTCTGGCAAGCGGGGAAACAGGGACTGTATGGCCTGAGCAACAAAGAGAGAGATAAAAAAAAAAAAGAGAGAGGAAAAAGATTTAAAAAATGAGTTTGTGCCTTGACAATAACTTCCTAAATAAAGCACATGTATTCCCACAAATCCAACCTTATGGTGCTGCTGTGTAATGCGGAGCAAAGTCACATGTTGACAGCAGCACCCCGCAGAGTGTGATGCAAACAGTGACACAGTCGCAGCAAGGACAGGATAAAATGGGTGCCATGGGAGTCGTGGTAAAAAGGGAGGTAGGAGGACGCAGAGGCTCAGAGACTCAAAGGCAGGAAGAGTACAGAGTCAAATGGAGACCAGCGATTAAGATTGCGGGCACAAAGGATAAATGACAAGAAAAGAGAGAGGGATTGTGAAGGGACACAGGACGAATAGGACTGAGATCTGAGAGACTGACATCCATTCAGGATGTAGTGCAGCTGTGTGTGTGTGTGTGTGTGTGTGTGTGTGTGTGTGTGTGTGTGTGTCTGTCTGTGTGTGTGTGTGTGTGTGTCGATGTGTAAAATATGTGAAGGAGAAGGAGACAAGGTAAAAAATAAATGGAACACTTGAATCTCAGGAATCAAGGGGACAAAGGGGGATTTTTTTCCCCAAGCAGGACTGTGGATCAATAGTATCTGTCACCCCACAGCCCCAAGTTTGAAAGGCGAGACTGTACTCCCAAGCTGCGAGATCTGCGTTGCTTAACAAACCGCATTAATGACCCGCCATTGATCTGATCTAACGCGACCCCTTTGCTTTCTATTTCTTTCATTTTCAATCGATGACAGATGGATTCGCCATCGGAGACGGGGATAAGAGAAGGAGGGGATAATGTCTTCTTTTGTTTTAAGGACAAGTTAAAACCGTCTCCCTCCACTGTCGCCTTCAGAGTGTGTGTCTCCTTATCCCATCTTAAGGATGGCGGAGACAAATGATGGATGATTCTCTCTTACTGTACTTTCAAGTTATGTGCACTTTCTAGGACATTAGTTGCTTGAAATAAAATTAACTGCACGCTAGCACTTAAATCAAAGTTAGAAAATAGAGTCTTCTGAAACAATTTGTGTGGCTATGTTCATAATTTAGCATAGACACATTTAAATGGATTTGTTCATTGTTTTATTTTCTATAAATATCTGATCGCTTTAATAGACCTACAAGTAAAGTCATTATTTTTGAACTAAATCATCATTTTTTGTTCATGCCTCCTTCTTTCTGTGTTCGGATACAATTTATCTCTGTAAAAATTTTACAGTCTCACAGGGCAAATAATAAGTGAGTTGTATTCTATTATGATCACCAGTAGAGACAGTGAATAAAAGATAGATATGGTGAATACCACACATTCTCTTGTACAAAATCAAATGCACAGCAGGGGCCTGAGAAATACAACGGCAAAATAGCTGAGAGAAATGGATTTCAGTTACTTGAATTAAATCACTATTAATAAAAAAGAGTTGTGTGTCTTGCCATTTCTCCTTGTTCTTCTTTTTGTTGCAAGTTTCTCTTGCTCTTTCTTTATTCCCTGTGTATTTAAATACCATTTTTTATTATTACCTGCCATAGAGACAAAATATGGATATAATTTAGATTTCAATGAATGTGTCTCATTTCTCAAAAATGTGTCAGACTATAAATTTATGGTCATTTTCTACGTGACTGACACTGCATTATCTGCATTTTTTATCTTACAATATATATTAAAATAACTCCCTCCGCCCTCTCCCAGTCCCTCCATCGTACCCTTCGTACCTCTGGGGTGCAGTCTGGTGCGGTGGAGCCGCCATTGAAGTGATTCTGGGCCAGGAAGAAGGGAGAGTTGGCCATGTCCAGGATGGGGTAGTTCACCAGCACGACCTTACTGAAGTTAAACTTGTAGGTGAAACGTTTCCCTTTAGTTTTGTGCAAAATGCGCTTGTTGTAGTAATACCTGCAAAGGAGGAGGAGAGCATATCGAAGCAGGGATAGAGTGAGGGGATAAAAGATAAAGGAAAAAGGAAGAGGAAAAGGAAAAGAGGAGAGGAGGATTAATATAATGCTCACATCAAGGTTTTGTATTTCATCACCAACAGAAAAGAATAAGTAAACAACTTCAGCGCTGTGGGGTGAGAGCTATGCTGATTTCCCACTGTTTTTATTCAACTCCTCCTTCCTCAAATCAATTCATGTCTGACTGCCTTGATTCAACACAATATGCTCCTGTAGAGGGAAATTTTATTCAGCTGTTAACAGACACAAAGTCAAAAAGCCGAATCCCTTCAAGTGTCTGAAGCCCTTAACATGCAGTGAACTGGAGAACAAAAAACAACAGCAGCAAAACAACAAGACAAAATACTTCTTTCATCATGCACAAGACTATTTATAAATCTAAAAAAAATATGGGTATTATATTATTGTATAATATTTATTATAGCATCAAAGTGAATGAAATGGTGTCTTAAAATGAAAAAAAAGGTGTAGTTCTACTAAGTAAACAATCAGATTTTATTCATAAAACACAAATTTGTAACTGTTTAAGTGAAAATAATAAGAAAATGAGAGGTATGAAAAGAATTGTATAAATCCTATTTTCATCCTGGTATTTAATTTGACTCATCTCTGAAACTGTCATGTAAATGTGCATGCCGACGAAAAACGGCCACTGTTCCCCACAGCAAAGCACATTTACAAAGAGGGGGGACAACAAGAGGAGTCTCCATGGTAACAACCTCAGGTGTCACCCGCTGGGCATGTCGAGCTGTAGTCATACCGGTTTCCTGTGCCACCCACTAAGGTGTCACACTGTTCAGTCTGCCAGGATGCCAGGCTGATCGGCAGTAAGGGCAAAACAAGCAGCCATCTGGTTCAGGTAAAGGAGCTGAGTGCTCAGGCGGGGATGAAGGGGAAGCGCATGGGTGGGGTGGGGTGGGGGGGGGGGGCGGTGTGATGCTGCAATCTGAAAAACCTGCGGATGTTTTATCGTGATATAGTATATATCTCTAGTGCCATTTCTTTCAAAGTGACCACAGTAAGTGCACCAAACACAGAGTGCATTAGACAACCTCAGCACTAAATACTGGTGAGCAGCTCCTCATTATGCAGGCGCATTATATCAACAAACACAGCAGCATGTACGTATCAGCATGTATCCACAGTGGCTGCACTCAGTGCAATGATGTGTACGTGTTTTGCTATGCGTGGCAATTGTGCCGTGGCCCTTAATTGAGCAATTAAGTGAGGCTAATTAAGAAGGCTAATTGTGGCCCCAGCCAATTCATAACAATTAGACTCTGACGACAGCCCCCATTAAAAAGAGGCCAAAGGAAAGCGGGGGGGGGGGGGGGGGGGGTAGGAGAACAAGTTGGGGTAGTGTGCATTTGCATAAGAAAACTGCGTGTGTGGTTGGGGGTGTAAAATGCTGAAGGTATGGAGTGTGAACCGTATTGTTTTAATCGCCTTCAGAAAGTTCTGTGCCGAGCAGTTTCCCTGTTCTGAAGAAGTCCAGGCAATTTCAGACTTGGGCTTAATTTTGAAATCCCTATTGAATTTTTTATTTGGCAGCTCAATGGTGAACTTTCCATTAGGATGTCCACAGATAAGGAGAAATTGAGGGTATTGACGTTCCCTAGGAAAAGTCCCACCTTTATCTTTCCATTTTTACGAAAATGGAAAAGAGACTCTTCAGTGAGCATTCAGCCACAGAAGAGTAAACAATATATGTAAACCGTGGGGTGATAAGCGTCTTGATTTATCTGTTACAACAGTGTTATTGCTTGACATTCCACACATCATGTACACGAAGGTGCACAGACGCCAAACACACCAGAATAATGTTGTTTTCCTGTCATACCTCAGTGCCCTGCTCAGCTTGTCATAGTTCATATGAGGTTTGCATTTCCTTATCCCCCACAGCCGAGCCACCTCGTCTGGATCCTTGATGACAAACTCGCCGTAGTCTCCCTGCCATGCGATCACCCCCTGATACTCTTCCTTCTGCAGCAGCTCTAGGATGAAGTGCCACAGCTGGATCTGTCTGGAGCCGGGGCTCGACTCAGGCTTGTAGGCCCAGTCTGGGAAGGCGAACCCTGGGCAGAGGGAGCAGGAAAGAGAGGAGGATGTTAGGGCCTGTCATTTGTCCCGCTGCTTGCTAGGCATTGGGGGGGTAGGGTGTGTGTGTGTGTGTGTGTGTGTGTGTGTGTGTGTGTGTGTGTGTGTGTGTGTGTGTGCGCGTGTGTGTTTGTGTGTGTGTGTGTGTGTGTTTGGTGGTGGTGGTGGTGGTGGGGGGGTTGTTGCTGTCTGAATGACTGATGAGTGATGGAGGTGAGGGATGATGTGTTTAATATCACAGCGCGTGCCTTGAGCAATGTTAGTCTGCACTAATGCCCTCTAGCCTCAACAGATTGGTCAGTGGGATGATGACAGCTCTCTGGGAGAGATCTGATTGATGCTGCTCGGGTCTGAATTCTAAAAGCCGACTGTATGCACATCACTGATGGAGTTAAGTAGCTTTTTGACTCATCCAAAAGTGAATCTGGCACTAACTAGCCTTGTAAAACCATTAGACATACAACCAATTACCACCAGAGGCTCAATTTGTTTAGTAATGTGTGTGTGTGTGTGTGTGTGTGTGTGTGTGGTTAATCTTTTTAGATGAATTTTAACATGTGATTTTGATGATGATGGTGATGTTTGTGAAGTTTTATCAGAATTAAATTTGCTTGTTTTGGTTGTCTGGTTTCAACCAATTTGCACACGCGATCTGGGTCTAGATTAAAAAAAATGTTTAAAGATTCCTGCTCTTTCACTAGTATTTTACTTTTTTTTTTTTTTTTAAATAAATACTCTAATCAGACCTCAAGCAGACCTGACATAACAAAGAAAAGTTAAAATTACAGCTCCTGCTTTTGGTCATCTGAGCATGGCAGCGGGACTGACCTGGCGTCCAGAGTGCGGGCACCGGGGGGAGCAGCAGATCACTGACGCAGTTACAGTCCATGCCTCCACAACACCTGTAAGAAAACAATGAGACGGCATAGAGGGGAAGGAAAGTTAGTAAACAACGATTATTTGACTTGACGTGATTTGTCATTTGATTGAAAATGATTTGCTCAAGCCAGAGTCAGCTACCCAGCAGGTTTACTTTAGCTGAAGTTGAAGGTGAAGAGTAGAAACTTTGTTGAAAACTGAGGAATTGCATAAGGGTCGAAAGGCGCAATATGAGTTCAGAAACATACCTTAAATCGATGTGAAATATGGCAAGGTTGTGTTTTATATGATTTTGGTAGAGATCAGGTGTTTGATGGATGTAATCTTGTGTGGCTAACTGATATGCTGTGTCTGATGCAACAGGGTGGACATCCCTATAGTGCATTTATGAACAGGAGGAGTTAAGTAGACTTTTGAAAACCAAGTCAAAGTTGAGCCATACTATCCATTAAAAACTGGGTTGTTTTTAATATATAATATGGCTTGGCTATTCCAGAGTGGAGTTGGTAGTAGTGGTAAAAACTACACATGAAGTCAAAATCTCTTTGTGAAAAGTTATGTTCAAGTACATGACCACTAACGGGTTAGTTTAATGGTCTCCCTGTATAGTAAAGGCTTGGTTTGTTATGTGATTTAGGTCAGACGGAAAATGAAATTCATTGAAGTTTTTAATCATTATATAATGATTTAAGGGTTATATGCTCAGTAAAACATCTTTTCTCTGCTGACGTTTTCTGGTTGCATAATTATAAAAGATTATAAAAAGTTATGTACTTCACTGACAAACCGATGAAATAATATATTATATATATATATATATATATATATAAAATTTATATTGTCTTAGAAGGCCATGTTTGCTGACTAATTATGTACTGTAAAATGTGTAATTAGTTAAGTAAAAGTAACAATACAAGGAACATATCATCAAATAAATGAACTTCGGATTTAAAAAGTAAAATCACTCATTATGCCGACAAAATGGCACTTGTAGGTGTTATACGTTATATTTTTTGGTTATTACTAGTGATGCATAAATGTGTTTATTGTTGTAGTTGGACAAGGTGAGGCTTCATATGCTGTGGATAGTTTCTAATGATTAACAATGCATTATATTTTACAATCTTTGAATATAAAATCATGATCTGCAAAGTAACAACAGCGGTCAGATGGAGGTAGTGGAGTGAAAATATTTTCCTCTGAAATGTAGTAGACATGTGAAATAGCATAAAATAGAAATTCTCAAGTAAAGAACAAATATCTCAAAACTGTACAATTACAGTACTTGGGTAAATGTGCTTAGTTTTCTAGTAGTTTTTAAACAATATTTGAAAAAAATAAAAACAGAAATCTGCCTCAGGTTATATAAGAGAATCACTTGAAAGAAATCTAATATACTGATGCAATAAACATACATGAGGCAGCAGTGATTAACTTTTCTCTCTGACAATAAAAACAGACTCAAATCTGCAAGTGACTGAGATGTTTTGTTGTTTCTTTTATTTGCTAACAAGTGATCTGAACGCTCCAGCAACAATAGTGTGTGCATGTGTGATTGATGGAGGGGCTGGTTGCTTTATTAAATGGCAGCTGATAATGATAACGTCTGCTTGATAAATGCATATAGACGTCTGCTGACAGGAGAAGGTAAGGAGATTTCAGTGTTTCCATGAAGAGTTAGTGGACTATGAGACGGGATCTAGTTTGGATATCACAGTTTCATCAGGGTTGTTTTACAAAGCTCAGATGGAAGAGATGCCCTGCTGCTACACTGGTATCTTTAATGCTGGCCTCTCTATCTCTCCCTTCACTCTCTGCCTCTATTTAATTATGCTCTGTGAATTTTGGATTTTCCCTCCAGCATTGAAATGGAACGTGAATTATTAAGGTGTGTTTGTATAAATTATTATTGCTAACTCCAGGCATTTCTCTCTCTCTCTCCCTCTCTGTCTCTCTCTCTCTATCTTTCACTCTCTGACCGACCCTCTCTTTCTATCCATCTCTCGTTCGCTCTCACCCTGCTTCTAGCCTTTGGATTGTGGCCCCTTCTCGCTCTCTCCTCCCTCTCTTCATCTTTCTTGTTTTCAAGCCGCTCCTTCTGTCTTCAAATATAGAGTTGGCATTCATCTTATCTCACTCACGTATTTTTTCCCTCCCTATCATTCATGTTATCATTCCTTTTTTTTTTTTTCATCTCTCTCTCTCTGTCTTGCGTCTCCGCCTGCACTCACTTTCCCATAATGAGACAAAGTTATCGTAAGGGTTCAAATGACAGCCGTAACTCATATCTTCACACAAAGCTGCTCACAGTCGGGTGGGATTTTTTTCATAAAACTATCCTACACGTAGGCTGTAACAGAGATAACTTGGTATTCAGTGTACCAGGAGGATATCAAATCATACATCGGCCTTCGCACAATTAGAAACAGCTCCAATTCAAAACGTACGCCTTGCCATTCAAATGCTGATATCTACCCTGTTCGTCTGACTGAAGGCCTCTGCAGAGATTGGTGTGAGTCTTTAAGAAATAAGATATTCTTTGTGTTCGAGGTAGTAATCTATAAGTTTCCTCTTCCCTGTGGGCTACAGGTCATGAGTACTGCATCATCTCTTTCATTTTCCATATTCTCCTGGTCCACGGCATGTATAAGCTTGTCTCCTCTGAGGATGATATATATGTGTGCTCCTATCTGTCAGGGTCTCTCCAGCTACCTCTCATACCACCTACGCAACGCCTCAAATCTATACCCATCCTCCCTTTTCCGATCCAACAGCATATCTATACAGGTGAATCCTCCTTTCCTCTTTCCCACCTCTTTCCTATTCACACACACCTATCCACTGTCTTCTCCCCCTCCCTCCCTCCTGCCCCACCCATCTCCTTTTCTCTCCCTCTCTCCTGCTCTGTGTGTTTTGCTTCGGCGCAGTAATTTTCCGTTTGATTTCGGAGGTAATGCATTTTTTACAAATCAAAGAGGAAGCCAGGCTGCCCCCCTCCCCATCTCCACCTCCTCCTCCCCTCCCTGCCTCCCTCCCTTCTCCTCCTCCTCTTCTTTCCCTCCCTCCCTTGTCTCCCATCCTCGCCCCCCTCGGCCCCCCAGGCCAGAGAGGAGATAAAGGAGCCCCCATCATTTCCTTGTTAGTTTTGATTTGGGCAGCGCAGGGCTTTCAAGTTCCCCCCATCACCCCCAGAAACATTATAACTAGCAGCCCAGGGAATACTCTTCCTCATACGCACACACTCTTACACACACATGCATGCACAGACTGTCAGATACAGACGCTCACAGATTGTAATGGATTGTACATGCACAGTAAACACACAGTCTCAAGCAGATATGGATGGCACAAATACGCAGGTATTCAGGT
>NW_019174806.1:151488-239588 GCF_002260705.1 Seriola dumerili | reverse complement strand
GGAGAGGCGCGGCAGCCTGGCTATACTTCTTGAATCTCTTTTCGTTAAATGCATTTCTCAAATCAAAACCGTCAGGGAAAATTACTTGCCCGAACAAAACACACAGGCAGGAGAGAGGGAGAAAAAGGAGCTGGGGGCAGGAGGGAGTGAGGGGAGAAGACAGTGGATAGGTGTTTGAATAGGAAGAAGGTGGGAAAGAGAAATGATTCACCCGTATAGACTCTCTCTGTTGGATCGGAAAAGGGCGAGATGGTATAGATTTGAGCGTTATATGCGTAGGTGGTATGAGAGGTAGTCACACTATATATCATCCTCAGAGGAACAAAGCTTTAACATGCCGTGGACCAGGAGAATATGGAAAATGAAAAGATTGATTGCTAGTTACTCATGACCTGTAGCCCACAGGGAAGAGGAAAACTTATAGATACTCCTACGAACACAAAGAATATTTCTTATTTCTTTAAAGACATCACACCAATCTCTGCAGAGGCCTTCAGTCAGACGAAACAGGGGATATCAGCATTTGAAATGGCAAGGCGTCGTTTTTTTGAATTGGAGCTGTGTCTAATTTTTGCGAAGGCGATGTATGATTTGATATCCTCCTGCGTACACTGACATACCAAGTTATCTCGTTACAACGCCTACTCGATGTAGGATAGTTTTATTGAAAAAAAATCCACCCGACTGTAGCGCTTTGTGTGAAGATATGAGTTACGGCTTCATTTGAACCCTTCGATAACTTTTGTTCTTAGGAAAAGTGAGTGGCAGGCGGAGACCAAGAACAGAAGAGAGAGATAAAAAAAAAAAAAAAGGAATGATAGCATGAATGATAGGAGGGAAAAAAATACTGAGTAGATAAATGAATGCCAACTCTATATTGAAGACAGAAGGAGCGGCCGTGGTGAAAACCAAGAAAGATATCAGAGGAGGAGAGAGCGATAAGGGGCCACAATCCAAATGGCTAGAAAGCAGGTGAGGAGCGAACGAGAGATGGATAGAAAGAGAGGTCGCGCTCAGAGAGTGAAAGATAGGAGAGGAGAGAGACAGAGACGGGAGAGAAGAGAGAGAAAATGCCGGGAGTTAGCAAAATAATAATTACTATACAAACACACCTTAATAATTCACGTTCCATTTCAATGCTGGAGGGATCCAAAAATTCACAAGCATAATAAATAAGAGCAGAGAGTGACAGGGAAGAAGACGAGGCAAGCATTAAAGATACCAGTGTAGCAGCAGGCATCTCTTCCATCTGAGCTTTGTAAAACAACCTGATGAACTGTATATCCAAACTAGATACCCCGTCTCAGTCCACTAACTCTTCATGGAAAAACACTGAATCTCCTTACCTTCACTTCCTGTTCAGCAACGTCTTATGCATTTATCAAGCAGACTTATCATTATCAGCTGCCATTTAATAAGCAGACCAGCCCCTCCAGTTCAATAATCATGCATGCAACACTATGTTCTGTGAGCGTTCATAGTCTACTTGTTCAAATAAAAGAAACGAAACAACATTCTCAGTCACTTTGCAGATATATAAGTCTTGTTTTTTATTTCAGAAGAGAAGTTAATCACTGCGTGCCTCATTATGTTATTGCATCAGTATATTAGCATTCCACTCTCTCTCTCTCTCATATAACTGAGGCAGATTCTGTTTTTATTGTGTGTTTCAAATATTGTTTTAAAAACTAACTAGAAAACTAAGACATTTTACCCAGTACTGTAATTGTACAGGTTTATCTTTACTTGAGAATTTTCTATTTTGCTATTTCACAGTCTACTACAATTTCAGAGGAAAATAGGTTTCACTCCACTACTCCATCTGACGCTTGTTGTTACTTTGCAGATCATGATTTTATATTCAAAGATTGTAAAATATATGCATGTTTAATCATTAGAAACTATCCACAGCATATGAAGCCTCACCTTGTCCAACTACACACAATAAAACACATTTATGCGATCACTAGTAATAAAACCAAAAATTAACGTATAACACCTACAAAGTGCCATTTTTCGCATAATGAGGTGACTTTTTATTTTAAATCCGAAAGTTTCATTATTCGATGATAATTTCCTGTATTGTTACTTCTCTCACTTAACTATACACTTTTACAGTACATAATTAGTCAGGCAAAAAACATGGCCTTCTAAGACAATATAAAATTTTATTATCATATATATATATATATTATAATTATATTATTTCATTCGTTTGTCAGGTGAAGTTAATAACTTTTTATAATCTTTTATAATTATGCACCAGAAAACGTCAGAGAGAAAAGATGTTTTACTGGAGCATATAACCCTAAATCAATCATATTAGATGATTAAAAACTCAATGAATTTCATTTTTCCGTCTGACCTGAAATCACATTTAAACCAAAACCAACCTTTTACTATACAGTAGCAATATAACAAACACTCATTAACATCCCATGCCAACACAAAGAGACCCATTAAAAACTAACCCGTTAGTGGTCATGTACTTGAACATAACTTTTCACAAGAGATTTTGACTTTCATGTGTAGTTTTTAACCACTACTACAACTCCACTCTGGAATAGCCAAGCCATATTATATATTAAAAAAAACAACCCAGTTTTTAATGGATAGTATGCTCAACTTGACTTGTTTTCAAAGTCTACTTAACTCCTCCTGTTCATAAATGCACTATAGTGGATGTCCACCCTGTTGCATCAGACACATGCATCCAGTTAGCCACAAAGATTACATCCATCCAAACACCTGATCTTTACAAAATCAATACTAAAAAACACAACCTTGCCATATTTCACATCGAATTTAGGTAGTTTCTGAACTCATTTGCGCCTTTCGACCCTTATGCAATCCTCAGTTTTCAACAAATGTTTCTACTGCTTCACCTTCAACTTCAGCTAAAGTAAAACTGCTGGGTAGCTCACTCTCTCTCAGCAAATCATTTTCAATTCAATGACAAATCACGTCAAGTCAAATACATCGTTGTTTACTAACTTTCCTTCCCCTCTATCCGTCTATTGTTTTCTTACAGGTGGGGTTGTGGAAGCGATGGACTGTGAACTGCGTCAGTGATCTGCCTGCTCCCCCCGTGCCCGCACTCTGGACGCAGGTCAGTCCCGCGCTTGCCATGCCTCAGATGACCAAAAAGCCACAGCTGTAATATTTAAACTTTTTCTTTTGTTTATGTCAGACGTCATGCTTGAGTCTGATTAGAGTATTTATTTAAAAAAAAAAAAAAAAAAGTAAAATTACTAGTGAAGAGCAGGAATCTTTAAACATTTTTTTTAATCTGACCCAATCGCGTGTGCAAGTGTGTGTGGTGTGAGAGACGCGAGTGAGAGAGCGAGAAACAAGCAAAATTTAATTCTGATAAACTTATCACCATTCATCATTCAAAAATCACATGTTAAATATATAAAGATTAACCCACACCACACAACACAACACACACACAACACACACACAACACTCATATAAGCCGATTACGTCCCCTACGTAACAAATTGGCCTCTGGTGGTAATTTGGTTGTATGCTAATGGTTTTACAAAGGCATTAGTGCCAGATTCACTTTTGGATTGAGTCAAAAAGCTACTAACTCACATCAGTGATGTTGCATAACAGTCGGCTTTTAGATTCAGACCCGAGCAGCAGTCAATCAGATCTCTCCAGAGAGCTGTTCATCATCCCACTGGACAATCTGTTGAGCTAGAGGGCATTTAGTGCAGACTAACATTGCTACAAGGCCACGCGCTGTATATTTAAACACATCAATTCCCTCACCTCCATCACTCATCATCATTCAGAGCAGCCAACCAACCCCCCCACCACCCCACCACCACCAACACACACACACACACACACAGACAAACACGCACGCGCACACACCACACACAACACAACACAACACAACACACACACACACCCACACACACCCTACCCCCAATGCCTTAGCAAGCGCGGGGACAAAATGACAAGGGCCCCTAACATCCTCCTCTATTTTTTTTCCTGCTCCTCGTGCCCAGGTTCGCCTTCCCACGACGGGTACAAGGCCCGGTCGAGCCCCCGCCCAGCGGACAGATCCAGCTGTGGCACTTCATTACTAAGCTGCGTGGCAGAAGAAGAGTATCAGGGTGGTGATCGCATGGCAGGGAGACTACGGCGAGTTTAGTCATCAAGGAATTCCCCCCCCACGACGAGGCATACTCTCTATTGCCCTCCCACTCCCTCTTTTTTCTCCCCTCCAAGACGAGGTGGACTCGGCTGTGGGGGATAAGGAAATGCCAAACCTCATATTGAACTTGAATGAGCAGGGCACTGAGGTATGACAGGAAAACAACATGATTCTTGGTGTGTTGGCGTTCTGTGCACCTCTCGTGTACATGATGTGTGGAAGTCAGGACAATAACACTGTTTAACAGATTAATCAAGACGCTTTATCACCCCACGGTATAATATATTGATTACTCTTCTGTGCTGAATGCTCACTGAAGAGTCTCTTTTCCATTTTTCGTAAAAATGGAAAAGATTAAAAGGTGGGATTTTCCTAGGGAACGTCAATACCCTCAATTTCTCCTTATCTGTGGACATCCTAAATTGAAAGTTCACCATTTTGAGCTGCAAATAAAAATTCAATAGGATTTCAAAATTAAGCCCCAAGTCGGAAATTGCCTGGACATTCTTCAGAACAAAGGGAAAGCTGCTCGGCACAGAACTTTCTGAGCGATTAAAAACAATATGGGATTCACACTCCATTACCTTCAGCATTTTACACCCCAACCCACACACGCAGTTTTCTATGCAAATGCAACACTACCCCATATATATACCCCCGCTTTTCCTTTGGCCTCTTTTTTTAATGGGTGCTGTCGTCAGAGTCTAATTGTTATGAATTGGCTGGGGCCGAACAATTACCTGCTTAATTAGCCTCACTTAATTGCTCAATTAAGGGCCACGGCACAATTGCCACCATAGCAAAACACGTACACCATAATTCCACTGTAAAGCCATTTGGTTACAGGTGATAACGTACATGCTTGCTGTGTTGTTGATATTAATGCTGCCGCATAATGAGGAGCTGCTCAACCCAGTATTAGTGCTGAGGTTGTCTAATGCACTCTGCTGTTTGGCGCACTTACTGTTGGTCACTTTGAAATGAAAGGGGCCACTAGGATAGTATACTATATCACGAAAGTTAAAACATTCCGAGGTTTTTCAGATTGCGCATCACACCGCCACCCCCCACCCCACCCCACCCCACCCATGCGCTTCCCCTTTCAATCCCAGCGCCTGAGCATCAGCTCCTTTACCTAACCAGATGGCTGCTTGTTTTGCGTGAGCGGCGAGTGCGAGGCCTGTTTTTGCATGCCTGGCAGACTTGAACAGTGTTTGACACCTTAGTGGGTGGCACAGAAACCGGTTGACTACAGCTCGACATTGCCCAGCGGGTGACCAACCTGAGGTTCATTACCATGGAGGACTCCTCTTGTTGTCCCCCCTCTTTGAAATGTTGCTTTGCTGTGGGAACAGTTCCTCCGTGTTGTTTGAAGAGATGCCCACTTGCCCCACAGCCAAAAGCACATTTACCAAAGAGGGGACCAACAAGAAGGAGTCTCCTGGTAACAACCTCAGGTGTCACCGCTGGCATGTCGAGCTGTAGTCATACCGGTTTCCTGTGCCACCCACTAAGGTGTCACACGTATCAGTCTGCCAGGATGCCAGGCCTGATCCGGCAGTAAGGGCAAAAACGAAGCACCATCTGGTTTCAGTAAAGGAGCTGATGCTCAGGCGGTGGATGAAGGGAAGCCCATGGGTGGGGTGGGTGGAGTGGCGGGGCGGTGTGATTGCTGCATACTGAAAAAAAACCTGCGGATGTTTTATTGTGACTTAATAGTATATATCTCTAGTGCCATTATCTTATCAAGTGACACAGTAAAGTGCAACCAAACACAGAGTGCATTAGACAAACTTCTCAGCCACTAAATACTGGTGAGCCTCCTCATTATGCAGGCGCATTATATTCAACAAAACAGCAGACCATGTTAACGTATCAGCATGTATCCACAAGTGGCTGCCACTCCAGATGCAATATGTGTACGTGTTTTGCTATGCGTGGCAAGTTGTGCCGTGCCTTAATTGAGACTCTAAGTGCTTTTAAGAAGGCTAAATTTGTGGCCCCAGCCATTCTAACAATTCAGAACATCTGACGACAGGCCCCATTAAAAAGAGGCCACAAGGAAAGCGGGGTGGTAGCTAGTGAGAAACAAGTTGGTAGTGTGCATTTTATGCATAAGAAAATCTTGTCTCTCTCTCAAATGCTAAGGTATGGAGTGTGAAACCGGTATTGTTTTATCGCTTTCAGAAAAGTCTGTGCCGACAGTTTCCGTTTGAAGAAGTCACAGGCAATTTCCACTCTCTCTCAATTGTTGAAATCCCTAATTGAATTTTTTATTGGCAGCTCAAATGGTGGAAACTTTCCATTAGGATGTCCACAGATAAAGGAGAAATTGAGGGTATGACCGTTCCCTAGAAAAATCCCACCTTTACTCTTTTCCATGTTTTAAGAAATGGAAAAGAGACTCTTCAGTGAGCATTCCAGCCACAGAAGAGTAAACAATATATTAAACCGTGGGGTGCACTCACACTCTCCTCACTCTCTCACTCTGTTACAAACAGTGTTATTGCTTGACATTCCACACATAATGTAACACGAAAGGTGCAAACGCCAAAACACACCAGAAATAATGTGTTTTCCTGTCATACCTCAGTTGCCCTGCTCAGCTTTGTCATAGTCAGTATGAGGTTTGCATGTGTGCGTGTGTGCGACAGCCGAGGCCACCTCGTCTGATCCTTGATGCAAAACTCGCCGTAGTCTCAGTAATGCGCCTTGCCATGCGATCACCCCCTGTACTCTTCCTTCTGCCAGCAGCTCTAGGATGAAGTCCAAGCTGGATCTGTCTGGAGCCGGGGCTCACTCGGCTTGTAGGCCCAAGTCTGGGGAAGGCGAAACCCTAGGGAGCAGGAAAAAAGGAGATGTTAGGGCCGTCATTAGTCCAGCTGCTTAGGCTAGGCATTGGGGGTAGAACGGTGTGTGTGTGTGTTGTGTGTTGTCGTGCTTGTGTGGCTGCTGTGTGTTGTGCGCTGCGTGTTTGTCTTGTGTGTGGTGTGTGTAGTGTGGGTTGTGGTTGTGGTAGGTGGGGGGGTTGTTGCTGTCTGAAGTGACTGATGAGTAGTGCATGGAGGTGAGGGATGATGTTGTGTGTGAATTTTTGGAGGCAATGTTTGTCTGCACTATGCCCTCTAGCCTCAACCAAGATTGGGTTCAGCTGGATGGATGACAGCTCTCTGGGAGAGATCTGATTGATGCTGCTCGCTTTGTCTGAATTTCTAAAAAGCCGACTGTATGCCACATCACTGATGGAGTAAGTAGCTTTTGACTCATCCAAAAGGAATCTGGCACTAACTAGCCTTGATAAAAAACCATTAGACATACAACAAGCCAATTACCACCAGAGGCTCAATTTGTGCAGTAATGTGTGTGTGTGTTGTGTGTGTGTGTGTGTGCTACTTGTGTGTGGTGTGTTAATCTTTTTTAGATGAATTTTAACATGTGATTTTGATGAGGTGTGATGTTTGGAAGTTTTTTCAGAATTAAATATTGCTTGTATTGGTTGTCTGGTTTCAACCAATTTGCACAGGCGCGATCTGGGTCTATATTAAAAAAAGTTTTAAAGATTCCTGCTCTTTCACTAGTATTTTACTTTTTTTTTTTTTTTAAATAATACTCTCCTTAATCAACCTCAAGCAAACGCTGACATAACCAAAGAAAAGTTAAAATACAGTTCCTGCTTTTGGTAATCTGAGCATGGCAGCGGACTGACCTGGCGTCCAGAGTTGCGGGCACCGGGGAGCAGAGCAGATCACTTGACGCAGTTACAGTTCCATGCCTGCCACAACCAACTGTAAGAAAACAATGGACGGCATAGAGGGGAAAGGAAATGGAGTAAAACAAACGATTATTTGACTGGGACGTGATGATTTGTCTTTGATTTGAAAATTGATTGCCTCAAGCCAGAGTCAGATACCCCAGCAGTTACTTTAGCTTGAAGTGAAGTGAAGAGTAGAAACTTTGTTGAAAACTTGAGGAATTGATAAAGGTCGAAAGGCGCAATATGAGTTCAGAAACCTACCCTTAAATCATGCTGAACATATCGGCAAGTCTTTGTTTTGTATGATTTTGGTAGAGAGATCAGGTGTTTGATGGATGTAATCTTGTGTGGGCTAACTGATGCTGTGGTTTGAAGCAACAGGGTGGACATCCCTATTAGTGCATTTATGAAAAAACAGGAAGGAGTTAGTTAGACTTTGAAAACCAATCAAAGTTGAGCATTACTATCCCCATTAAAACTCCCCCCACCGGGTTGTTTTTTAATATATAATATTTGGCTTGCTATTCCAGATGGGGTTGGTAGTATGGTTAAAAAAACTACCACATGAAGTCAAAATCTCTTGTGAAAAGTTATTTCAAGTAATGACACTAACTGGGTTAGTTTAATGGTTTCTCCATGTATAAGCTAAAGGCCTCTTGGTTGTTATGTGATATAGGTTCAAGAACGGGGAAAAGGAATTCAATTGAAATTTTTAATCATAGTATGCAATATGGAGAACTCTAAGGCAAGAGGCGGTTATATGCTCAGTAAAAACATCTTTATCTCTGCCTGACGATTTCTGGTTGCATAATTTAGTGAGAGATGAGTGGAGTGAGAGAGAGTGTGTGTGTGTACTTCACTGACAAACGATGAATAATATATTATATATATATATATATATATAATATAAATTTATATTGTCTTAGAAGGCCATGTTTGCTGAACTAATTATAGTACTTAAATGTGTAATTAGTTAAGTAAAAGTAACAATACAAGGAACATATCATCAAATAAATGAATTCGAATTTAAAAAAGTAAAATCACTCATTTATTGCGACAAAAAATGGCACGTGGTAGGTGTTATACGTCTATATTTTTTTGTATTACTAGTGATGCATAAATGTGTTATTGTTGTAGTTGAGACAAAGGTGAGGCTCATATGCTGGGATAGTTTTAATGATTAAACAATGCATTTATATTTTACAATCTTGGAAATTTATGTATCTCGCATCTGCCATATTATGACACAGTAACACAGCGGTAAGGATGGGGTTAAGTGGAGTGAAAATATTTCCTCTGAATGTAGTAGACATGTGAAATCACACTCACACACTCACACTCTCTCAAGTAAGAACAGAATATCTCAAAAACTGACAATTACAGTTGGGTAAATGTGCTATTCTAGTAGTTTTAAACAATATTTGAAAAAAATAAAAGAGAGATGAGTGCTCTCAGGTTATTATCACTCACACTCAAATCTACATATACTGATTGACATATAAAACATTTACATGAGGCAGCAGTGATTAACTCTTTTTCTCTCTGACAATAAAACAGACTCAAATCTTGTGACTGAGACTAGTTTTGTTCGTTTTCTTTTATTTCGCTTGAACAAGTTGATCTGAACGCTCCCTAGCAACAATAGTGTGTGGCATGTGTGATTGATGGAGGCTTGTTTGCCTTTATTAAATGGCAGCTATAATGATAACGTCTGCCCTTGTTAAATGAACTAGACGTCTGCTGGACAGGAGAATAAGGAGATTTCCAGTTTCCATAAGAGTTAGTGACTATGAGACGGATTCTGAGTCTCTCTATCACAGTTTCATCAGGTTGTTTTACAAAGCATCAGGATGGAAAGCAGTCATGCCCTTTAGCTCTACCACTGGTATCTTTTAATTGCTGGCCTCTTATCTCTCCCTTCATTCTCCTGCTCGCCTGATTTTAAATCTCATTCTCTGTTAATTCTGGATTTTCCCTCCATATGGACCACGTTCGACATTATTAGGTTGTGTTGTTGTATATAATTATATATAATTGTAAACTCCAGGCATTTTCTCTCTTTCTCTCTCCTTCTGTCTCTCTCTCTCCTAGCTATCACTCTCTGACCGACCCTCTCTTTCTATTCCATCTTGCGTCGTTCTTATCTCTGCGAGCGTGCTTCTAGCCCTTTAGGAATTGTAAGCCCTTCTCCGCCCCGCTCTGACTCACATCCCCTCAATCTTCATCCTTACTCTCTTGTTCAAAAGAAGACCCTCCGCCCATTCTCCCTCTTCAAAATAAAAGGCTGTGAGCCAATTCATTCTCCTCAATCACACTTCACCGCCTGTATTTTTCCCCTCCACCTAGAGCACGACACAGGAGGAGTAGGAAATCCCGAATTCCGATGCCACATATCACTTACTTCTTCCTTCTATTTGTGGGTGGTGGTGTGGTGCTGCTGTCTCTAACTAGTCTGCAGTCTTGACCGCCTATGCACCTCACTTCTTACCCCATACATGGAGACTAAAAGTTATCGTACACGGGTCTTCAAATAATGACAGCGTAACTCATCATATTCACACACAAAGCTGCTCACAGATCGAACGCGGTTGTGATGTTTGTTTCAAGTAAAAACTATCCTACACGATAGGCTGTAACACATAACATGAGTTATTCACAGCTGTACCAGAGAGGATATCACAATCATATACATCGGCTTCGCCGCCGCAATAGAAACGCAATTCTCAAAGTTCAAAAAAACGTGACGCTCTCTGACACATTCAGAAATTGCTGATAAATCCGACGCCGCTGTAATCGTACTAAACCCTGAAGACTCTAGGCATAGAGAATTGCAGGTGATGATGTCAGCCAGTCTTACCTGAACGAAAAAATCATCTCTTTATTGGTATCCGACAAAAAGGACGCGTGCAGGGAAAGTAGTAATCTAATGACAAAAGTGTTCCTCCATGTTCGGATCTGACTCAAACCAACACAGGACATAGCGGGCAGGAACAGGACAGACGAAGAGGAGAAACGATCGGGGAACCCTGGGGCACCGCACCTGCTACGACGGAGGACTCAGACATGAACCGGCTCAACATAGCATAAGAGACTCTTTGTCAACTCTATGTGCCGATATTCTGCAGTGGCGGCCTCCAAACCGCGGAGACTCTATGTATAAAACTGTGTCTTCCTCCCTAGGATCGATTAGCTCACTCATGGTGCATCCTAATATCTGATCCAGCCGTACTCTATACGCAAAGGCACCCTCACCAATACTATATACCATCCTCACCTTTTCCGTATCCCAACAGCATATACCTAATTAACAGGTGATCCTCCTTTCGCTCTTTCCCAAACCCGCCATTCAGCGCGCTGTCGCCTCCATCAACACACAGCCAAGTATCCACTGAGTCTAAATCCACCCATACCCTCCCTCTCTGGCCCCACAACATCTCCCAGTTCATCCATTCTCTCAACCTACTCTCCCACTGCTCTCGTTCCCGGTGGTATTGAATTCTACACCAGAAACGACAGGCGCCCCCCATAGCACCGCGCACAAGAAAGTCTGTTCACGATTAATGCAACTCATTGACCAACGGAGAGCGCCAATGTGCAATCAAAGCAGTGCACTACATGCCCGCACTCTTATACAAAAGTCAAAAAGAGCGACGAACCAGCGCAAAGACCAGTGCTGCCTCACCCCGTCAATCTAGTACGAGGACCCCCCAGGGAAAGATCTCACACCTCCTCCTCCCCTCCCTGAACCTCGCCTGCCGATATTAACTCCTCCGTACCCCTCTTCTATTCGCCTCCGTGGCCCTATGGTCTCCCATCCACGTTCGCCCCCTCGGCCCCAGGCGGCGCAGAGGATGAGGATAACAGGAGCCCCGATCATATAATTCCAGCTTGATTCGAGTTTTCCGGAATTGGGACCAGGGCGCAGGGCTTAATCAAGTATCCCCAATTCACGCCCCAGAGAAGCATGTATAAAGGAAATACTACTTCCTGCATATCATTACGCACACACTCTTACACACAATGCATGCACAGACTTCAGATACAGACGCTCAAGATTGTATGGATACCAGAATGGCCGACCGGAACATACGAGGCCACCCGTCTCCGGCCGTCTACACACGAGAAGTGTACGACGATGCAACAGATAAAGCAGCACCGCGATCTCCACACCCGCAGATGAGCCCATGGAGAGTGACACAAGATACGCAGTATTTCATGCGTCAAACGCCGAAGACACACGACACAACAGGCAACACACACACACACGCCCACACACACACACACACACACACACACACACACACACACACACACACACAAAGTGAGGAGCAGCACACAAAATAAGACATGGAGCCCATAGATATTGACTGAATCAATATAGACACACTAACACACATCTCACCGAGCTGAAAGAGAGAATGCACTTTGTTTACTAAAGATGCTGGTGCACTGATAGAGCACAGAGATGTGTGAAGACAAAAACACATTTTATTTTACACAGAGCGACTGTGGACACAACAGGCCAAACAAAAGGACCTCTCTCCCACAAAAGGCCACCCATAAAACCCAGTGTGGATGATGGATCACACAGTTATCAGTGACAATAGTTAACACACACAATAGGGGCACCGAGTTACTGTACACAATCACATCTTGACAAGAGCACATTCACCGCTCAAAAGGAAACCTCAGTTGTGCTCCTCCACAAGTTGTGAAGTGTAGGCCTGGACTAGTTTTAGCAAACAGACTATTACTGTTGCAAACCCTCAGGTGTGTTGATGAGTCAGAGGCTTTTGATAATTCAGTCAACTGTTGAAAGAGTGTGCTGGGTTTTAGGGACAGCTTTTTCTGTGTCTTTAGGACACTACAGAGATGCAAGGATTCACACACTTATGTTAGATCAAGGATGGTCAAGGCTGAAAGGTGATCGTGCTTTTGCTGTTTTGCTGCAACTTTCAAACTGCCTCGCGCAAAGTCTCAGAGAGGCAGCATCAGTTCACATCTTTAAAAACCATCTTTAAACCTGCAGTAACTGATTTTTTGACCACTTGGGAGCAGCGTAAACAAGCTGCAAATACAGTATTGACATATTATCACCATGAAGTTGATATGGTAAACTTGTTAGCTCACAGTTGCTTATTTACACAACCAGCAGACACAGAGCAACATTATCATTCGTTTGGAGTCGTGTTACAGGCCTCTTGGCGAAACTAAGACCAATACTCTTTCTCCTTTCAGCTTTTTTTTCTCCACCAACTACTGAGCAAAATATATGTTTTTTTAGCTGCTAAATGTTCCACTTTATTCATGAACTGTTCCCTAACTTTGTCTATCTGTGCTGTTCGGTGCTAGATAACATTTTCATTTTGTGCTAAAAAAACTGCCCGCTGTGGCTGGAAATGGAAAAAAGTAAAGTTGTGGGCTGGACAACCAAAACAATGAGCTGAAAGACGCTAAAGCACTCTGCATAGTTGGATGATAATTTTCTGTGAATTTGTCATGACGAGTGACCACTTTCACATTATACTTAGTCAATCTAATCCATTGTAAAATATAATAATATACAAATATCAACAGTAGCAGCGATAAACATGCTTGTTGTCTTTGTTTTTTTATTTTATTTTACAGCTCTTGTTGTTGGGGCGCTTTGTCTCCTTGCTCTTCTACGTCGCTTTTCTTTATCTTGTAAGACACAATGTAACTTCCGTTTTAAAAAGTTCTAGATAGAAATACAGTTTTTTTGTTGTATTTCAGCCACATTTGTATTAGTTTCATTAGAGCCACATAATATCATCTGATTTTTGCTGATTTCAATAAACCTGTTGACATAATAGGAAAAGAAAGAAGGCATACCAATAATTAGGATATTAAAGTCAGAGTTAGGGGTCTTCAAAAAATGTGGATCATCATGTCAAATGCACATGATCAGTTCATTCAAGTCTGGTTTCTACCACAACTCAATATTGCTCAAGACATCTTCTCCCAGATAGAAATGATTGATCCACTCTGATGCAAGTTTGCATCGAGGCTGGTAATGTATAGGACCGGGGCCATCGGCAGAAGTGGTATACTTGTGGAGCCAAGGTTAGTAGGCCAATGACAGGAGTGAAAAGGAAACAGTGTGAAGAATATATTGTAGTACCAACTATGTTTTGAAATTCTGCAGAGTGACTGGGGTAGAGGGAGGAAGGGGGGCAGCCTGACATTCAGGCAACATTATGTCTCCAGTGCTGTCTAAAGAAGGAAAGAGTGATGGGTCACGATATAAAAAGATAGAGAAATATGAGAGGCATGAAGAGTCTGGCCTCTCTCGCTTTCTTTTTCCACTAGATGAAACGGACTCTGTACATCTGTCTCATCTTCCTTTTTTTTGGTTGCCCCTGAAAAAGGCCCAACTGAACCCTCTCTCTCTCCCTTTCTCTCTACTTGCCTCTCTCTCGCTATCTCTGTCTTTCGCTCTCTCTCTGTTCCTCTCCCTGGTTAGCTCTGACACACTGGTCAGCCTCAGGGTGGAAGAACAGAGGGACTCTGCTATGGGTTTGTTAGAGGAGATGGAAAGAAGGAGAGAGGAGAAACGAGGAGGGGAGAGAGATAGAGAGGGGGGAGAGGGAAGGAGGAGGGGAGGAAGGGGGGGTTGGTCAGGGAGAGGGAAAAAGAACCTGTCCATCCAAATGAAAAGTCAACACTGAATCAAATTTCATGACTACAGTGGCCTATAATTCCTCTCATTTAGCTAAATTTCTTGTCTTACTTAAGAAATAACAATCCCAATAGGTGATGCATGATACATAGCAAATGATTTATGTTTGTTTTATCACTAGGTTTTATAAATATCCAAGCTTTTTCAACATGTTGTTAAATAATATATTGTTTCTGAAGGTATTATCTAGTCTGTACCTCCATATAAAATCCCTACTTATTTGTACAAAAAATTAAGGCTCTTATGAAACAGTGTATAAGAAAAAGACACTTTTAATGAATCTAAGGAACAATGACAGAAACTTCAACCTCACAACCTTTATATCCTCAACAAAATTAACCTCCTGTAAGCTTAATCAAAATAGTTTTTCTTTTCTTTAACCCCAAAAACCAAGTACTCATGACCTGTAGCCCCTAAGTTGTCCTTGTAGTTAACTGATTTGTGAAAATGTTGAATTCAATGGAGTTATCCCATTTTATAAAATATGGTACACAAATTAAAACGTTTTGTAGGATATCATACTAACTACAATGGGAATACACATGATTAACTAAATCTAAATAGGCACTGATGTAGTTTTGGTTTAAATGTTCTCATTTTTTAATTTTATGTGATAGGTTTTATATCTGTTCATATATTGTGACTCTGTTGCAAATAAGTGTTTTCACTTTTAACAGTTTATCCCCTGGAGTGGTGCATTTTATACATCCATTAATAAATCATGTGAAGTTACACTGGATTAAAACAAAGATTGTTGAAACCACTATAAAACAATTTATACAGTGTTTAAGAGTCAAAGAGCTGCACACACTAACATTATAATAGCTGTATAACAACTTTCATAACAGTTATATTTCAACGTTCACTAATATGTACCTAGAACTTCATATACCCATCATACTGTCATATGAAAGAGTGAGAACTCAGTATATTCTCTGTGATTAGAACAGGCAGCAGTGCAGTGCTGTCAGTGTATTTAACCAAGACGTACAGTCACAGGAGTACAGAGCCTCTGTGACCGTGCTTTTTCTCCCACAGAGCACCCATTGCTCCACACTGCAGGGGCAAAACTAACACTGAGTCCTTCACACCAAGACAGGCTATCACCTGACAGGACCACCAAACCGCAATATCACTCAGTGAAATTCAGTTTGAAAGACATAGTACATGTATGAGCGGGTATAGTGATTGTGAAGCCAATGTACTGTTTCAAGTGGCAAGATTCAGAACAGGGAATAATAGGTCAGAAAATATGTTTAAATAACCCAGACATATGAGAATTAATACCCATTATTGAAGTGGCTGTATTGTTAAGAAACATTTTTCCACAATAAACTAAATTGGTCCTATAACAGACCACAGGTTTATGAGTAAGACTGGCTTTATGTCATATTTTTCTTCTTGGTAACAAATCCCATCATCAATGTGTTGGTCTTTGAATACTTTACAACTTTCCTACCCTATTTGTGGCCCAGTTTTCCCTTCTAAAGATGTCAGTCTCTAAAAGAGACTCACAAAAAAAAGGGAGGGGGGTCAATTTCTTAAAACAGCTGGGCATTGTAGTTTTTAGCAAATGTTTACCAAACAGGAGCAAATTGTGCATTTGTTGGTGACTATTTTCAGCTGCGGATTAATACACATTTGGGGCTCCAGGGTGAATGAGGGATTGTTTGAGGGATAGTTTTAGGACAACAATGGAGGAATAGGCTTGCGCCTCCAGACTTACTATTTGTTTGCCAGATCATTGATTTCATTTGGTCTTTTCATTAGATTTGTTTATAATAAGAAAATATGTGTCAAACAAGTGTCGCCAGTCTTGTAAAGGCCAGTTTCATATACATAGAGAGAAGTTTTGGAGCTTTAGCTACAACAGTCAGGTGAAGTTTAGACTCCTGTTCTGGTCATAAATAGGCTACAGTTGCTTCTGATAAATAAGGAAACTTGTTCCTTTCTTTTTTTTGTTTTACTTTCATGAAGAACTCTAACAAGTTAAGAAGAGGTGAGTGGAGATGAGGATGTGAGCGCGTGATAACGGTATTAGTATGGTATGGAACGCCAGCCTTAAGAAAATAAGGAAAAGAAGGGGAAAAAAGGATGAAGAAAAAAGTATCAATCGATAGGGTTAAATTATTCATCGTCATTAATTATCGATCGCTCTCCGCTGCCGGCTCGTCCGCCTCGCGCCAGAGTTGAAAGGAGGGAAAGCGCGCTTTATTAAAACCGGCTCGAGCCTCATTGTTTCATGTCCCGCGGCAAAGAAAAAGCTCGAGTTTGGCTCTGCCCGCGCCAGTAGAAAAATACACACTCACACGCACACGCACACACACATTGCTCCACCTCCCTCCTTTGCGTGCTCCTTCTCTCCTGCTCTCTCTCTCTCCCTCTCTCTCCCTCTCCCGACGCGCGGGAGGAGCTTTGGGGAGCCTCGCGCGGTGTTCACGGGGCGGCTGTGTCTCGCGTGGATCGATGAGGGATCAATGGCTCGCGCTGACTAATAGCCAGAGAGCGCCTTTGATCTCGCGGCTGAGAGATCAAAACCTGCGCGAGAGGGAAGAGAAATAGGAAAAGAAACTGCGCCGGCGAGCTGACCTTCACTCACACACACACGCGCGCACGCGCGCGCGCGCACACACACACACACACACACACACACACACACACACACGTATACATTTACGCTAAACACACGTAGCCTACGCACGCGCGCAGCTTTTACGAATTTGACTGCAGGATATCCTACCAGCAAACAAACTATGAGAGATGCATTGCTAACGAAAACTGCAGGCGAATATGCATTGGACACATTTAGAATAACAACCAATCTATCTATAGGCTTTAACAGAGATCCTCCACACTCTTCCCCATACCATACCCCCCACACACACACACACACGCACACACACACACACACACACACACACACACACACACACACACACACAGCACCTGGCTTCCTAGTTCAAGTTGTTGCTCTTGATTTTGACTTCCTCAGACAAGGTGATACACTGAGAACAAGAGAACCATCTGTTGTTTCCACTGAGCAGATGAGTGTCCTATGGGCTCAACTTCACTATAGAGAAGGAAGACGTGTGTGCATGTGTGTGTGTATGTGTGTGAGTGTTCATGCCTGTTTATCTATGGGGTGATGATTGCAATTTCTGAAGAGGAACAGTTTGAAAAAGACGAAGTTGTTTTAAAAAGGAGCCTACTTTGTTTAGGATGTGAACACTGTTAGCCTACAACAACAATAGTTCTGTAATGAACTTGAAAAGCAAACTGTATATGCATGCAAGTCTCCATAAGAACATTGTAATTAGAATATAGAGGGAGGAAGATCACTTTAATTTACCTCTATGTACTATGAATATTACAGCAGTGTTGTTTTCATGTTTTGTTTGGGGTCCAGAAGACCCCAGGCCCTCTTTAACAGTTCAAAAAACATACTTTAATATTGTTTTATCACCTAGCTACTTAATGAATTTTCCTGATTTTATGAGAAAAGAAAAAGACACATCACAGAATAGTCCTGCTTGGTGTCTCAGAGACTCCAGCTGTAAAACCTGGTTAAATACAGTGGATTGTCATATGCTCTACACCTGTGACTATTCGTGACAGTACTTTTTATGTTTCCGACTCCTAACAAATTCAAAATAAAGTAATTTAAAGTATGGAGTTATGTTATTGGAGTTTTAGTAGTTTACATTTCTTTGTCTGTGAGTGACTTTTGGCAGAGAAAAGGACTATACACCAAATAAATAATACAATATTTCCTTGACTGTTGTAATAGATGGTCATCCATTCAGTCCCCTTAATGTGCAAGTGTAGTTTGTGGCAACGGGAAGAGGTCCTAAACACTATGTCAAAAATATTATTATTTTTACTCATATAGGAGAGGGGTCTGTGGGACCTTAATCATTGCTGAAGTTATTAAGAATCACTACAACACAACTCATTGCAAAATAGTGCCTTGTTTTCCACACTTTTACCTGAGGAAATGCACTTCTCTCTCTCCCTCTCTACTCATCCTCATCACGCTCTCTCCATCTCTCTCTTTATCCCCCCATTCACCCTCCCTCCCCTCTCTGGTCAGTGAGTTACTCTCTCTATCGCTCTCACTTCCCGAATTAACCACTCAAGAAGTCACCACCGACTCAATCAATAGCTCATACATAAACCCTGCTATAATCGCTCCCCCGCCTGTCTGTCTGCCCCCCTCCCTCTCCTTCTCTCTCCTCTCCTCTTCTCTCCTCCTTCATCAGCTTCTAACAGACACTCCTCTTCCTCTCCTCCTGTGTCCCACTGTTCGTCTTTTTTGTCTTCATCCTGTCCCTTCTCTAATTATCTGAGACACTCTCTCCTCTCAAATACAACCAATGAACCTCTGTCATAAACACGGGGGGTGGGGGGGATCAAGGTCCTCACACCTCTGCTGATGCAGCTTGATCTCATCCAAATTTTACCTAATTACTGTTTTCTTGTAAACCATGTAGACACACCACCATCCTGGACCTCAATCAAAGTAATTATAAAATATATTATAATTATGCTACTAAACTTGGTTGTAAGTAAAATGGTTACAAACATTTAACAAAAAACAGGGATGTCACTTTTTGTATAATAGCATATAAAATGTTTTCCTCTAATGAATTCTCAGAGTTTTATTTGATTTGGCTGCTTGACAGACTTTTAATATAAAATAGATATGAGTCTTTGTCAGGGATAGAGTAAGAAAGTCTTGGACTTATTTCTATTGCTGTCCCTGGTGTTTTAGTCCATCAACCTTTATCAAGATGGTGACAGACATAAGAGAAAAAACATTTATGAAAAAGGAACTAAAAGGCAATTAAGGAAAATGTAATCATTGGAGCAAACATTTGCTAAACCTGAAAAGCACAGTTTCTGGCTCATTTACAAAATGAAGGGCACACATTCCCCATGAACTGTGAGGACACAAGGACTTGCAAAAGCATCTACAGACGCTGAGGCATTCGACACTGAGGGCAGAAAACACGCCTTGAATCATCTCTTTTGAAAACCAAACACATAAAGAAGCAACTCACCCTAACAGAAATGATAACACAGTCCAGTCTGGGCTTGATATTTGGTCTTGTATTGAATACTTAGTCTGTAAGGTGACCTGATGCTACTTTGGGAGTATATTTAACTCCTATGGTTCCACTAACTCTACTATATTCCTTTAGGGACTTGATATTTGTATAGCATCCCTCTAAAATTTATTACAGGATCATAGTAATTCTTTTAAGTGCAAGGGCACTATCGGCCCATGTTAGTGTGTCCAGCCAGAATGGGCCCAGTATTGCGTTATAGCAAAGACAAGGAGACATCAATATTGCATTATCTCGTGTTTAACTGTGAGACACAGATAGTTGTTTTGGGGGCCTTAAAGATATTGTATTACCAAAGGAGATACAGGCAGACGTTCCACACACTCACACAAGAGGAGAAAAAAAGAATAACACACAGAGAATTTTAAAATTATAAGGCCTCCACACACCCTCTGCTCATACCCCTTCTCTCTCTATCTCCATCTCTCTCCCTCTCTCTCTCTATCCCTCTCTATCCTTGCTTCTTCTCTGCCTCTCTCTCCAAAGTCTTTGATTCGTCCGTACAGTTTGATCTGCGAGAGAGCGAGTTTTGTAAACACATTTTTCACGATCATATAGCCACGGGCAAGGGGAGCGTGAGGCGCGGAGGAAGAAGAAGAAGGAGAGGGAGAGAGAGGGAGAGACTCAGAGAGAAAGAGAGAGAGAGAGAGTGAGTGTGTGTGTGTGTGTGTGTGTGTATGTATGTGTATGTGTGTGTGAGGGACGTTTAATGAGCATACAAGATGGACAGACAGACTGACAGAAAATGCAAGGATGGAGGCTCAAATATGGCTTAGTGCTGTACTGCACAGAGCAACAAAGACACAGACACTCACACACATATGTAAAACCTCTCTCCCTCTCTCTCTCTCTCTCTCTCTCTCTCTCACACTCACACACACACACACACACAGACAGGCACACACAGACACTTACACACGCACACCAGGGAGCCCAGACTGATGGTTTTGGCACAAGTAAAGCATCACAGGGGTTGACGAAATGTGAAGCAACAACGAGAAAAAGCAAGTTATTCAGTTTTCCTCATCATGCAGAGGGGGGTGACACTCCAACACTGTATTTCCCGATATGACACTTCCTGACTGGTGAACCCATGTAGAGTCAGAGAGACACAGAGAGGGAGAGGGAGAGAGAGAGAGAGAGAGAGAGAGAGAGAGAGAGAGAGAGAGAGAGAGAAAGAGAGAGAGAGAGAAAGAGAGAGATGCATCTCGTTTGGGATGATGAACACAGAGAACAGAGAGAAACAGTGTCTGAAAAACAGATTAAGGGGCGAACCAATAAAACGCAGAGCACAGACGGTAAACACACCGTGGTGTAAAGCCACTCTAATAAAAGTGCGAGGCTCTCATTCCCTACATTTCTGTCTTTTTTTCACTTGGTTGAAACACTTTCTTTTTTCATCTGGCAGCTGCTAATCCGGTTAGGTTCGATTGGCTCCGGTAATGGCGCTAACCCGTCGCTTCTCTGCCGACTCCTCTCCACGGGACGCAGCGGAGAGGAGGTGACTCCGGCTAGGTATGAGCGTCAGACATGCGTCGGCGACAGGTTATGACAGGTCCAGGGAGAAGAAGAGGTTGATGATGACAATGAAGAAGATTAAAAAAAGCCCACTGTTTAACATAATTTTAGACTTTCAAAATTTTCAACATATTTGCAGGTATTTTAAGGCATAAATGCAAATTTATGATTGAAAAATTTGGTAAAGGTGATATCATTATACACATAGCAAAAAAAAAGAAGAAATTTGGACTTACTTCTTGGCAAATAACAGCTTCCAAAAAAAAAAACAAAAAAAAAAACGGACTTCTTTTGTGTAATCTTTCTGCGCATGCCTTCAATATAAGAGATACAATTTGGATTAATGCCTTAATTATCGTTACATAATGATAGTAATAATAATAATAATAATAATAGGCCTAATAATAAAAATAATGATAACAGATTTGTAATCATATCGAGCTACAGCCGACTGCATGCTACAACTTTCTGATGATTTGGCTCCTTGGACTTTTGGCAAAGCACGGGCTGGGGTGAGATGCAGGCCATCACATTTAAAGTGCTTTTCCACATCGAGATTTGTTTGTTTTCCTAAAAGACGGGGAAACACTCCTCAACAATTCTGCAGAAATCCCTCGCGTCAGTCGTTAAAAAAATGATTTTCTTTTCATTTTCCTTTCCTTGCATTCTTTCCCTTTTTTTCCCTTTTACTTAGCCTACTGCTTTTTAGAAAGAAGAATAGCTGCAAGCAATAAAGTCGGTTGTCAGAATATTTGTGTGTGTGCGTGTGTGCGTGTGTGTGTGCATATAGTGCAGTGCAGTGTAGTGTAGCGTTTCCTCTTCCTCTCTCTTTCTTCTCTCAGTCTTTTCTGTCCGGGGAATTGTTCTCAACGTCCACAAACACATTGCAAATACCCGCCGGCCCAGCAGCATCGATTTCTAATTAGACGCCAGGATAATCGTTGGAGAGAGATGAAAAAAAAGGGGAGAGTGATAGCGGGACCGAGTAAATAAATATATAAACGAATTAGAGCTCAGATTAATTGAATGAATATGAGCATTAAAAAGAAACAAAGGTGATCTTGGCGGATAAACCTTGCGTGGACTGAACGGGAAATAAGGTTTATACACACACGCATGAGAGAGATTGTGATGTGGAAATTAGGGCCTATTTTTATGTCAAAAAATGATTTTGGAATTAATGACACATGCGTTCGTGTATTCACAGCCTCTGATGAATTCATTTAAAGATTTTAATGTTTTTATATGTGAAGTTATCGCGATAGAAGCTCAATGCAAGAATCATTCTGCAAGAAAGCAACGATGTTGCACAGCAATTAATACAAAGAGGAATTTAATACAAAAGTGCAGAACAAGGAATAATGACATCACAAAAGTCCAAACTTACCAAAATGAAAAATGTATATATATATATATATATATATATATATATATATATATATATATATTTGCATGTATGCAGGCTAAGCATGTAAAGATTTGACCCATTAATAATTGCTGCATAGTCTGCAGACGCATGACACCTGTGCCCGAAACTGTGACAGCAATCAACCTTGAACTAAAAGCCACAGCTGGATTATCCAACTTCTTCCCTCTTCAGTCAAATTTCCCCCCTCCTCTAGTCCCCCCCCCCACCCCCCACCCCTTTCTGTCTCCTGACAGAGTGTGACAGGGGGTTAGCCGGGGAGCTCAGGTAGCTCGTTTACTTTAATTAACGTTTCATCATCCTCGGAGCGGGACCGCGCACCGTATATACTCTTTCATGCTGCTCCGTCTCTCATCCCTGTTCTCCATCCATTCATCATCAGCCCTCCCTCCCTCCCTCTCACCCTCCCTCTCACCCTTTCTACCCCCCGTCCCCTCGCCTCCTCCCCCCCCCCAACTCGCCATATCGCCCTCTGCTCTCTGTCTCATGTCCACTCAAGCATTAACAGGATAATAATTCAAACACTTTCCTTCCTTCACTCCTTCCTCATTTCCCCGTCTCCCTCCTTTTTCAACTTTGTTACTTCTTGCCCTCCCTCCCCACGACTCTTTTCGCTTCTCTCCTTTGCTCTCCTCTTTTTCTGTACAACCAAATTAATTATCATAATTTCATTTTCAGGGTGCTTTAATGCAAATAATATATGAAACAAAGGTGAAGCAACTGTAAGTCCTTCTCATTATATCAATGTATGTGCAGACTATTAATATGGCATTTTTACAGCATTAAGAACAAGCGATAAACATATCATACCATAGGCGGATAAAATGACTTTGAAGTCCCAAAGGAAATAATTGAATCAGGACTGTGATGCAGGATGATAGAGGCCCAGTGGTTGTTCGTTAGGGATGGACACATCATTACACTGGAGGAGGGGGGTGCTGGGGAGAGTTATTGAGCGGTATTGATCGCCTCTGATCATATAATGGAGAATAAACCTACAATCGGTGATCAGCGTCAGGCAAGATAAAAATCAATTTTTAGGTCTCCGTCAATAGGCTAAAGAATCAATCAGAGAGATATTTCTTCTATGAGCAGAACATCTATTCATGTTTTCTGTGTAATAAGCCAACACAACTTTCTCAAGTTGAACTGTGACTCGTCCATTTTTGGAAATGCAGAGACCCAGCAGGGAAGTAACGAGACTGCACAGCAGAAGGCGGTAAGAGACCGAGAAGTCCGCACTTCACACACATCTGTGCGCAATAAGCGTTAAAACGGGGAGGTTCTATGTTAAAGTCCGGCGAACTTTTACGCACTATTGCTTGCAGTTGATGAGAGTTGGTGACACTCAACGGTTTGGTTATTCCATTTTTAAGAATCAAATAAATCAGACGAAAGTTGAAATATACAAAAAATAATAATAATTCAGACCCGCCTCCCGCAAGGTTTAATGAGGCCCAGACGAGTTTTTGCAATGTTTGAGGAAAAAAAAAAATAGTTTGGTGGAAGATACGGGTTAATGAAAAAGTGACTGGTTGAATTAGTGTCTTTGACCATACCTGTGGAAGCAGGAAGGCTGTTGTGTTATTTGGCGTGTCTAAGCTGAAGGCTCCTCTCATTAGATTATTTCTCTGAGTCTTTCTTCATGCAATAATTGGCCCTCTCTCTCATTTGAACTGTGAAACATTTTCTTCACGGGATAAAACAACGGTTTAAGTTTCACTAAACTTCTCTATATCTTATTCACCTGTGAACCATTTTTTACTTTCTGGGCAACTGGACTAAAATTAGGCCTGTAATAGTTCCTTATGTTAATTGCTGCAATTATATAATTACAAATATGCTAGAGTTAAAGCCAATAGGTAAATTGATCATTCTTAATATTACACTCATTTTAAAATAATGATCTTCAGCCATTCAGGGGATCCTACGCTGATACACAAACTGATTCTGCTGTAAAGATCCAAAGATAAAAAGTTGGAGGATAGTCAAATTACATAAAAATGTTTCTTTTTCTGCTAACTTGTTCTTAATGAAAAAAGGAATGATGAAAATGAATCAATAAAACCAACAGGAAAAACTTCAGACTATCACAAACCAATAGTGCTGAATCCCCTTGGAGCCTGCTTAGAGCCGGAGTTTGATAAACTGGTGGAAATGGCAGGTGTTATATGAAGCAAAAATAAAATAAGAGAAAAAAGTAAAGTAAATGCAGTTAGAGTCATATGGCTCGGTGTGGTCTGGGCGTGACTCGAACACGGCTTGGGACTCAGCATGGAGCATTTTGATAGTTTAAACAGTTTAAAACACTTACAGTGGTAACCGGATTTGTAGCCTTGTGGGGTTAAGAACTTGATGAAATCCACCGTGCCCAATGGGACCACAGAGGTGAGTGCTCACATACAAATTGCCATTGATAAAGAGAGAAGGGGAAGCTCCACCATCACAAACCTTAAACCCCATCCCTTTCACACTGGTTCAAACAAAAAAAAAAAAAACTATCCTACCCAGTGTGCCGTGCAGCTGACACCCCATAGGACCCCCAGGAAAGTGCGATTGACATTATTGCATAAAATGTTTTTGCTTCGCAATTGTTCTAAACTGAGCCTTTTATTTTTGAGCGGGGATCACCCTACCACGATGTATGCAATCAATATTGTGTGATGTGGGAAAATTGTAGCTTTGTTGAATTTTAAACCTGCTGTTGTGTGTTGACCTTTGAGAGTAAGGCACAGCCAGTGACTGCTGCTGCTGCTCAGAGGGGCCATCAATAATGGAGAACAAACTACAAGCGTGTTTGTCTGGATTTCCAGAAATGTACCGTGATTAATCAGTGTCATACAGCAGGTACACAAAAAGCCCTTTGCACGACAAAATGTCACCTTTCAAATGGAATACATAATCATGGCGTCAACAGGACAGGTAATTAGGACTGAAGATAAACTACACAATAAATATGAATGACTGACCTAAAAAATATTTGAAATATGAGGATGAAGTCATCGAGTGAGATTGGACGAAGGTGCTTGGCGCCAAAAGTGTGGGTAGAATGGCTTTAAGAATCTCGATTGTCTGCAGTAATGTGAATGTCCCATAGCAGCCAGCATGACCAGATATAAAGGGATAAGTGTGCCCGGCCGATATTAGTTTGTTGGCTAAATGTAAAAACACATTGCAGTATAGAAATAAAACAGTATAGTTTTGAGGTAATTTAGAAAAAGCGTCACACTACATAATTTGTCCACCAGAGAGCACTGAAAAGTAAGACGCTCAGTAAGACGTTCAGTAGACGACATCGTCATAATTAAAATGAATCTAAGGGATCTGTATCCACATTAGTTAGTTGTTACATGTACTGGCCGATTTATTGTTATCCGATTATTTAAACACTAGAATATCAATATCAGTCCAGTATTGGGCTGTAATCTGGGGAAAGGAGAGTTATCTAAAAAATAATTTGGGATCCATAAATTCACATTATGACTTAACATCAAACATCTGACTTAACATTTGGATCTCTGTCCATGGATTTATTCTGCCACTGTGTGATGAACAGATGCAGGTCGACCTCCATGTGGCTTGTAAAACCTGGTAGATAGTGTTAAGTTTTTGTTACAGACTAGATTCCTGTTACATTTTTCTATAGGTTGTCTGTTATTACCTTTTCACTGTCTGTCCCTTTAGTCCATTATTATTGGATATATGTGGCACAATGACGTGGATATGATATAATAATAACACATGGGGGCAACTTGGTGGCTATGGGTTTAAGATGCTGGCCATAAAATTGCAACGTTTCTCGTTCAAATCTGGTCGTGGACCTTTGTTGCGTGTCATTGCTTGTCCCTCTCCCCTCATGTTCTGACATCTCTCTATTAGAGCTGTCAAATAAAGGTCAAATATCAGAAAAAAAGTGATAAAATCTGGCCTAAGTTGAAAGGCTATTAAGTGACAACTGATAAGAAAAGAGACTATTGGCAGGACAAAATTTTGAATTTCAACAGCTTTTCAAAGTTAATATTATGGATCAGATAGATTTGACTGTATTTAGTAATTTAGTTGATAATCATAACATCCATTTCTATAAATGATTCACTTCTTTTGAAACTTTCTAAAATAAACCACTTCATAATGAATTACTTTGCTTAACATTATAATTGTTAAAAAAAACCAAAATAAACCAAATAATTTACTACAAATCCTGAACCACAAATGTCAAGAATCAAACAAGTTAACACCATATTTAGAGCAGCATAGTTTTGTACTGTATCGTATAGCCTTGTTTTCAGACAGCCATATTTTCCCTGTTGGTTGTTGACTATGTTTCGTGAAACTATTGGTCATGAAACATATTCAACACATACAGAAACACATACAGTTTGAAGTCAAGAAAAATATTTCAAACACAAACCAGGCACACCCAACACGAGTTTGACGAGCGTAGAATTTGAAATGAATGGATATACGGACGCCATGATTCACTTTTAAGAATGTGCTTTTTAAAGTGACTGTGACTGTGTCCATATATGCATATCATCTATTCTGTCTCTGTCTTCCCAGTTTCTGATGTCTCTGCCCAGTACACAGACGTCTTGGACTGCTGCCTTTCTATTGAAACCACAGTACAAACTCATATATCCATGTGTGCCCAGACACATTCACAGACATGCACACACAAACACACCAAAATTCAATCTCTGTATCTTTCTATCTGTGTTTCCTTCTTCCACTCTCTTTTATACAGGCACACTCTCACACTCACACACACACACACACACACACACACACACACACACACACACACACACACAGAGCACCCGTCTGCCCTGGCCCCCGTCGGCCCTCTCGCCTGTGTGTGCGTGTCAAATCGAATCTCCACCTCAGTGCGTAGTACACCTGCTGTGCTGGCGTATAATGTGCTGCATACAGTGAGTGCACGATGACGGATTACTGAATTAGACCAATAATGACAAGTGACACTTCTGTTACCGCTCCCTGAGCCACTGCAGAGAGCAGGGGAGAGGTGTAAATAAAGAACAGACACAGCGACCGAAAGAGATGGAGGGAGAGCGAGAGAGAGGGGGAGACAGGGGGAAGGAAAAAGAAACAATAGAACAGAGACAGAGGAAGTCATGGAGGTGGATTGGAAATTTTCAGCTTATTCTGTAGAAATAAATAAGTTCTGTTTCAGTCAGGTGCAACTTCTCTTTTCTGTATCTCTTTTCCTCTGTCTGTTTCCACGGTGACACTATTGTCATGTACTCATGATGGTAACTCAAAATAGATCTATATCACAATCTGTGGTGAAGTCAAACAGGGTTTTTGTATCTTTTTATGAGATGTTTAAAGAGAGGGTCACCTGCCAAATTTGTTCTTTTATCTCACTGAATGCAAATTTCAAGACAAGGTCCCACCTGGACTCAAACTGAGGGTGTGCTGCTTTAAATATCATGTGGTCTAGGCATCAGTTAAAACAAAATTTAGGCAGAAAATAAAGGCAACAGAGCAGCAACCTCACATTTCTGGTAAGACGGAATCGTTTTGAGAAGTTTTGATGTGTTTTCTTAATGAATATACATGAAATGTAGAGCAGGCTAATATGTGTGTGTCCACCAGTTGTAGATGGGGCCAGTTTATCTGCAGGATGTCTGGCCCCCCCATGGACCTGGGTCTCCGCAGGCCTGTGCTCAGGATACTAAACCATGCCAAATGAGGAAGAGGAGGTGCAATCTTCCCTGGGACCGCATGAATAAATCAGCCTACCACCCGGTGCGTTTGTACTTCATTCATACATGCACTCAACTGAAGGTGCGATTGACATGAAACACCAGTGGCTGTCTCCCTGTTTTTGGGGCTGGAGACAGACTTTATAATACGAACATCAATGAGAATATTGGCACTTTGTCAGTGATGTCAATTTAACTGCAAGGCTCATCGTCCTGCCTGTATTGTCTCATAATGGAGAATCATTGGGGGATACAGGCCTGCCAAGTCCTCACGTCATTGTGCCACAGTCATGTTTGGCTCGTAAGCCAACGCTCAAAGGCGCAAGGGATTCCTAAAACTTATAGGCCTACCTCTTGTGCATGTGTGTGCCCATTTGATAGAGAAGACGGGAACAGAGGCGAACAATACTTCTGTGAGGAAGAAGTGAACACTTAACTGGGACAAGCACACACATAGCGAGAGAGGGAGAGACAATTGGAGTTGGGAAAAACAGCATATGAGAGCGAGGGAGCAATAGGGGGAGCACAGAGGAAGGAAGACAGAAAGAAATATTGACAAAGCCTAGATATACACATAAGTCACCCGACACGACCCGCCTGCTCCCTGTATTTTATAGAGCCGCTCTGCGCTGGCGGAACAGCATGACAGGCCAGTTCCTTCAACGGAAAATATGGTCCCTCTCTACCCTCCCGCCTCTCGCTCCCGCTATCACTCCTGTTTTCTGTCTATCCCACCCGATATCATTCTGTCACCTCTGCGCCAGGCTCTTTTTTCCATCATCCCCCTATTTCTTTCCTCCCCGTTCTTGCCTTTTTATTGGTGCTCTACATTCCACCCGTCATGTTTCACTCCTCTGTTTCTATCCATCTTCACGTCGCTCTCTTAATCCCCTCTCATTTGCTCTCCTTGGCCCCTCACATCCCCCTCCCTACCTCCCCCTCCTCCCCCATTTCTCTTCCTGCTCTCCCGGAGCCGTTTCCGCGTGCTGTCCCATTTCCACCTACTGCTCGTCGTTTCCCTCATTCTTCCTGATTCATTTCCTCCCCGCTATCCGTTCCATTCGCCCCCCCCCTCCCTATTTGTGCAACATACATTGCTATCCCTCTCTACCTCTGGCTCTCCTATCTCCATCTTACACTTTTCCATCTATATTTCCTCTGACCTCCCAGCTTTTCCTGCCTGGTTTTAAGTTCATCTGTCTCTCTGTCACCCCTGTAAACTTTATCCATCCACTACTTTACACTAAATACTTTAGCTTGGCCTTTTCACTTTTGCCTTTTCCCTCCTTCCTACGGCTTCTTCGTCCTTTCTTATGGATGACTTTTATCTCCCCACCTTGAAATAAGCATGTACATTCACATATTTTCCACTATTTTGTTGTTTCCACTGTTGTCTTACCTTTTGGTTCCCTCACCCTCCCTCTCTGCCTCCCTCCTCTCTGTCTTTTTTTCCTGTCTCTCTTTCTTTCTTTCCTTTTTTCGTTCATTCTATCTTTACTCTTTCTTTCTTTTCTTATTCTTTCTTCCCCATCTCTCCCTCTGCATTCCAGCCTGCCCTCCCTCTCTCATCCGCAGCCTGAGCACAGAGCTCCATGTGTCGGAATCAATTAGGGCTGAGAGCCGTCGCGGCCGCTCTTTCACGGAGGTAAATATTAAACTGCACCAAGCACCGAGGAGGAAGAGAGGGAAAGAGAGGAGGGGAGAGAGGGAGCCCTCCGTCCCTAATCCACCGCATCGATCAGGCGGGGATGAGGGTAATATATTATTTTGACAAGATACGATCCTCCGACGCGCACCGCTATCCCCGGCGATCGATTTCTTTTTTCTCTCCTTTTTTCTTTCCTTTTCTCCCCCTCAGCGAGTGGGACAGATCGTGTGTGTTACTGTGTGTGTGTGTGTGTGTGTGTGTGCGTGTGTGTGTATGTGTGTGTGTCTGAGAGAGGGTGCGTATGTGTATGTGCGTGTGCGCGCGCGCATTTGTGTGTTGTTGTAGGGCGTCGTCGCGTGTGCATGTGCACTGGAGTGTGGATGGGTGACAATAGGAACAGCATTAGGAAATGTGGGGAAGAGATGAGGATGGTGCTGCTAGTAGGTCTGCGCTTTTACAAACAAGCTCCTGTCTAAACAGCTAAATCACAAGCTCGCCCGTAGATGGATCGTTGAGGAGAATCTGAGAATCGTATTTTGTGTTTATTTTCTGGGGTATATTGGCAAGGAGCAGCACACTAGGCAGGATGTCAGGGTTACAGTTAGTCAAATAGGCAGAGCTGACCTATTGTAAAGTTAAGTGTCCTTCCCCCGCACAGTCCCCTCTGCTCCTGTGCCTCCCCTCTATATCGCTTTGTAAACTGTGTCTAAATGCTAAATTCCCCAGATCAATTTTTTTTATTCAACCTCTCCCCCCATCAACGCGCTCCCTCTGCCCCCTGCCTCTGTCAAACAGCTTCACATTTGCTGTCCTTCAGTGATGGAGGGTGTCCTATACCAGCAGTATACCTCCACGTCTGTGAGTGCAACTTACTCTCACAGCAGGTCAGATGAAGTCCTACAAAAAGCCAAAGTTTTCACATCACTTTCTATAGAAAATGATACGCAGTTGTTGCAGTGCTGAATTTTTTTTTTTGTTTCATCAGAGAACTACAAAACTGCTCTGATAGCTTTTATGGCGAAGTTATAGTTTTGATATCAGCATTGAATCAAGTGAAATTGTAGTATTAAACCCACTTAGGACCAACAGCCAATTTTATTAACTTTTGTTTCTCCAATCCACAAATAGCCAGCATGGTTCAGTCTCAGCTCTAAGCAACCCCTAAATACAATCATATGCACCCATCTAATAAGCTTGGAAAACGTGACTGTACACTACCTGGCTATATAAAATAGCAGGAAATGAAAGTAAAGCAGCAGGTGATGAAGAAGACGAGCAGCTTAGCAAGCTAAAGATTACGATATTTTTCTTTGAAGAAGTTGGTAGAAACCAATTGTAGTGAAAGTTAGACTGGCGTTCAGCAGGAAACCTGTGATGCTTGTGCTTCTCTTACATGTGCTGGATGTTTAACTATAGCTAAATGTTTGCTGACAGGTGAGGTCTGACTTCTTGACAAGTTGTAAGTATATTCAACCCTATAAACACACATGAACCAATGTTGGATGATTCTGGAAAACCTCAGAATATGTTACATGACAGCTTCTGTTAGATGCTTTCTGCAGGAAATGACAGTATAATTCCTTTCAATGAAAGATCACGGTTACTGAAAATGCAAAGGAACCTAAACTGTGGTCTACTGCTACATGTCAGATGCTACACGCCCATCCACCAATCCAATCTCCCCGTCCATACTTCCTGTCTTACTACATGAAGTGAATTGGACTTAAATTGTTATGTGTTGAATGGATATGAATTGGATATGGATGTAGTCCCCAGGATATTGGGCTGATATATCAGGTGTTTCTGTAGGTTTGTGGCACAGTGGTCGGAAATGACTTAATGCAGCTTTAAGGTTTGATTTCTTTGATTAAGATTATTATGGGTACAGTGAAATTAACACGGGAAGCCCACAATTTTTCAACAATATCATACTCAAAAAAACAAACGAGCGAGTGGAAATGTCCCATGAGATCTGACTTCTGCATGAGTGTGTGTATGTATGTGTGTGTGTGTGTGTGTGTGTGTGAGTGTGAGCACTTCTACATGCAGACACGGTGACCCTCAGCAGACAGCAGAAATACAACCCAGGACACTGTGTTTTGCAATACAGAGCACTAACTATCAAGGTTATACAGTCCCTGTGAGTATAGTAAGAGACTGCACCATTATATCATTTCTATTGTCTATGAGTGTGTTTGTACCTGTGATTTGTATGGATCCATACGTTTTGTGTGGACGACATGTCAGTTCTAGCTTGTCCTCGTGAGTGGCTCGGTAGATTCAAGCAGTCATGTCTACATGCACACACCCCGGCACCCAACCGGTTTCCTCTCCGACAAAGCTCCGTCCAAACAAGTATGTCAGCACCCGCTGGTGTCTCCTCCAGCTCACTCCACTCACTCTTACTCCTCGTCTCCCACTTTCTCTGTTTCTGCCTGCCGCGACTTAGTTTTCCTCTTTCTTTCTGTCTGCTTTTGCTTTTATTGTGCCATTTTCTGCCACTTTGGTCTAAGAAAGGGAGGCCATAATGCAATCTCTCCCCCTCTCCATCCCCTGCTGTGAGGGAGAGTAGCTTGGCCTGTGTGCTGGGCCGGGGAGAAGGGGGAGAGACGGGGTCAAGGTGAGCTCTAATACACTATTGATCTGCCCCAATTGAAAACCTGATGGAAATTTTACCCCCCTCCCCTCCCTTCCTCCTTGTCGTTCCCCCGCACCCCCCCTCTCTGTTTTTCTCCCCCCTCCTTTCATCTACCCCCCCCTTACCCTTCCTATCTCCCACTTCTCTCTTCCCTTATGTCTTTTTTCCTTTCCTGTGTGTATCCTCCCTGGTGTCTAGAGTCTTCCTCTTTTTCAGTGTCTATCCCCGTTCACTCCAATCTGTTTTCTCTCCCAGCTGAATGTCTCTTTCAACCACTGACCACTTTCTCTCCTTGCTATCTATCTCGGTGCAGGGCAGCACTCTGCCTCCATGTCTTTTAAACTGTGCCTCTAATCATTTCCTCTCGTCTCTTCTCCTCCTTTTGGTCTCGCCATCTCCTCTTTTTCAAGCATGTTCCTCTCTTTCTCCTTTAAATCCCTTGCTACCCCACCCCTCCCTGCTGTTTCTGTCTCTCTCACTCTTTTCCCCTCATCCCCCCTCTTTGAGTGTGCATCAGATGGTCCATTTCTCTCTACCCCAGTGCATATTGATCCCTATGGCAGTAGCATGCAGGGTGAGGGCTGCGAGGACCACAGCTACAGTGTATTAAACGCCACAAACGCTTTGGACGCGGGACCTGAGACACGCCTCCCCGGCAGGGCCCTGTCAATAGCTGCTCCCTCCTGTCAACAGCAGCCAAATGGCCTCTCAATCTGGGACTTGTGATGGGCCACAGATTGGTAGAAACTGCAATGGATGCAACACAGAAAAATAGAGAAAATCTTGATGCGAGAAAAGCCAGGATAAAAAAATCAAATAAAATAAGGAGATGTGTATAAGGTAATTTTCCCTATAATGGTGAGCTGCTTTAAAAAAAAACAAACAGATGTATTCAGCATTGATGTGACTCACTGAAATCATGTAAAAACCATTTCCATTCAGATGCCTAAAATGTTGCACAACAAAATCTATGACCTCAGCGTTCAATTTGCTCCATTCTTTGCCTTAACAGGCTTCATAATAACACACTGTTGTCCTGTAGTTATGTGAAACAGCAATTATGGATGCAGCCGAGTGTGCTATACACTGTTCAAACACATCAAACAAAAGAGGCACAAACACTGGAAAGGCCTGAACAATAGAGATGGCAGCAACAGAAGTAAACCTTTTTACAGCTACCCATTACTTTCCCACTTAACAAGACAGACCACAACCTCTCCCTCTCTCTGACTCTATGCAGAGTTGGCTGCTATCACCGCACTGCTTGAGTGGGAGATAAATGGAGTGAGTGCGTGTATGTGTGCGTTTGATTTATGTACTGTTGTGTACGTGTCAGACGGCCGAGCTATCAGGACCACCATCTCCCAATAGACATAGAAATGCTACAGCAGTGGAGGGACCCCTCTGTCGACCCTGAGACCTCTGATACACATCTGGAACAACAGAGCACACCGAGCGGGGATTGGAGGGGTTTGTTAGAGTGGGAGGAGGAGGAGGAGGAGGAGGAGGAGGAGGAAAAGGATGAGGAGGAGGAAGAGGGGAGGCTATCTCTGTCGCTTCTGTGCTTCTTTTTTTTTTTCATTTTCATTCAAAGGAGATTCGTCGACTTTGTCGCTCTGTCTGTCTTTTTCTCCTCTCTGCCCTTCACTGTCTCATGTTGACGAGAGGGAAACGGCCACTGTACTTCCACCTTAAACTCAGCTTTACGACTTCTGTCCGTTCTCAGAGGAATAATCTCACTGCTAGCAAAGCTCTAACATGCAATCGGGAGGTCCTGCTTGGTCGCTTTCACATTAAGCTTCTGTCGACAGTGTCGGGAGCTTCTTCTGTATGATCCTGATCTCACGGGAAATCCGTGGTTCGTTCAAAAGCCAGTGTCTGTTATTCAAAGGACACCAGTATGTGAGAAAAACCATGACCAAAGCCTCACATACTACATAAAAAAAAAAATATTTCACTTCTCACCTAAACCTCTTTTTGACCTTAAACAGTCTTCCTTCTGTATACTTATATTGCTCTAATTTTAAGTGATATTTTGTGCCTGTATTCAAATATTAAAACTGTGTAAATTAAGTACGTATGACGTTTTCTGTTTGTGTTCCTGTACTGCATAGCTTCTAATTTGTCCACTAACTGGCATTCAGGGTTCAGACACCTGTTTTATTTTCCCACTTTTCTCTTTAAGTCACTCTTTTCTTCTTTCCCTCTGTGTCTCCTCCTTTTCTCCCCCCTTTTCTTCACGCTCTCCATCTATTTCTTTCTCTCTAGGAAGGAATCAGTCTCACCTTAATTGCTCTTAAATCGGATTAATGACTGACCGGGGACAACTTGACTTAATCTCTCTTCTAGTAAATCTCTTCCTCTCCCCTCTTCTCGTACATCACTCTTATACATTTTATCCTCTCTTGCCCTCCCTCCTTTGCTTCCTTTATCTCTTGTCCTCTCTTTTTTCTTGTTCCAAGAACTCTCCTTCCTCCTCTCTTCATCTTTCAGCTCTTTTTGCTTTGCTCTCTGTCACCTTCTCTACCTTCTTCTTATTTCTCAATTTCTCCTCCCTCCTTCTTTTCTCCTTTCTCTCTGTGAGTCAATCATTCTTTCATCTTTTTGGACGCACTCTGTCATGCCTCAGCTCGGCTCGTCATCCGGGTCCCTTCATAATTTCTCTCCTCTTCTTTTCACGACTTTCTATCATCCTTTAACTTTGTCATCCTGAGATTTTTGCATCGGACCTCTTTGACTTGGCTGTCACTCTGTCTCTCCTTTTTCCACTTTGTCTCTCCGTATGTGTGTGTGTGTGTGTGTGTGTGTGTGTGTCTTAGTCTCTCTACAAGCTTGGCCAGTCGCAGGGTGTTGTGTATGTGTTAGTGCGTGTCGATGTGGTCCTGTCATTGCCTCCTAAGTGCTTTGGCAATACTAGGGATCTGCTGTCATGCCAGTGCAACTAATCTCAATCGAATTACATTGAACTTGTATTGAGATGGAGATAAAGGACATGAGCATCTGTCAGTGTGATTGCTCAAGCAGCTCTCTCACTCCCATGTGAGAGAGCACATGGACGGAAGGTGCACTTGCACCACACACACATCCAAGAAATTAGTTTTGGTGACAATGACACCATTTTGATCTTTACCCTTAGATTTAATAGATTTAATACCAGAAACTACAATAAGAAATAAAAAACAAGTTCAGTACAAAAACAAATGACACTATGTCATACGGAGGTGATCCTTGTTAAGGGTGTAAGGGCAAAGAAATTGTGCCACCTTCCAAACCCCTGCAGTTCAAAAAACTGAGGGGGAAAAAAGGCCAGCCTTGTGGACAAAAGCTCATTTTCCTCTTGGTTGCACACTGCTGCAGGCGGGCTAACATGCCACAGGAGAATTCAACCACTCATACACCTTTGTTTTCCTCTGGTTTTTCTCAACTTTACACACAGCAGCAGACCCATAACTGAGAGTGAACTAGGATTTCTGTCAGCCCAGAAGGCATGTGCATGGCCTGTCCGGCCTGAGGCGAATTCAGTGATCTGAGAGCCACGAAGTCGCCCGTTCTTCTGGTTGGGACAGAGAAAAGAAGAATCTGTCATTTCCAAAAATGTGGCCACTTTTGTTCATCTTCCAGTCTTGCTTTGAGCCACTTCCATGTCTCCTTCTTTCTCCCATTTCTCTCTTCTCTCCACTCTCCAACTCTTCCAAAACCCCCCACCTACCCACCTCCCAACCTCTCTGCATGCCCATCTGCTTCACAGCGCTCCAGTGCTTGTCCTCTCTCGCTCTTTCTCCCTCTCTCTCGGAGTGCAGTCAGGATTAAGCATTTATCTCGGTGGTCCTCCTTTCGGCCCTAAACGCCCGTGAGGATGATAAGAGTCGCTGGGATTTGTCAAATTGTGCGCCATTGATTAACTGACCTTTCACGCCTGCAAGTCTCTCAGCCACTCCACTAACTGCCGACAGGCTAGATAGAGAGATAGATGGATACATCTGGCTGTTATTGTTGTGTACAAGTTTGTAGTTACCAGGTGTGGCAGCGAGAGACGACATGGGGTATGGGGGCCACAGGAGAGAGGGGGCCATGAGGGAGAGGGAGAAGGGGGGGGGGGGGGGCAGAGGCTTGGAGATGGTGGAAAAGATACAGAGGAGTCCTTCAAGTGCCCTATAGGCTCAGAGTGTAACAGGCAGAAGTGTGTCTACTAGCAAACAGTAATGAGTCTTGAATAATGAATAATGAAACAAATTTTAAGGTGTGCCAAGGGGCTAATATTAGACAGGAAGAATTAGGTGGGAACAGTGGAGCGAGAGGAAGAGTTCAGACATTGGTCGGCTAAAGGAGAGTCTCGCATGTGATCGGTAATGGCCGAGGGCTATTGCATGGCGCATTCGACACCTTTGATTATTCACAGACAGGTCGACGCTGCTACACATTTTCAAGAGCAGGAATGAAGTGTTCAAAACTAAAACCTCCAAAAAAAAAAAAAAAAAACCTCCAAAAAGCCTCTAAAGCTGATCAAAGCATCTGAGCAAGACAATCTTGCAGCTTTCAAAATTATTTTCACAATCAAAATGTCTTTGTTCATCTGTGAGTCACTGAGTAACAGTCACTGAGAAAGGGTCTCAAAGATTTCATATTAAGCAGTAATAGATCTTTAAATTTTAAATGCTGTTCTTAGAAAATGTTAAAATTACTATTCAAGCTGCAACTTTCACAATTTTTATCTCCACATGGACAAACTAGAGAGGCAGCTGTGGCCTTCAGTTTTAAATCAACAACATGACCCCTCCCTATGTAAAACATCTTGACCTCAAGTGACTTTAGCTCCCTATAATATGAAAATATGTTGGGGCTTTTTTGTGATCGGTTTCAAAAGACAAATAAAGGCACTGTGCAATAGAAAAGCAGCGAGGAAAGCAAATGGAGACTGAGATATTAAGATCCTGACAGTGAAGATGAGGAGGAAGTTCACTCACCTGGACCTCCGCGTCGCCCCGCCTCAGAGATGCACCTGAGGCCGAAGCCTGATCACCGTCTCTCGGATTGGACTTGGGAGTTTGTTCGCCGCTGCGCTTTGTTCCGACCCGGGAGGTGAGGAGGCGAGGGGAGAGGGGATGGGGGGGAAGTGCCGCTGTCGCACTGAACGAAGGCGTCACTGAAAACACAACAGATAGCCTAATAAATTTAATTCCCTCTGTTGGCAACAAAATCGTCCTTACCAGACAAGCGTGTGTAAACTTTTTTTTTTCTCATTCAAATCTGAAATAAAATTGAAAGAAGCAGCAGTGAATAAACCAGGGGACAGGAGGCGCGGTGGCCCAGCTGAGTGCAGCCGATCCTGGGGCTTGTGTTGTGTTGTTTTCCCGCAGGACCACTGGTGCCCCGTAGACCACAGATCAATCATCTTATTTACCCTTTACTGCCATACAGTAACGGAGACAGCGAGAGGGAGGAAGAGATGCCAGTATGAGAAAAACCAATAGCCTATAATACTCCAATAATCACTTAAATAGTGCGTCTTTGGCACTTATTTGCGAATGACCTTATCGCACTTAATGCTATTTATTCGCCTCCTTGAGTTGACGTCGCTACAATTTCCCCCCAAAATCCCCAGAGTGTCTTTTGCATTTGCCGTATTTATGTCAGATTCTTCTGAAATATATAAAGGTTATAGCTCTTGACGCACGGGACGTATCGGCACACAGAGAGGGTAGAGGCCCTGAACGCAGCTCGGCGAGAGGCTCTGCTGTCTTGTTATCGATATATGAGAAGCTTGCTGGAAAGGATATTGACCGCACTAACTAGCCGCACTTTGATCATACGAAATTGCTTTCCAGATGACAACACATTAAGGATGAGAGCATTTTTAAAAAATCAAACCCGCCTCTCGCACCTGTCAGAAGTTTCTTTTCCGAATGAGATGGAGATGAGGAGAGGTGAGAGCCCCCATAGGTCCACTGCCCTGATGAATAAAAGAAAACCAATAGTCTTTTTCCAAAAAAGAGGAAAGGGGGGGGGGGGGAAGAAAAACAAAGTAAAGAAAAAACAGGAAGGAAGGTTACATCTAAAATCTTAATTCCACGCCAAAGAATCACGAGCATAGTCCGAGAAGTAAGTTAGATTCTCAGCATAGACTGAGCATAAAAACTAAAGTAACTTCAAAAATTAGGAATTTATTACAAGATAATAATGATCAAAGAAAATACATGAATAACATGAAAAGAACAGATACACAGAAAAGAAACCGCAATATTTTTGTCTTTGGAAAATTGTGATTTGTGATTTACGCGACAGAACTTTAGCTGTTTAGTTTTTTTCCCCTATATTTATTTTAAAAACTAAATTTATTAAAATTAATCCTAATCATATTAATCCGAGCAAATTAAATTCTAAAACGATTAAGAACAATAAAACTATCATCGCTTTTAAAGTGGAAGGCTGGAATTTGAAGTTCAAACCATGATGCTTTGAGAAATAAACTCTTGAGTGCAAATTATTCGTTCGAGATAATAATGATAATAATAATAATATAAGAGCAGGCCCATTAGTTGAAACGAAAATAAGTTGTATAGCCTCCTGGTCGCTATAATATCAAGTCTAATTCAGTTGTTTGTAATTATTATTATCATTACTATTATTAGGCCTGTTCTCATTATTATTATTATTATTAGACCTGTTATTATTATTATTATTATTATTATTATTATTATTATTATTATTATTATTATTATTATTATTATTATTATTATCATCATCATTATCATTAATGTAATAATAAATGGAGCAGAGAAGTGTTATCAGAGACTTATTTATCCGGTATGCCTGCACAGTCGGTGCTAAATAAAAAGCAGCAGCGTTAAAGAGCTGATATTATAACAAATGTAATTGGACGGGTTAAAGAGTTCAAAGCACAGCCGTGCAGAGGTGAAGGATGAAGGAGGGGAGGGTGAGTGACGTGGGGAGAAAATTTCCCCAAATGCCACTTAATGTCGGAAATATTTCCACCCAAGTATTGACAGCAGAGAGACGGATGAGGCGGCCGGCGAGGAGCGGCACAAAACCGGGGAAGTAATTCAATTAAACGGCCTGAGCTCATAGAAGAGACTGGAGAGGAGAGGTTCAACACGTTGGCCTGAAACTTCACACACACGGAACACAGGCGGGACGAACTGTCTGAGGCCACGAGGCTGAAGCAGAGAGGGAGTGAGGCTGGCTGCTCATTGTAAAGTTGGACAAAACCAAAATGACTGAAAATAAACTACAATTCAGCATCAGTTTATTTATTTATTTATTTTTAAAACCGCAATACACCCATTATTACTATTACTGTTATTATTAATTACTATTGATATTATTCTGATTATTTTACTATTACTATTGCGATCACTGCAAATTAAATAAATTTACCTAAAGTTTCCTCACTTGTAAATTTCTGTCAGCGACACATGCACGTTTTCACACGCACTGCATGTATGCGCGTGCACACACACACAACCGCACGCACGCACACACACACACACACAGTCTTTTAAACTTTACTGAGGAAGGCTGGTGTTGTGTAAAGTTAGATGTGAATAATTGACGCCAGAAAAAAACAACATTGGTTGGGGTTAGGGTGGATCCATTGATCGATCTCTTAATCTGCAATAGTTACATGCATGTATTGATTTACAAACACTGTTTATCTGGAAATATACTGGCACAAATAATTGATGGGAGTACACCCACGGCGCGCATAAATATGCATCAAAGTTGTAAGGGGGTAAACACCTAAAAAGAAAAAAAAATCTGAGCGAGAGACCAGCGAATCCACATAGAGATTATTCCAAATATTTTTTTTCAAGTTTGGCTCCTCGCTGTATCGATGCGCCCACTTCTGAAACAAACTCCCATGCGAATCTGAAAACACACACCCAAATCACCGGCTTCGCCCCTGCGAGAGTAAACTTCAGCATTTTACTCGGGTGAACATATTGACGGGTGGTCACAGACAGCGCAGTCCAAGAGCTGCTTGGTTGATTCATTTATTTATTTATTTATCTATCTATCTATCTATTTATGTTTTTGTGAGGGGAATTTGTTTTTGAGTAGAACTGCAACTCGATCTAAACTTGAAAAATAAAAATGTTCGTAAAGGAAATTCTTTCAAGGCAGGCTGGTGAACTTCAAGTGGATGAACTTACGGTCCAGATGTGAAGGCAAACAATTAGCCTAATTGATTGATTGGCATTAAAAAAAAAAAGATAAACAAAAGTATTAGCACGTGCGCTTACATCCTTAAGCAGAGTATGGAGCACGAGCAGCAACACACACACACACACACACACACACACACACACACACACACATACACACCATCTACCAATCTTTATAAAGGGTAAATTAAACGGGGTCACTCACACACACGCGCACACGCAGAGAGGCGGACGAGAGAGAGAGAGAGAGAGAGAGAGAGAGAGAGAGAGAGAGAGAGAGAGAGAGATGCACCGGCTGAGGTCTCGTGCAGCCCGCCGTGTGTGAGTGGCTGTTTAATTGACTGATTGATACGGCGGTGTGGAGGTGAGGGCTGGACGCCTTAACAAATAGAGACACTTAAAGGCTAATCCGGGCCAACGCCGACAGCTGAACGCATCAAAGTGCTCCCGTCCAGCCGCACACATGCACGCCAAAACCAGGATATTTATTTCCCTCTCCCGCACGTGTGCGTGTGCTTGCAAGAGATGGAAGTGTAGCATGTAAACTTTCACAATGTTTACCAAAGAGAAGACGGGAGCTAAAAAGAAAGAAAGAAATAAACTAAATCCAAGATACCAAATAAAAGCAAATAAGAGGTTGCGTAAATTACGCACGGTTCAACTTTTTGTTGCAAGGTTACACTGCAATCCTCAAACTGATCGCAATTCAAGGCAAAATATCTATTCCAATAATAGCAAAATCATTACAAGCAATAATATAGCCAGCACAAATCTATCATATTTTTTAAACACACACTAAAAGGACAACAATCACAACTTTTTCTCCTCGAGAAAAAAAACAATTCCATCGCCAAATTAAAAAAAAAGAAGAAGAAGATAATATTATATGTAATAGAGTGTACAAAGAGGACAACATACCTCCAGCTTTTATTTTCAGGAAGTGGTGTTAAAGCTCTCACCGGCTGAAGTGCGACCAGTCTATCCACACGTATTCACTCTGACGGCGCAGCGAGCCAGCGACCGGAGAGGCAGAACTACTACCAACCTGAAGCCGGAGAGGAGAGCAGAGGGAGGGAGGGGGGAGATGGAGGGAGGAGAGGAGAAGAGGAGGTGTGCATCTCTCTCTCTCTCTCTTTCTCTCGATCTCTCTCTCTCTGTGTGTGTGTGTGTGTGTGTGTGTGTGTGTGTGTGTGTGTGTGTGTGTGTGTGCGTGTGTGTGTGTGTGCCTGTGTAAGTAGTTAATTAGTAAATCCCCATTCGCTGTGCCTCGGGTCGGTTTGTTTTCCCCGGTCGACAAGCCGAGAGGAAAGAGAATTTGAAGTAGGATTCGACCCGTTTCCGCTCCTGTGTCTCATATATGAGGTTTGTGTGTGTGAGAGAGAGAGAGTGTAGTGAAATGGTGTGTGTGTGTTTTCCCTTTCGGGGCTCTATTTGGCGGCACAAGAGGAGCCCCATCCATCCTCTGCCTCACCTCCTGGCCACTAAGGAGTGACTTTGTTCACCAACACGTTGACCCCAAAAGTTGCTCAACTTGAATCACGCAGCAATTCCCCACAAACAAGCAATGAAAGTGGCCACTCCAAGGATGCAACAAAACTGTGCGTGACAGCATTTTCAGTGACACAATACCTTCACCCACAACTCAGGCTGGATTCAAGTCTGAAACCAGAGGAATCACTGCAGTTTCCTCTCTTTATGTTGAGTAAGCCTAGACACAACAATATTTTCTTTTTCCTCCATGAATATTAAGGAAGCCTAATACACCACGCACTAAAAGGTCGAGCCCAGCCTGTCAGCTTGGCTTTAGCAGATCACCAAGAAGAAATTCAGCGCTGTCTTCAAAGTTTTCCCTGCTGTCCCTGCAGCAAAATCCACATTATGATGAAACTCATTATCTGTCTTCAACTCAATAGCACGACTTCTATCAACTGTCTGCACAAATGAAATCCCACACAGAGCTGCACACACAAACACACACACACACACACACACACACACACACACACACACACACACACACACACACACACACACACACACACACACACAGGGTAGAGGAGAGTATGCCCTGGCTCTCGTGCCAGTAAATCGACTCTGCCCTTAATAAACTTTAATTATTTAATTGATCCCCAATCAGCAACTTAATAATCAATTAGGTAAACCAATGGAACTCACTTGAGTGCAGAGAACCAGAGTCTATGACAAGGGAATCAGGAGAGGAGAGAGGCGGAAAGGAGAGGAGAGGAGAGGAGAGGAGAGGAGAGGAAGATGAGGTGATGAGATTGAGGGATGGGAAAAGGGTGGCTGAAAATGGAGGGAAGAATGGGATGCTCTCCTCTCTGCTGGGCGTCTAGTTGGTGTCTAGTTGAGTCTGACGGTGGAATAAGATCAAATTCCTGTCCTGCCAACATTACATGCCCCCAGTGTTAACCAAGGTATGGGTAAAAGAAAGAATGACCATGATTTGAAATAAAAATCATTTTTGGATATCTCTTGTATCAGTGATGGGAAAGATAGAGGAAGTATTTTGACTGATGATGAGAGGTTGACTGAAAAACTGAAAATGTATCGGTGACTATTCTGATAATTGAGTTTTTCTTTGTCACTTAAGTGAAAATGCCCCCAATTTCTCTGGTTCTAGCTTTTATATTTGCTGTTTTCATGTCACTGTAAAACTGAATATCTTTGGGTTTTTGGACTCTTGGTTGGACAAAACCAGCAATCTGAAGATGTCACCTTCGCCTCTTGGAAACTGCAAAGGTAATTTTTCACTACTTTCTGCCATTTCATAAACCAAATGTTACATCAACTACTCAAGAAAATAATCAAGAGATTAACTGATAATGAGAACATTCACTGTCCTAAATGAATTTTACAAAATTGACTCATTTTTTTGAATCAGTTTAAATGTATCAAAAAAAAAAGTGATATTAAACTGTTGGGAGCCAAAAATGTTTGGATGTATGAGGCAATACTGGTAAAATGTGGCCATGGTCACAGCCAAAGCCAAACACATAGATCCGCCACACACTCAGATACAACCCATGCACCTCTTTATTGCCCTCTAGTGTCGACTGCTGGTCTGAGCCTCCTGTCATTGCGTGTTCAACCCTCCAGCTGACACACACTCCACTCCTTGCCCTGATTTTTTGGGTTCACACCTGCACATACTTGCTACACTCAGGGTGTATTTGGTTGTGTGTATGGCTGGTTTTTCTTACTGTATACCAGGCTTGCGTGTGTGTGTGTCTCAATAGAAGGGAATATCAGACACTCTCACACACTCAGCAGATGAAAGCTTTGCCAATACTCTGAGTCCCCTGAGGGTCATGGCAATATTGATGTGACCAATGGTGTGTGTGTGTGTGTGTGTGTGTGTGTGTGTGTGTGTGTGTGTGTGTGTGTTTGTATGCTGCTGGCTGTATACATGCATGCAATGTGTGTGTTTGTGTCACCTCTAAAATCCAAAAGGCCATAAGCAGATGCAGACACACTGAAACATGCCAGTAACCTCTAACCACTGATCTCAGACCAGCTCACTCTAATGTCCACTACTGGGGATGCCCCCCCCCGTTGATCTCTGTTCAGCAGTTGGAGCGTCTGAGCGCCTGACACCTGGGAGGTATATGTGACAGAGTAGGGAGGCGCTGGAAGAGGATGAATAACTGACCTATCACATCCACATTGACTGAGTTAATTAATATAAGTAGAGCAGGGGATTCTTAGCTCACTTTTCACTGTATGGATTTGCTGTCTCCTCACATTTGGTATGTTTTATATCTATTCAATGCAAATCCAATGTGTTCCGTCCGGCGGCCCGATCTTGACAGCTAATTTTGGTATGTGGGCTATTTTGATAGGGCGGATTTTAATTGTGGCACAACACAGGGCCTCGATGTGACTGATTGATATAAAATCTCATGAGAATGGATGTCAAATTGAGCAGAGTGAACTCTTAAGAGGCTCGACTATACGCTCTACTACTGCATTACACTTACAGTCAATTTATATACATCATTTGGAGTTCACAAAGCTACAAAATTATGTTTTTAACGTTCAGAAAAAGGAGGAGAGGTTAGAGGAGATTGTTGTCGGCACAGAAATTAGAAGAGGGAGTAGTGAGAGCAAGGAAGGAGGGATAGGGAGGAAGGACAAGGAAATCCTCATAGACTCTTACACTCTCTTATACATGCAAAGACTCTCTTTCGTCTTCTTTGTGGGTGTGAAAGACAAGAGAGAGGGAGAGGAGCACGGGGGAGGGGTGTGACACAAGCGGGACAGACAGGAAGACAGGCAGAAGAAGGTGGGAAATGGAGAGAAAAGGAGGGGAAAGAGAGCAAGAAAGAGCTCTACTGCCTAGTCTTAATCTGAGCTGTTCTGATCAATAGCCCATTTCCCATTGTTGCCAGAGCTGTTCGATCGCTACACCACGGAATTAACACACCCACTTTAATCTAGGGGGAGAGGAGCGAGGGGAAGGGGAGACGGGGGGGAGGGAAAAAGGGGAAGAAGGGGGTTAAGGGGTGAGTGGGGAGCAGCTGTGGAGGCATTCTCAAATGAAATCAAATCTAATTGTTATCACTGTAGCCGCTGCACTTATTACTACCACTGTTACAATTATCCACCCACCATATAGCTCTTTTTTCTCCCTCTCATACCTTGCGTCATGTGGTGTAAACTGGACGTAAATAATCCAAATTAGTGTTTATTTGTTTCATTTTGCCAGCTGTAGATTGGATTGGGTTGGGAGGTTTGGGGGGGGGGGGGATCGCATGGAAGGCTCGGCTTATTCCTCTGTGACAGGGAATGGGGTTTGTGGTCAGGTATATTGTGCCGGATACACTCTAACATCTGGGTGTCTCAATTCAGCTCGGCTGGTGTGAGACTGTTTCTGCAGGGTTTCGTGAGATAATGCTGTTATGTTACAAGAATGTGTTCATGATCACAGTGTAACCTTATTAATTGTAGGAAGGTTTGTTCTGGTGCCACCTATCAGCCATTTTTTTCTGCTAGTCATGTCTCAAATCATGTGTTTTCATGTGTAGCAAATTAAAAACGTGGCTCGAAAAGTCAGTTCACACAAATTACAAATATATAAGTATAATTGTTATTTCCCGCAAGTGCTACAGTATCTACCCATGCAGATACAGCGGTGTTGGTTTTATGTGGCCACAGAGATGCAAGTCTTTGAGGTTTTCTACTTGTGCCCCAATACAGTGGAGGCGAATTGAATTTCAGTTGTGCTGGTAAAAGAAAACAGGAGTTATAAATTTCAACAGCCATGTGTTTTTCCAGGTCTAAGTCCTGGCTACTTAAGATAATCCAGACCTCACTGTGAACATTCGAACGGTTTTCATTTGAACCATTTCCAACTGAAGAAATAGTCCCCATGGAAACTGTTCACGGTAAGGTTCACAGGGACTGTTGATATTTTTAGCCACGTTAGTAGCGCAACTCTAGGGCAATGACGGTCTTTCTGTCAATCCACCACTTTGGTCCCAAATGAAATATCTTAACGTCACACCTTTTTCATGGCAGGCATTCTGACTGGTCATAGCAGGAAAAGCACACTTGAAATTTTTTTTTAACAATGGCTCAATTCCATCACGGTCCAAGGAATGACAGTGAGACAGGACCCACAATACCAGGACCCTGAAATCAGTCCACCCAAATGTAATGCTGTCCTTTTTAATGTTATCAATTACACCTGTGCTTTCCCCGCTATGACAAGCCAAAATGTCAGCTATGCAAAAGGCCTTCTGGATGGACTGGCATGAAATGTTCTCTGACTTTTCCTCTGTGCTTTTGAGAGAAATGTCTCAACAACTGGGTGGATTTCCAAGAGAGCTGTTAAACATGTTCACATAATGACGAACTGTAATAACTTTCACGATCCCTTAACTTTTCATCTAGCGCAACCACCAGTTCAAAATTTCAATTTGTTATTTATGACCAAAAGTTGCACAACAATGACAGACCTGTCACCTTCAGCTGTAACTTTTTGTTTAGCACTTAGCAGCGTGTTAGTATCCCCACTGCGACCCTCCAAGGAAATGTCGTCTGGCACCGCAGTCCAGACTGTTCTCGTCTGTGGTGCTCCGATGGCGGAACAAGCTACCAAATGCTATCAGAGCAGGGGCATCCCCCTCTATCTTCACAAATCTCTTGAAGATTCATCTCTTCCGAGACCACCTCCTCTGCTTACACCTCAAACACCCTAACATGCCTTACTAACACTTACGGAGCACTTCTTCACTTGATCTCCTTGCACTAATTGAATAGATGTAGTACTTAGTAAATACACCAAGGTTTCCTACAGCACTGAAGCTTTAGTGTCATCCCTCACTTGTAAGTCGCTTTAGATAAAAACATCTGCCAGATGAGTAAATGTGATGTAGTCTCTGTGAGCATGTTTGAATGCTAAAGTTAGCAATCAATAAGCACGCCTGTGCAGAGGTGCTAGCATGGCTATAGACCCTTTGTCTTTTCCATTTCCATTGCTGTGAGCACCAAAACTGAAATACCACTCAACTCCATTGTACTGGGGTGGAGAGAGAAATTTCTTAATTTGTGCAAATGAAAACAAAACTATTTGCATTAGTAGATACAAGAGGTAAGTGAGAAAATGTTTTTGTTTTGTTCTTTTTTTTCTTTTACATTTAACCCCTTAAAATCTTGGATTGTGCAGCAAATACAAACATGAGTCTGTATAAATTTGGTGCATTGCAAAAACATGGCTTTCCAAACACTTTGTCTGAGGTCACACACCCATAACTCATTTTGGTTACAATGTTGTACGTGGTTTTTCATAATTACATCACCGTCAGGTGTGATATGTCCTTGAATGGTATATCTGTTACTCTTCATGGACTTTTCAAACGACCATAGCATGTACAGTGATTACAGGCTGCCTCTTTCAATACATGAACTGTAATAACCATCAGCTTAGAGAATGACCATAATTTCACATCATACAGAGTGCAGGCAATCTATTCAAAATCCATTGGTCATACCTGCTACAACAACTGGCATTATCCCCGCGTGGCCGTGAAACATGATGTGATGTATATTTCTTTATGTGAGATACATACAGCATATTTTGAGCTACTGTGATTAAAGCAGTAAAACTGGAAAACAAAGTCTTTTCCCCTTTCAAAACTAAGCTTTTAAACATACTCTCCTCCATTACTAAAGTGAATACTTGTGCTTTGTCAGTGCCAACACTTGAGTTTAGCTGTTGAATATTGTAGTCTACAGCTTTGGGTGTTGCCAGTGGAGTCTTTGCTCACTGCCATCCACTGAGACAGCTTGAGGGGGAAAACACAGCAGAGACGCTCTTCCCTGCCACCCGAGGCTACCACCCAACTTTTCCTCCAATCCATTCTACTTACTCTACTCCTTTTGAAGTCATTTCATAACAGAGCAATTTTCTCGTTAGCGTTTGGCTTTAATTGTGGGTAATTAAGCGTGCTCCAGCAGTATAGAGAGCGCTGTTCAGAGGACTGGGGGGAAATTAGCCGTAGTTCAGCTGTGAAATATGGGGTTAAGTGAGAGACGGGGTAGGGAGAGGCGAGAGCCGAAGGGGGTCAGTGACTCCAAAACAGGGGGCATGCTGTCTAAAAGGAAAGCTGCTTTGGTTGGAAGATGGGGAAGGTAGCAGAAAGAAAGTGTGGAACACAAATAAGGTAGTTTTAGCAACTGACACAATTCAACCAGAAGCTCAACTTGGCTGAAGGAAGCACTGTGGAGAGTGCAAAAGAATAACGATGATTTGGAAGAAGAAGGAATAAAAAAAGAAATAAGTATGTGCAGCAAGATAAAGGGAGACCAAAAGAGTATTTTATGTGTGGTTTAGTGCACTAACATGAGTGGATGTAAATAACATGATGTCGCTCATTAATGCAGGAAGTTTGATTGTAAAGTTGGTACAACACAGATAATCTGAAAAACATTCAGCATCGTGAAAAGAACTGGGCTATGCGTGCAAGAAGATGTGTGAAATCATTATTATTATTATTATTATTATTATTTACATGTACAGCGTTGCACATTTCACTGAATACTACTACAAATGTCTTGCATATAAGACAATCTTATTGACATATGCATTGGATCAAAAAGTCAGGCAAAAATTATGCTTTATGTCTATATGATTTTTCTCAATGAAGATGTTAGGGCCGAAATGTTAATAAATTGAGTGAATATGATTGATAGTGTGCAGGATTTTTTTTTTTTCCACATTTCACCCATTGCCTCCCTTGAAGCAACAGTGTGCATATACAAGCAAAACCCTGGGGTGGCACTTACTGTCACCAAGTGGATTATGGACTTTACACAGAGTGACCCTTGATTAAATGCAGCACTGCTGAATAGAGCCCCTGTCCTTCACATCCGTTAATGCTTTTATTTTGACCCCATAACAGCTATAAACGTCGGTACGACCATAAAGCAGATGAGGAATGATTGGAGCCATTGACTGTACTGTCAAATGCTCAGTGGATGGGGACCAACTCTGCTGGGCCCTTTATGAGTGCTTCATCCCCCGGTGGAACCATCCCCACTGACTATAATGAACCTGTTAAAGCCTCTATAAATATTGGCTCCCATGCTTAGTGATCGTTTGAATACCTCTGAAATAGAGCACCGTTTGCAAACAAGTGGCTGGGCGTTGGAGGTGGTGCAGCTAATACCTAATCAATGGAGGGATGCTCCCTTGCAGTGGGCCCTCGCAGAACCTTGATTCATACAGAGGGTGCTGATATAATGTGGTTTAGAATAAGCACAAACCTACCGTATTGATTAACAAATTATCGGTGTCTATAGGAGGTTCTTTCAGGAGGACTTGAAAACTGCAGGGATGTAGGAATGGCCATTTAGAAAAAAAGAAAAACATATCACGACTGCAGTGGGAACTAAACATCTTCCAACCAGCTGAGGAATTCAGACTTAAGAAGTCTCAGGCAGGGTCACTCTCCCCATGTTGGGTGTTGGTGTTACAGATTAGATGTGAATCCAGTTTCTGCCAGGAAATCCAAACATTCCCCAGTCGATGGAAGGAAGATTTTCTCCATGATGAAGGGAGATATTTAGGTTCACAAAGTCTTGAGCAAGGCTACTCTGCTACATTTCAATTGCTTAAAGGAGAACAGCACTGAATTTCAATGCTCAACTATGTTATTTGAAAATTTTGATCTATATAAACCAACATAGTCTGTGCCACCATGATACTCCAATGAACCGGGGTGTATGCCAGGACAGGTCCATGTAATTTTTGACTGGCTGTGCAAAAGCAAACATTTAAGACAAACTGATAAACACAAAATGTTTCTCTACATTGTCTTCATAAAAGAAGGGGAATATTTTAACAGCCAACTCATCAGCTGCATTGTAAATTAGTGAGTATTTAAGAAATGCAATAATTCATCAATTAAGTAAAAAAAAATGAAAAGCTGCTCATCCTGTCACTGAAAGCTCACTGGAATTTGAGAAATTGCCACAGCTTTTCAAAAGGTAATGTTTCAGTTGAAGCTGCAAAAATCAAGCAGACTAATGTAAAACCAACCAAATAAGCATGACTCAAAAAAAACTATCTACAGTCTAAAGTTTTACTAAAAGTGTTCAAAATCACATGTATTATGTCCTGTGATGGAAGCTTATCTTTGTGTTCAGTCACATTTGTGAGACTGTTTACAAAGACACCTACACAGTGAAAAACAATGCATGTCTTTATTTTGTCAAATGTGAGTCATATGTCAGTTCATTTTGGTTAGGCTCTCAATTTATATTTAGCACTCTCAGTTCTTTGCGGATCAGTTGCTCTGATTATTAATTTTATTGTATTGTGCTACGATTCAACAACAGCAGCAGTGCTGCACTGTCATCGGCTGACATTTTTCATCTGCAGCTGCTTGGCTAAAACAGACACAGATGACATGACTCATTTCTCTGTGCACTAAGGGTAATATAAATTCATGCTGCACATTGGATTATGATCTATAAATGAGAGAAAGAAAAGCTAGAGCCATCTCAGTTTAACAAGGGATGCTTTTGACCTTGTGCGACATGAACTTGAAATCAATGAAAAGGTCATGTTGACAGTATCCAGGGGAGGCTTTTTGGACACCTTGTATGTGGGAAATGATCTATGAATGAGGGAGAGAAGCAGTTTTACTCTATCAACAATATTCACAGTGAGCATCAGTACAGTGTTTAATGATTGACAAGTCAATATCTGAGAATTTTGGTTTCCTTGATAAAATATAAAAGCATAGATCTAAATTCAAAAGACATGAGCTGGTAGTGATCTTGGAATGTCATCATAATACAACTGCAAATGGTGAGCCGTGTCATGGTGTAAAATAGCTATAGACAGCAAACTGCTCAAGGATGTTATCCATATGTTAGTGAAAGAGTGACCTTGACCTGGGTACATGCCCTTGGTTTGTCACTGAAATGAACATAACATAAAAGCTGGCAAACACGTATAAGCTCAAAGAGTCGATCTTCCATTTTCTATCAAAGCAAGAGCTCCAGAGTGTATATCAGTTGGACGTCAAAGATTAGAGTCTCCACTCTCTGTGTTTGGGATGGAGTTCATCATAATCACAAGAACACAATGGACCACCACAGGCCACGAGAATATGATGCTGAGTTCTTAACCACATTTAATATAAGCATATATAAAAAAATGTATATAAAAAAGGTAAAACTTCTAGATAGATTGTTGTGCACCATAATGCACAAAGGATGAACATGTCAGGTAAAGCAGCTGACACTGATACCAGCTTTAAGGATGATTTACTGTTAATAATTAAGGCTGTGGAAATGCATTAATGAGTGTATGCTCGCCTTTACACATAGGCTACACATACATACAAACAAACAGAGCTATTAATCCACAGTTCCACATCATAAATAGCCTATAAGTTGTCAAACATTGAAATATGTCCCTGCGCACGCGCGTGTCGTGCACGCCCACCTGTGCCGTTTTAAGTTGGACAACTTTTTGAAGTGAACATCCTCATTCCTCAAGTCCGTGTTCCACTTCCCCGACCGCTCTCACTCTTCTCATCACATATTTTGTCTATAGCATCAGCCCTTCTCCTTATCGCCTCGGTCCTTGAAGCCGAAATCGCAAATGCAAAGCACAGACACGTTTTCACTTTAAAGCAGAAACCTTTTAGGAATTGTTTGCCGATCTATTTGCAGGGAGACGTGCTGCGTACTGCGCGCTGTTCGACAACTCTCCGGCGCACAAGCGCACACCGCCTACATCAATCAATTTCTGAAAGAGGTGCGCATGTTTCCCTCTCACCAGTGCATTATATTTCTCATGAGAATCTAATTTCTGACGCGTTTGTCAATTATTAATGCCACTTGTCAGTAACAGAATAAGGAAGCAGGACGCTTACCTTCACCGATGCACCTTCATTGACCTGACCAGTAGCTCCCACTTGGGTTGTTGGGAATCCTGTCGACGTGCGCAGAGGACTGATGGTAATCGGGGCAATTTAACAGGTCGGAGCGCGCATCCTTCCTCCTGCATGAAACTACACTAGTGAAGAGTTACTCTGGCGTGATCTATGAGTTGGAATGTGAGTGAATACCGCCCGTAGGGAGAGAGAGAAGAATCAAGAGGAGTGTGATGGGAAAACAGCGCACAGGACTATAGCGAGAGAAAAAGTTGTCCTCGGAGCAACAAAAAGTTGACAGGAAAAGAAACGGACTCCGCTGCCGCAACCTGCTACTGTCCGAAAGTGGTATGGTGTAGTTTACATTAGCAATGAAACCAAAGTCTAAAAGGGAAAAGGGAAGAAAAAACAGGCAGGTGTGAGGGGAGAGAGCGCGAAGGGGAGAGATCCGGGCACAGGGAGGGATGAGAGGAAGAGCGCACGGAGAGAGAGAGGCGGGAGGGGGTGGAAGGAAAAACAGAAGGTGCTGAGCCTGAACCTCCACCTCACATCAGCCCGAGATGCATTTAAGTTTCTATCAGCTGCAGACTGTGTTCTGCACGTGTTCCTGTGGACGCCAGACAGAAAATTGACCCGCACAGTGAAGAGACCGCACAAGCAAAATATATGTAGACGGGTGGTGGCCAGAAAGCGGATCGATCGGGTTATAATTTTGTCCAAAGTCGAGAGAAAATAAAGTTCATGGAGGAATGAAATTTGAAAACAGATGGCGAATCTCGTCGCCTCTAAATAAGATTCGATCTTTGGGAATGGAGTGTAGATAATGTTTGGTTGGACGTTTGATGAAAATGACGGATTTTTCATTTTGGACAGGTGGGGGTAGACGGAGTGAGGGGAGAGGAGGGTAAAGGGGGGGGGGGGGCAGCGGGGGGGGGAAAGGGGGGGGGGGGGGCAGCGTGGAGGTGAAAGAGGAGGGTGGATGTGTCTAGGGACAGAAACTAAACTTGGGAGAGGAGGACGCAGTGTTTTTTTCCCCCCTTCAGATTTCATCCAAGGATCTCATCCCCATCCAAGGATCTCATCCCCTTTCTCCATTTACCCCCAGTGTGCACAGAAGACCACCCCCCCCCCAACCCCCCCTCTTACACCTCCCCTCACTTTCCTCCAGCTCACCCCGCAAAGAGGGGGCGGTGGGTGGAGGGAGGAAAAGGAGAGAAAACAAGAATACCAAATAAATGAGAAATTTTCGTACAGGCCCCGCTTCCGTGCGTTCCATGCTAGCAATAACAATTAAATATCGACCGCTTTCCCGGCCGGAGAGAACCTGAGATACCCAGAGACTGCCAAGTACCGAGACCCCCCACCCCCCTCCATTCCTCCCCACCTTCCACATATGCACTCACTCACTCACTCACTCCCCTCCTTTTCTCGTCATCCCCTCCCTATATACCTCTTTTCCTTCTAATCCAAGTCCATCAGGCCAATCTCTTCTAATTTGGTGTATCTCATTTCTCTTGATTCCATCCCACAACCCATTTCAGCTCCACTTTTATCATTGCTGATTTGGGGAGGGGGGGTGGGGGGTGGCGGCCTCTCGGACGCACTCCCATTTTCTCTCAATGCAAGAGGACTTCCTCACACCATGCATGTTAGTTTATCAAAATCAATTATGGGATTGAGATTCACATCGCTTTCCCCTGGATGTTAGAACACAAGCTCAATGGAGCTACACTGACACCGTCTGCTTCAGCTTCACTCTGACAATGGATGTGTCATTTTCAGCACATTTGTGTGTCTGGTTTCCAGCACTCCATGCCCACAAAGACACTTATTGACCCAGCGCTGTGTTATTAAAATCTGCTGTGTTTAAAAGGAGCACAAACATGAATGTGTTGAAGAAAATCACAAATGTTGTACAGACATGTGACAACCAGTCTAAATAAAGAAATTAGCACAACAAACAGTGTGTTTTTGTCTATTTGTTGTTATATAATGTCGGCTGGTTGAACTGTTGCAAGATCCTGTTACAGCTTCTTGCACTGAGCTACGTATGTGTGTATGTATATGGTTTTCTTTTTAGGCAGTGTTTTCTTTTATGGTGGATGAATGAAATATTGGTATTTGTTTGTGAATCCTTAAAGAATCATTGGTAATATGGTGAGCTACAATTTGGGGGATTAAAAGACAAAAGTGCACGCGAAAATGCTCTTTAGAGGTCACAACCAATCAACTCAAGAAATGAACACAACAAATGGCATGTTTCTGGTTCTGAGTTGCTACATAATGATAAATGAGGTGAGGTGCTGTAAGATCCAGTGATTCTTTGAGGACCTCTTACTGGGATTGCACTGTTTCCCTTTCTGGCTGGGTTTACTTTTATCATGGATGAGTCCATGTTTGGGATTTTATTTGTGAAACCTTTAAGGCTTGTTGTAAAAGGGGTGAGCGCTAATTTGGTGGTCTGTCATACAGAGGACAAACAAATGTTTCAGAGGCTGATGACAACCATCCAAGTTAAAGAAATGAACATGATGCATGGTAGGTTTTTGGCTGAGTTGTTATATAATGGCAAAAAGGTGAGCTCCTGTCAGATGCACCCAGAAGCTCTTGCCTCCTACAGGACGGTATAGTTTTATTTCATGGCATTAATTTATGGTGGGGAGATTAATTCTTGGCAATGTACTTGTTAAAACTTTAAGGATCAATGTAGATGGTGAGCTTCAGTTTGGTGAGACCATAGATTGTCTCAAAGATAAAAGTGCACATGCATTTGCAGACTNGTTTTTTTTTTTTTTTTTTTTTTTTTGGTCTTCTGTCAGGATTTTTCTTTGCGGTAAGCGAATGCACCTTTTTGGCATTCGTTTTGAAACCTGTGTGAATCCTTGCGCGATACGATGACCTATAATCTAGTCTTCTGTATCCAACAGGGAACAATGGAGTCTGGGGGTTTTAGACTTTTAGACCACAAGACAAACAGGTAGACTCCATTCCTTTCCAACAACCTCCTTTTGTTGATTGACGGGGCCCCTGGATTTGTGCAACTCGTGACAAGACTGCCAGAGGAGTGGCATTATGTTGGACTTATAAGTCCTGAGCACGCCAATGCCAACTTTCCAAACGAATTGCACAACTATCAAAAGTTTCTCCATCATTGTCGTTGTGTCTTCTCTCACTCCTCTTTATATTTTTTTCCGCCTCAGAACTTCTCTCTGCTCGCACACAAGCCATTCAATTTCNCCTCCCCCTTCGGTCTCCCTCATCCTCCTTCTCATCTCTCCTTTTTCACACCTCTCCGCATCTCCTCGCTCGCTATTAAAACCCATTCTTCCCCTGTTGTCGCCCTAATTCTCCTCTCTCCATCTAGCCGTCTTTTCCCTTCCCCTTATACTTCCCTCCACCTCGTTATCTCCCCCGTTTGACTTTAATTAGTTAATGCATTAATTATCTACGCCCCAATACCTGCACCATTAACATACTCTCTCCTCCCTGTGGCTCCCTCTCTGCCTCACCCCGAGGCCTCTGGGCTGGAGATGCTGTAGCTGTGGACACGCGGTTATAGGCGCGCACACGCACAGACACACAAAACTGTTCTCTCCTTTTTCCTTTTTTTTTTTTTTTTTTTTTTTTTTTTACCCCATGCCTCTTTTTCACTCTATTTCTCGCTCTTCCACTCTTTACCCCCTACCTATTTCCCCCCAAGTCATCTCTCTCCCCCCTCTATCTTTCTTCTGACCCCCTATACTCTCCTCTTTTTCTCTCTGTGCCTTGCAGTCGCCTCTGCCGTGGCTGGTCTCTCTCCCCGGCGACGGAATTATGAAAAATGCGCCCATCGACAGAGCGCCTCAGCTTCGATTAGCCGAGATGGGACATGACAGGCCGCGATCAATACTTATACCGTCCTATAACGTGTCAACTAATGAATCAATCTCGGCTAAATTTTCCATTTTTCAAAAGCCGACGCGAGAGACTGGAATATCCTCTTTTGTAAAGATATTATTATCGATTTCGTCGGCAATTTGACATCGGGGGTAGTTAATTCCACTCTAGAATAAAATTGAAAACACTTGAGATTGAAGTGAGAGAGGGAGAGAGTGAGAGAGAGAGAGAGGGAGTGAGAGAGGGAGGGGAGGGGAGAGGAGAGAAGAGTAGAGGAGGGAGGCAAGGGCAGGCAGGAGGGGAGGGGGGAGACGGCTGTTGACTTGATAAAGGAGAATGGGAAGATGGAAGGAAGGGGAAGAGGGGGTAGGAAGAAGAGATGCTACTGGTGGTGTTGCAGAGACAGCAGCAGTCTATCTATCTATCTATCTATCTATCTATCTATCTATCTATCTATCTATGGGAAAACATTAAAACAGAGGAGATATAGGAAGAAGATACTATGGTGGACAAAACACATGTGCAATCCAATTCAATACAGTCTTCCAAAAAAACTGCTACTTTTATTATGCTCTGCGCTTTTGTTGCAACTATGTCACAGAGGTATGAACTCTTTGGTCATTTTTGATGGTGTAGTTCCTGTTTCCTGTTTGTATCCACCGCCTGGATATATATATATATATATATATATAAAGAAAACACGTTGCTTTTCCTGTTGCTTTGCTTTCCCGACAAAAACATTGGTAAAATTTCTATGTTCAGTCATATGATTTTCTATAAAACTAAATGGAAGTTGATGGACTTCAACCTCAAATATCACTATTAACATATGCTTTTTTTTTGGTCTATATGAACAAATATTGACAAAAAAACAGAAGTTATGATAACAGCACCATCCGTGTGTTTCTGTGCGTGTGTGTGCACGTGCATAAATGTGTGTGTGCCAGCAGAGACAAGGGAGAGGCTGAGAGTCAGCATGTGTGTCAGAGTGAAATATAGATGGAGGAGGCCGGTGTGTGTGAGGGTCAGCGAGGTGCAGTGTAACTGTCGACAATCACAGCCTTATTTACCTGTCAAAAACACTATCATCCCACACAGCCCCAGCCAAGCAATTTCTCCTGTCTCTTCCTCCCTCCTCTCCCTCGCTCTCTTTCTCTCCCTCTCTCTCTACCTCCAATTACAACCTAGAGGGCTATTTCTCTCCAGGACAAAAACACTCCCCACAAGCCCTCCCTCTCCTTTCCGATAGCCCCTTCTCTCTCCCCATCGTTTCTACCCTTCTCTCCCTTTTTTTTTTTTTTTTAACCATTCTTCCCCTTTCTTTTCCTCTGCTGAGAGTTGGAGAGTGGAAATGAACAAGCTGTAAACACACACCACTTATCCCAGTGTATGCTGTTGTGTATTTGTTGGCGAAGACTGGCGAGGTGAAGGCTGTGGTATATGAGGCCAGAGGTGTGGGCTACCTTACCAGACGGACAGACGTGAAGTAAGAAAAGATGCACCACAGGTTGAAAGGCAATTTGATCAACGCACTGTTGGTCGCTCACTATACCGTTCTGCTCTAAAACTGCAACTGCTGAAATGTGCACAGTTATAGAGATATGTTGAATTTTTATACAGACAGTGTAGAATAAGTCTTGTGCCGTCTGCTTTCTAATGCTGTTTGTGAGGCCCTGCTGTCCTTAAAGGATACTGCTGTCAATATTCTGCACTTTTCTTATTGTCAACAAATCCCTAATAAAAGACAAAATCATCAATGAATTGATCCTAACAAGCATTGTTTGTAGCCAGAGCCTGATATAGCTTGTCCCTCTGTGCAAAAGACTTTCATTGCTGTCCAAAAACTATTAAAAACCCATGAATGAGCCACAATGTTACACAAAATATGTATGATTCCACTGCTGAAAATAGTTCCCAAAAAAAAACAAAAAAAAAACGATTTACTCCTGTTTGAGTGACATTTGCTAAAATCTTCAGTGTTCAGCTCTTTTAGTAAATGACTGAGCCTTTTTGAAATACTATTTACGACTCAGTACACATAAAGTAAGGAAGTCAGAAATTATTAAAAGACAGGCTAATACACTGTGTATTAGTCTTCTTATGTCAACAATAAAAAATATAAAATGAAGCCAGATGTATTCTTCAAATCATGTGTATTGGTGTGAAAAGAGAAACTAAATGCATGGTCAGCATGTTTTGCATCAATACTTTCAACACCAATTCTTATATATTTATCATACTTAGAAGTATATTTATGTCTCAGTTAATTTGGTTTAGTAATGTACAGTTGAGAGCAGAAAACTACAATCTCATTCTAACACTTATAAAATGACATACAGTGTGTAAATTATCGTCTACTGGATTTAAGACTATAAGTGTCTGATTTAAAACAGAGAAATCATGGATATTTTTGAAAATGGGTAAATATTTTGTCCAAAAAGGCACTGAAAAAGGCCAAAAAAAAAGTGTGTACATGACCACTGTCCAAAAAGTATACTGCTGAACACTGAGCATGGTAGTGGTGCTGAAGTTGTCTTGTATATTCAATGTTTGTGTTGACACCAGTGTCAGCAGATATAATCAAGCGGTATGCATGAAGATGCATTTGTGTGTATTTGTGTATGTCTGTATAATATCTGTGCACAATTTTCAAAGTAGTTATCTAAGAGATTATCAAGTGTGATGATGGGCTGAGGGACAGACAGGAAGGACTGTTCTGCTGCCTGACTCAAAAGCCACTCGGAGGAATTTTGCTGATACATGACTCTGGCGGATACTTGGGTGGCCTTTTATTTCCTGAACCGAGTCTTGATGCCTGTAACTGAAACATACACATGCACACACATACACACACACACACACACACACACACACACACACACACACACACACACACACAGAGACACACACACACACACACACACACACACACACACACACACACACACACACACACACACACACACACACACACACACACACACACACACACACACACAGAGAGACTGATAGCAGTCCCCTGTCTGTCTTCATGACTGGCTCTGTGAAAAGGCCATCTGACAAAGCCATTAACAGGGCGGTGTAATACCTGTGTCTGCAGTGAGCTGCGTGACACAAAAAGACATTTATGGGCACTGCCATGACAGGAGAAGCACGGTGACATCTGACTGACTGGATTGTGAGCTGGCTGACAGATAAAGGCAGACAGAGACACCGACACCACTGAGACAGTGATGGAGACAAGACACGGGACATGAATCATGTCAGAGAGAGTGAGGGAGGATTCACATGTTCTACAAGACTGTTGAATAGCTACATATGGGAATATGTCAGCATAATGTCACTCACTGTATTGACACTTCAGCACCAAAGTTTTTCAAACCAATCAAAACAGGCCAAGATTTTACAAAGCTAGGGTCAACTTTGAACACACGAGGGTTACAGCTAATGGACCACTGAGTGTTGTATCTTGAAATTTCACCAAAAAAATGAATTTTCATTATCAGCAAGTGTAGCACTCTGTTGTAAATTATGGGGAATTTAGAAGTCATTTTAGGATTCAGGCAGAGAATGGATGCACCGCTATAAAGAGTAAAAGAGAGAAGGAGCTGGGGAGAGTTATAGACAGTAAGACAAAGAAAGTCACAGCAGAAATGTAAAGTGGGAGACAAAGCATGAGAGAAAGAGAAAGAAAAGAATGATGCTGAATTGAGTGTGTGTGTGTGTGTGTGTGTGTGTGTGTGTGTGTGTGTGTGTGTGTGTGTGTGTGTGTGTCTGCATGTGCGTGTGTGTGCGTGTTATAGTGTGTGCAGCCAGGGCAGCAGGCAGAGGCAGCTAAGCAGAACCAGCCAGCCCTCACAAACCAATCAGGCCTTCATTAGGCTGGGCGGGAGGGATCGATGGCCAGCCCGCATCAATTAAACAGCACCCACACCACACTATATATACACACACACACACACGTATTCTATACACAACCATCACCACCACATACACAGTTCATACACACACCTATTCTGCAACAGCAACACTTCACACATACATGTGCACAAACATAGTATGCACACATGTTGAAGCTATTTTAAAAAATATGCAAAAGATACGACTGAATTATCTAAAACTTCTTAACTATGCTTCACATTGTTGTCATTATGAAATACACACATATTCTCTTCTTGTACAATGAGCCCCACTCTGCTAGTATGAGCAAGATTTAGGAATATTAACTGAACATGTTATACCTTTCCTAATGCCATATTCACACACAAATGAGCACAAAATAAAGTCTATTGGTGTTATTTCTGTTTACCACTAATCTTACTAAGTCACCTCAGAATCACAAAGGTTATTAAAAATGATTCCCGCCTTAAAAATATCAAAAATGTGAACAAAAAAGAGAATACACTTTTAAAGGCACTTTCCAAACTGCAATCACACTGTAACCTGTCCATTCGCTCTTTCACCCCCAACGTACACTCACAACATCGATAACACCCAATTACACACAAGCTCACACATGGTGGGCCCTGAAAACACACAATTACACGCGCTCCGGACACACTTTTTATTAACACTCAATTACACACGCGCATAAATCACTGACGAGCCATGCACCAACGAGAGCGTAACTGGAGACTGCCGTGTGAGGGATGGATCATTTTCTTTTGCCTCTGCTTTCACAAAAAGGCCAAAAAACATCCAACAAGCGAGGGTGTGTCTCAAATGCAATGCCAATTAATCAGATATGTTTGCTATGGTGTCCTTGCAGTAACAAAGTACGAGCGTACTTTAAGTTCACCTTCTGAGAACATTTCCAAAATGCAGTTGTTAACACTGTTACCTTGCAACTACAAAGTGTTCATCCTTGTGGAGTTTGTTTGTTTGTTCTCCCTGTGTCGCATGAGTTTCCTCTGAGTGCCCCATTTTCCTATTACAATCCAAAGGCATGCAGGTCAGGTGAAAATGGACTTCTCATACGCACTCATACTGACTCCCTGCCCATAGTCTGCTGTGTACTGATGAAGCTCACTGTATGATGTATACAATAAATGATATAATATGGTTTATGACACGTACAGTATATGGTGACGTGTACGTATTTGATATACATGATATGATGTGTTGCATATTTTAATTGTTTGTTTGTACAGTTTGTGATATTGAATATGAAGCACTTTGAGACTCATACCAACCAACTTGAAGTTTTTTTTTTTTTTTACAACAGTATCAAAGGTACAAATGTTAACAGAAGGGTAGTAACACCGACAAAATTCATTCCTATACATTTCAGTTCGCTTAAATCTCTACACTTCACATTTTGTTTGTTTGTTGTTTGTTTTAGCTGTATATCTGCATCTGTATCATGCTGTAAAGTTCTCTTCTGCACAGTATATAGTATATATAGTATACTGGGAGAAACGGAACTGGAGTCAAATTACTTGCTTGTGTCAATATACTTGGGCAGTAAAGTTGATTATGAATCCTACATTCAATCTCGAATTAAGAGGTCAGTAGATACATGGATTTACCCAAGACAACAACTGAATCCGAGTTTATAATCTTCTAATGCTGTTTAAGGTTTGTTTGCATTAGTAATGTTGGTACTGCAGTAAATTTTGTGGAGTTTTGTTGCGATCAACCGAAATCAAACAAAGTGCATTTTTGTAGTTTATAAGTGAATGTTTTTCATCATATATGCGAATATACAGACAGGTGACAAATCAAAAGGAAAAACCTGTATAGAATGAGAAAAGAAATGTGTCCAGAGGCCATGGGTGGTCCACGAATGCTTTGATGAGTATGTAAATAATCATATGGCCTTAACACAACACATTCCCAGATCTCAACCTAACTGAACACCTACGGGAGATTTTAAAATAAAATGGTAGACTAGCTCAGTACTCCTTGGAATTGTGCCCATATTGGACCATTCTGCACCTCACAGTTTATATCCAGTGCCAACGATCTGCACTAATGCAGAGAGTAGTGTGCCCTTTAGGTAGTGTGGTGGAAAGAAAGAGTGTGGAAGCCAGCGTGGTGAATGGGCATATACCAGTCTGACTTCCATACCGTAGACTGGGGTTCATTTCCCATCACGGAGCTGGAATTCACATTCACTTTTTTTTTACGTAACCACAAGCTTTCCTCAATGTCAAAAGTGTTTTAGTTTCCTAACCCCTACCATACACACCCAACCATTCATTACAACAATCTTTTCCTAATCTTAACTATTGTGTAGAGTATTTGCTAGAAATTGTAGAAAATGCTAATTTTAAAAACATTGGCATTGCAAGTAAATAAAAAAACTGCAGTGTCACTGAACATGTAATCCAATAATTCATGTTTGCAGAACTGTCACATATTGATGTTGTTGTCTGGCAAAAGGATTGGTTAGACAGTGCTCTCCACCACTATCATCCAGACACATAATGAGAGAATATCATTCACAGGAATGTTGTTCATGCATAGAGTTCCTAACACTTCAAGAATCTATGCCAAGGAGCACTGAAAAGCTTCTGGAGGCTATGCTGGTTTTTCCTTTAATCTGTCACCAATCTGTACTTTATATGGACAGAGAAATACTTAAAGGCCTTTCAAACAAAGAAATCCTAAATGGACATTACAAATTTTAAACACAATATATAATCCATCAGCAATGGACAAGAATGGAATTGATAGTCAAGCAGTTACAGAGCTCCACTGCTTGATCCAACTAAGTTCCAAAGCATATGCCAGTGAAGGACAATCATGAATTATTGAGAATTACAAAATAAATAAATGCTGCACCATAATAATATATTACAACAATGTTTTCACAAATCATCTATGATTTCAGTTAATTTCAGGTGTATTACTGAAATCCTGAAATCAGAGTGCCACCACTGACCACAAATCATGTGCATTAATGTGAAGGTAACAATCAAACATTAATAAGAATTTAAAGGTGATTTTACTGTTACTCATCAGTAAATAAAGGCATGGTTTGTTTTAAACGTTTCAGAGTTTTATGAGAAAGTTTAATAGCACTCAGGTATCGATAAGATGTAGTGCCTCTTCCCTGACCGATGGTCTGACACAAGTTTCCCCCTAAATACTCGCCGCGCTGCGGCAGGAGCAGCATGGTGAAAATATTCAACTCTAAAATAAATGTGTCTGTATTGGGCGATTACCGGGCCACGCTTCCTGAGCCCCGCGCGTCACCTGCTCGCCGTGGCATTGACACGTCAGTCTCCCGCGGCTAACGCAATGTGACAGTGTTGAGATTATAATATCTGGCCCGTATTACCGGGCATTAACGCCATTACCGCGCCCCGCCCGCTCAGGTGGGCCACTCCGGGACTGAGAGAGAGAGAGATCAGGAAATTGAGAGGAGGCATTGTGGAAAAGGAGGGGAGGAGGATGATGTGATAGATGAATGAATTTGAGAAAATGGGAGAAGCAGTTTGGCTCCAGTAAAAGGCCTGCACAGTCGTACCGAGCAGGTATAAACATCTGACAATCAAATGGGAAAGACGGGCGTTTCTGTCTGATTTTATGGCACTTCAGGAGGATGCGTTTAAGGAGGAACTGTGGCTTATTGTGATCCTGCCTGTGGCAAGTAAACCATTTACTGAATAATGATGATGAAATCTGCCATCCACATCACCAGGGCACAAGTGAGTGTGTGTGTGTCCTCCTTATGACAGAGGAGGGGCTGCTGCATGATATAATAACAAAGAAAAGGGGTAAGAGTGGGCAGCCCAATTGGATAAAGCTATTCTAATAATGAACAGCTGAACAAGCACCATCACTTCACATGATTTAATGTTTACACCATTCCACGCCTGGTTTCATATCGCTTTTCCAGAGCCTTCATTTGTTTCACCCAAAGAAAACACTTCTATTCCACAGCCTTGTTGTTTTAATTAGGGAAATTGATAAATAAGAATAAATTAATGTGGCCTCCTCGCCTCCTTCTGTACCCCCAGAATGGTGGCAGGCACCATTGCCTGCCTCCCTGCTTGCCTGCCTGCATGGGATGTATTTGCGTGCCATAATTAACGCTTAATAAGTAAGTGATTCATTATGATTAGCATGCGGATTCGCCGTAATGGCCCCTCTCTGTGCTAGCAATCAACCTCACTCTGTTTATCCACACATAAGCCCCCTGATCCATCTCTGTCGGCGATCCCCAATCTACATATCTGCCACTGTACTCCATTCCTCTGGTCCTGATGCTGGGCCATTTGTTGGGCTGCTGGTGGACGCCCCTATCAATCTGAGTGCCATTAGGCAAGCTGAAGGGGAGGAAGGGGCCCCATTGTCATCAAAAGGGGGGATTGTCATAGGATGGGAGGATCGCTCATTTTGGTGATGGGGTAAAGATGTAGAAGTGAAAGATTTGTTTATGCAAGAGGGAATTAATGTTTGCAAAGTGCAAGTTTAAGTCGGTGCAAAGAAGGCGCCATGTGTCAAAGGATCACTCATTATCACTCATCAAATGAAGGGTGTTGATGGGGGCTTAGCACAAACCCCAAGAGTGAAGGAGATTAATTTATTATTGTTGTAATTTTTGGGGTGGGGTCTAGTGGGGAAATGCTTCAGTACTGTGACTCTTGAAATGTGATAGAAACTCAGTTTAGTTTAAGTCTCCTGGGGACAGTTTGTTTATTGTTTTGCATTCACTCATGTCCCCCACAAGGGTGGTGTTTAATGCACCAGTGGTGTAGTAATCTGAAGAGCAATACTTGTGATGACACCAGAGCCATAAAGTAAAAATCACTGGTTTAGTGAAATCATTCTGTACCAGTAAACAGTTTTGGAATTCAAGCAGCATAAAGGATTGGTTCGGATTTTTCCAAATCTACCTTAATACAATATTCACAATCCATATGTACGTTGAAAGACTTGTCACTGTAATCATTCCTGCTCTCCTTACTGGCCGATAAGAGTTCCCTTTCTAGTGCGAGTGACGTGAAGTTCGAAGTTTGTGTTGCTTGACCCAATCTGAAGGAATATGTGATTATAGCTGCTTTAAACAGCCACGCTCAAAGGATGAGTGAAAAAGCTGTTGTCATAGAAAGGGGCAAGACGTAATAATTGGTAAAATGGGGATTGACAATGGGGAAACAGCGCACACTTTGGGACAATCTCTCCTTAAAGAGATTAATAGTGTTGCACTCATTTGTACATACAAAAAGTGATGAAAATAACTGTGTGAAGAATGAAACAATATTGCAGCGTGAAGTTGATGTGATTGACAAATTTTCAGTTTTGGGAAGTTACAGAAATTGGTGGACACAGCACCCTCAACGCTGATGTCTGAAAGGTATAGTTAACCTGGGAAACAAAAGACATGGGGTGCAAAATCTAAAATCATCTTTCTGTGCAAAAATACATTTCATTGCATTTCTTTTAAGTGGCTCTTTCATGTTTCCTTGCTGAGCTGCAGCAAAGGGACAGAAACACTGTATAGATTGCTGCATGGCCATTAGAGACAGGAGTGATTAATAACAACACATACAGGCATGTGAAGATTTTTTAAGACAGACTTGGGAAAAAATGAACCTAGTTAATTTTATTTATATTTACCAATATTACAAACCACAAATTTGCCTGTACAATTTACGACAGCCTCTGTCATTGGACTTTCAATTTGAGACACTGTCTTCCCAAGAAAAATGACAGATTAAGTCATTTCAGCAAATGCCCAATATATGCCCGGCATAGGCTTACGTTCAAAGGACAAAGACCTGTGTGTGTCATTGTTATAGAGCCACAGCGGGTGGATGGTTGGTTTGACACAGGACAACTTAACAAAGTGGTAATGTTTTGTGTTTTTGATTCTCGTGGAGCCCAATAAATGATGTTGTCCTTCCATCAAAGGTGTCAGATCAGGAGACACTTGTATTTGTATGATGTATTTTGTCATTTAATTTGGATGACTTGCTGCAATTTGGATAATGTATCTTTTAATATGAGATACTACTTAAGTAATGTCTAGACCTCACACCACTTTGTGTATACATATATCCAGGCAAACATGCAGGAATGTGCCACACACACCCACACACACACACACACACACACACACACACAGACATGTACAAATAACACCTCAGCCGGCTCAGTGGTGATCTACCTGAAGATCCACTCAATGAGCTTTCTCACCAACAACTCCACTTGACAGCAGCTTGCTTGAGCCATTTTGTACCCTTTGAGAAAGGTTTGCACTTTCCCTCGGCCCCCCCCCCATACCTCCTAGAATGTTCATTGCCCAGAAAATAATTTCTCTAGTCATTTCAGCGCCTTTGTGAGCGGCAATCAATTTCTCTTCTCTTCATGATGGTCCCGCGTGTGGGCACAGAAGTTTGACCTTCTCTAAAAGATCTATCAATTTATCCGTCCATCCTGCAACCTATCCATTAATGTTTTCATCTTCCCCTGTTGTTTTTTTTTTCCTTCTCTCTACTGGTGACTGTTGGGTGGTAAAGTGTCTTTAAGCTCATGTGCTCATCAAGACCTAGTGGGTGTCTGTTTGTGCAATTATACCTTAGTCCTAGAGCTGGACCAAAATCAGCCGGTGGAGAAAATGATGGTCATTTTGACTGAGGAGAATATGCACTTGAGACAAAGGGAAGGGAAGCCCATTTAGAGCACGGTGACGGTGGTGAACCCGAGGAAGGGACAGGGTCGGGCTAAGGCTAAATGACATATCACATTACCAGCTAGGGGTCACCCAATTTCTCCCAATCTGCTACAAGCAGTTCTGTGGCAACAGCTCCGTTACAAGCTAACCTATTGTCTATCTGTCTGTCTGTTTGTGTCACTCTCTCTCCCCCTCTGCTCATAAATTCATCTGCTGTGGTACAACATTAAAATCAGATCAGGCTCTTTGATGCAGTACGTCAGATAAAATAAAATAACTTTGTGGTATTTGAGCACTGAACAGCCATGGACAAAAAACTGACAGGCTTTAAGAATATAAAAATTAAATCAGTTATTATTGATATATTTCATTAGAATTGTCTGCATTTCTTGAGGATTACTGCTAAGGAATACTGATGAATTAATTAGTAGATGCACATCATCTATGAGCACATAGTGATGTAGTCTGCAAGAGTGCACCTTAGTTTCTGTGGCAGTCCCATTGGGAGAGAGCTGGTTCCAGGATGCCTGAGAGGGGTCGTGACCCCAGGAAGTAAAACCAGGTTAGGAAATCGTGACAACTGCCTCCTTTCTTCCTGTCTGGAACATTAAGCCAGACAACAAAGCTTTTTGGACAGATAAATGATTTAGACATACATGAAAGAAGTTTGTTTCTGAATCTGCGAGGTTCAAAAGAGACAAAATTGCATTAATTGTTAAAGTGTGTCTCTCTTTATAATACCAACATAATCCTTTTAAACTAATGCTGTTTAATGCTTTTTGTCTCTGTTGGACTGTCAGCTACGGAGAACTTTGGCTCTGCAGAGCTTTTCTCTATGGGCCTATTCTGCTGCATCCTCTCCATCTCACTGATCCCTTTCTCTCTTTTCCTCTCTCCCCCCGCGAACCCTCTTCTCCTCTCATCCCCTCCACCAACCCCGAACCTTTCCATTCTCATCTCTCTCCCTCACTTGTTTTCTCTTTCTCTCATTCACACTCCTCTCTCTGTCCCTTCCAATCTCTCTCCTCCTCTCACTCCCCCTCTCTCTGGCTCACAGGACAGTATTATATATTCCAGTCTCATGCTTTGCATGATTTGGGCAATAGATGAAGCCATATCCCTCTCTCCTCTTCGGGCTCTCCCCTCCCTCTCTCTCTCGCCTTGTTGTTTAATGTTTCAATTTGGAGGAAGCAAACATTCAATCAGACAGATTAACTGTTTAATGCATGTCATCAGTCAAACTGTCTACGAGAGGGGGGCCCCTCGGCCTGGCGCTGCCTCCCCCCCCCAACTGCCGCTACGTCCTTCTCACTCCCCTGCTCTCCACGCGCACACTGTCTACTCTCATATAGACAGGCCCATCCAGGCTCGAGCCCAGACGCAGAGGCGTCTGTGCACACACATGCACCCAAGTACAAAAACACATATATTCAGTCATGCACACACACACACACACATCCACAAACACAGACATATGTAACGTACACTGGCAAGCACACATGCATGCATGGACACACACTCATGCACAATCATATACTTAGATAACCATATACAATATGTATGCAAGAAAAACATCATGCTGATATCTATATCTATATATATATATATGTATATATATAGTTTAAACAAAGCAGGGAATGCACTGGGACACTCATAAACAAAATAGAAAGTGTGTGTGTGTGTTTCTGAGGTATGTGGATTACATGAGACATTCCATGTAATTCCAACGCCACATATACTGATGTGTTAAAGGACACATCCACTGATTCACTTACAATGATTATAAAACTGCTTTACACAATTAAGTCATGCTCTCTTAACAGACAACACACTTGCTCACACATACACGCTCTCTCCATCCTTCACACACACGCACACACACACACACACATCCCACAGGCCAGTGGATAGGGAAATCAAAGTGACACGGAGGTAGAGCAAGGGGGAGTGAGAGATTAGAGGAAATGAAAAGAGTAAAGAGGAAAGAGGGAAAGAGGGAATGGGAGGCCGAGCGTGCTGCAGATGGAGTAGACTGTAAAATAGGGAGTGACGCTCACACAGAGTTTATAAATGATACTGTAAGAATTCTGGATAGCCTTGACTGGGAATGTCATACTTATTACTGTTTACCAAAGTGTGCAGTATGAATGTACAATATATCTATCTTTTAGCGTTTTTCAATCGTATGGCATCAACTTGACTTACCCCCCCCCCCCCGCAGTGTCATCACTATAGTGATGACACATGACGCTACTATAACATCATCTTCAATGCGACACACACATGAAAAATGGAGGATATAGAGGGTTGGTTTAGCAGATTGCCATTCTCCAGAAGTATAGGACAATAACTTACAGAAACGTAACAAGCTTTGTTTATGATGCCCCGTCTTGTACAACAATGACGCAGTAGTGACGATTCAGTAGTCTGCAGTGTTGTCATGTCACCTTTTGGTATTGCCTCATTTCACTTGGAACCTCCACGGAGGTGGTAATGTAGAGTCGAGTGGAGTTGAGCTGGCAGTGGAAAAAGTGAGAAAGAACTGGCAACGTTTTTTTTCTAGACTGGTAAGCTGTTAATGCTAATGCTAATATGCGTATGTAGCAATAGCAAAAACTTATAGTAAAAGCAAAAACATATAGCCCCTTTAAAACTAACTTTTCCCTTCCATAGAACGTCATTACTTTTTGAAAACCTATCTAATGCCGTTTACCTATAAAAAAGTATTTTAAGCTAAACCAAAGCATATTTTTCTGTTTTTAAGATTTATTTGTAGACTAAATTAAATTATGATACATTTAGCCAATTTATCAGTTTGCAGTTTATCAGGTACACCTAGCTATAACTAATGCATAAATCCAGACTTCATGAAGGTTAAAATGTTCAGTTTTTCTTGAAACTGTTCTAGAAGGTCAGTGATTCAACTGTATGATAACTTTGCAGGATGTAGTTTTTGGTGGTGTTGAGCTGTATCCTTGTTGAGATAAATGGGGTGGAAAAAACAACAGCCAGTTAAGCAACAATCATCTCTCATCTCTAAAAACCATTTCAACACAAACTGAGCACTGTAACATTCATGAAGCAACCTGTAATCAGTGGATTACAGGTTACTTACAGGTTAAGCACGATTATCAGAGTAACGTAATATTTGTGACTATATTGATTTTAACTTGTCATTTCATTGTTTTTCAGAACATCTTGCCAAAAGACTGCTGTTGAAATTGAGCTGGCTGGCTAACACAGACATTTTTACAGAATTGCGGATTAAGGTGCATTGTCCATAGATACATGTACTGAATAAAAGCAAGCATCAACATATGCCAATTCTGTGCATTACATGAACTGATCTAGATTGGAGGTCAGTGAGATCAGCAATATCTTTTAGTTAAGTTTTATGAAGTTTGTTTAATTGATGAGGTGCATAACAGCTACAGCCATTTCCAATAGATCTATTTTATGAGATATATCCTTGAATAAATAGATGTAGATCAAAACTTTTAGTCTCATATTGAAATAGAAATGGGATCATTCAACAGTGTTTCTGTAGCAATACAGAGGCACTTTAGAAGTCTCCTTTGTTTAGTAGGAGAAATTAGTACAATTAGCATTATCCCGTGTTCTAATGTCTAATTCTTGGCCTTTTTTCTATTCAAGTGAAAGAGAAGGCTGACATACTGACTGCTAGGAATTAAGAATTTTATGTGAAGGCTGCAGATATCTGGGGCAGCTAATGGTGGTGTCACACTGTTCATGAACTCGTATTCTGTCAAACTTTACATGCCATGAAGTGAGAGGCTCTACCAAAGTGTACCAAAACCAAAGGGCTGCTGACCAGCTGTTTCACACACTGCCTCCCTCCATCATTTTCTTCTCCATCCCTTTTTTTTTTTTTAACTCTCCCTCTCATTCATTTTTATTTTATCTCCCGGTGCTGTGGAGCATCTCGTGTATCTCCCTCTCTCCCCCACTCTCTGACCACAGCACAGAGGGTGGCCAAACCTGGTAAGTATTGACAGGGAGCTCCAGTGACACGGAGAGAGCCAGTCAATGCCCAGACACCCAGGGCAGGGGTCAATGACAAAAAGGTAGGCCGCCTGGAAAGCTCGGGAAGAAGGGAAAGAGAAGAAGAAAGAGAAGGGGAAGGAGGTTGATAGATGGAGAGGCACAAGAGATATGCGGCGAGATAATATAACTTTGAGGCAAGATAAATACAAGGTGAAAGACAAAGAAACACAGAGGGACATGCCAGACTGAGGAACAAAGAGAAAGATGAAGATGAAAGAATAGATGATGAAAAGGTGGTTTATCTCTCAAAGATGACATCCAAAGACAATATTTAATGATGGTTTGGACTCTTGTGAAGTTATAGGCATCAGGAACAAATAGCTCAAACTAATGTAAATAGTAGAAAGCCACATGGAAGCTCAAGACGAACTGCGACGCAGAGAGAAGAAACGAGACTGACATGAACGTTCCTCAGAGACTGCGGATGGGACAAGTGAGATAGGATGCTAGACTAGGATTAACAGACCCATACCAGCACACACATACACAAACACACACACAGCGTGTTTGTGTATTGACACAGAGAGAGAGTGTCAGTATGTATTGAACGGCGGGCGGTAAGTGAGCCCTCTTCTCCCGCCCATCCCCTCCTCCATCTCTCCTTCTCTCTATCGGATATCAGTCCCTTCTCCTCTAATCATTTCCTTCCTTTTGGCCCTCTCTTCTTTCTAATGCAATTATCCCTCATTCCTCCTTTCCTTCCTCTTTCCCTCTCTATCCCTCTGTTTCTACTACTTCCATCCTTCTCCTCCTGGTGGTACATTTCTGTTTTAGCATGTAAGATTTTTTATCCCCCCTTTTTCCTTTATCTCTCTAGTCATGGTCTGGCTAACAACATTGTGTCTACCATTGTCAGTTGTACTTATTGTTCCTTCTTGTTTGCACCTACCTGGTGCTCTCCTTTGTTTTGATCTCTGGTGATCAGCCTCCCGTATCCTCAGTGTGTGACAAAAAGGTTCTCATTAATCAATATCACTCTCCAAATGTGATAACATTCTTCTCTGAGCCTCTGCAATATGGCACAGAGGAACATATATAAAACTAAAATATCCTCCACTTCGCATGAAGATGGTAGGTTATATTAACAGTATTTATTAAAGCTGTATAAAATGTATATGCTCATTATATCCATTTCATTTGCCTTGAGGCTACCATTCCTATTTGTCGATTAAGTTTGTGTTTGGTAGCCTATATTTTGTCCAAATTTTCAAGATTTTTTCTTCAGAGCGATTCAATTGTTCTGCTGTTTTTTTTGACTGATACACATGCAATTATTTTGAGTTCTGTTATTTGCCTCATGTTACTCTGAAAATTCACAGATCAAAGCGCTAATTGCCAGACCTTTTTTCTAGCTGCTAATTGGTATCACATCTAACATGATACACCTTTGTAGCAGTGTTTGTAAATGTGATTTACTTGTTTAAAGTTTAAGTTCTTATTCCATAATTTGTTTATATTATTTTGTCAGTAGTTTGTAAGCTCAGAGAAAGGCAAATGTGCTGGAAATACAAATGTAAAATAAAAAAAAATCTATCTAGCTTTAATTTGTGCATCAACAATCTTTGTAATTGAAATTGTTATGTCACAGTGTGTTATGAAAAAAGTTTTTTAAATTTTTGTGCATTGACAAACAAGAGTACTGTCTGTGTCTATCTGTGTGTGTGTGTGTGTGTGTGTGTGTGTGTGTGTGTGTGTGTGTGTGTGTGTGTGTGTATTTCATTTTTTATGAGGGAATTTACATGTATAGCAATACATACAATAGGGGAAACTATATATTTATATATTTGATGGAGAAACATGTCCTGGTCCTGTTCACACATGAATGGAGACCTCTTTCCTTGGCCTCAGTCTACAATCACAATTCACTCACTGTATCTGTGGGTTACTTTGGTCTCAGGTGATGCATCTGCAGGCCCAATCATCGCACCTTTGCAAGGGTGGGAGAAAACCCATAAAGTGGGGGCAATGGGAGATCTCATCATTTTTAAGTACTGGCCCACGTGTCACCCTGTTAGTCACAGTGCTCTTGCTTTCTGCCACAGAGTTCTACATCTCTTCCTTAATTAATTTGTTTAAAATACAATTAGGAACAGAACAGGCCACAGGAGGAATTTATCTGATTTAAATAAGATTACAACTACCTCTGACAGAGCAGAAAGATGGGAAGATCATATCTTCACTACGGTACAGTATTACAGTCTTTACTGCAGATGCTCGGGGCAGTTCTCATCAGAGAGGTGGAGATTGGTTTGTCCCTTTGCCAGTTTACCTTGACACTAACTCCCTTCATTCCCTTTCTCTCACACAAACTTGCCCAAACAACTGTTATATGTTTGCATGGACCAGCCCTAACTGTCATTATAGTAGATTGTGGTGGTGTGAACCGGTGACCCAAAAGTGAACTATACCACAACCAGTTTCCCAGTCTCTTCATCAGTGATATATCTCTACAAAGACCACTATTTTGACATTCTCTCTTCAAGTTGGTGTTCCTTTCTGTTCTGCAACACTTAATTTCTCCTGTTAGGTGTAACTACAACACGACAGATAGGAATTCAAGCGGAGGGAGGGGGAGGGCGATATTTCACAACAAGCGCATTGGCAGACAACCACCTTTCCTCGCAAATTTGTGCGCCTTGCTTCCTGCATGCCCCGCGCTCGGTGCTCTGCCGGAAACAGATGGTTCCCGGAATGTCCTCGAGCAGAGTTCTGAAGAGCTGCTAGTAGCCCGAGAGGCGCGTGAAGGAGGGAGGGGCGCGCGTCGTCTTTCCGACAAACTTAACTTCATCTGCCTCTCTCTGTAGCTCACCAGTCTTGCTGCTCGATATGGATACAAAATAATAATTCTATATAATTATACTGCCAAGCAGTAGAGCTCTTCAGCAGCAGTTATAGTAGCTTAATTTCACTGTTATTTTACTCACTCCACGTTATCAAAGTGAGAAAGTACTATAGCGAAGTCTAATTATGCTGATTTTATTAAGAGGTTTTGCCTTCATGATAATATAAACCAGTTAAATTATCTGTAGTAAGGAATTTCTTGCCACAAAAATCCTCTGAGATTGAGTTGGGGGAAAGTGTAGCCTATGGCCTGTGTGCATGGTTCGCGGGTCGTTGGTATGACAAAGCCTGGGAAGCGCCGAGCTATACGACCGGTTGCTAGGCGACCCGGTCAGCATGAGTTGTGGTTTTCGGTAAGCTGGTTATAGAATGGACGTTCATTGGGATCTTATTGATTTAGCCTATATAAAAATGGCTAGATTAGTGATACTTAGAGCCAATCCAACTGAACAAGGTTTATGAAGAAGGTCAAAGGGCATCAGAAAGTTTTGTAAACTGACTACACACGAAACGAATGACGAGGCAGGGGAGTTTCAGGACCCTGGTCAGCGAACGTGTGTTCACAGTGGACCCGGCAAATTCAGCACCATGGACAGCGAAGCGAACACACCATAGGACGCTGTACTGTGTGGCCTCGCGGTGAAGACAGAACTGAAGTTGTATTTATCCAGGGGCATATAGCTATGCCACATCCTCTCTCTCTCTCTCTCTCTCTCTCTCTCAAATATTGCACTTTTTACTCCACGTTTATATGACAACCATATAGTTAATAGTTAGTTACTTTGCACATAAAAGTTTTTAAAACAAAACATCGTATCATCTTATAAACTATTATGATTAAACTACCCAGCAGTATATGAAGCAGTTGAATAAGATCCACTTCTATCAGCATTACAATTCCGCACATGGAATTGACAGTAATCAGTGACAGTAATCCACTAATGTAATATAGCCTACTGTAGGCCTATATCCTCTGATGAGAGCGCTATGTATAATTCAAGGCTATTTTTGATACTTCCAGTGCATTTTCCTGATAATACTTTGTTGCTTAAGTAATATTTTGCACGAATAGTTTACAGCTTGGTATCTCCACTTATACTTAAGAGTGACAATACTTCTTCCACCAAATATTTTATATCATATCGGCTATAGGCCTATCTATATGGCCAATATTCCCACCTTGAAAGTGTACTATAATTGAATTCAAAATCTTGGTCAAAATTGAGAAACAACTACATCTAAGAAACCCTGACCTATATTTGAAAAGCCATTAATGGACTGAAAGCATCCTTTCCAATTAGACCGCTGTAATCCGCAGCTCATCCCTGTCTTACGCCCCACTTGTCCTACACCCGATACTTTGATGCAGACTTGTCGGCACCTGACGATCTGGCCCTTTGTTATAGAGCATTCCGGGGCTAATCTCACTGACCCGGCGCAACCTTGACCACCCACTCCCCCGGCCTTGGGCTTGGTTCATCGCCACCCCGGACACATAACGCTTCCCGGGAGGGAGAGAGAGAGAGAGAGAGAGAGAGAGACAGAGAGAGAGAGAGAGAGGGAGAGAGAGTGTGTGTGTGTGTGTGTGTGGGGGGGGGGGGGGGGGGGGGGGGGGGCTAGAGAGACCTCTTGATCGTTTCATCAAACGCGTCCCCGCTGCGAGAGCAAGTGCGCGCCGCCGACCGCCCACTCGTCCCAGCAGCGGGGATAAGGGGGAAGTCGATGCAACAGCGCCAACACAGTCAGTGATCCATAAACAGGAGCCAATAGGCAAGTGGGTAATGAGGGACTTCATTTGAACTTTATGTAAACAATAAGGAGCAATACTTGGCTTGCTGGGGTAGGGGGGATATGGAGGTTGTAACCCAGATGGATGGACAGCTAAAGCATAAAATCAAATGATGTGGAGTCAATTTACCCCGGGAGAGATACAGAGATTAGTGTTGTTGCTGTGCAAAAATACTGCATATATAAAAACAAACATCCAGTTTCAGGACAGATGCTTTTACTCTGAGTCCAAAGCAATGGACAACACACACACACACACTTAAACTCAAACAGAAGGAGAGAGAGAGACAGAGAGAGAAAGGCACCTTTCACCGCCCCCCCCCACGCCTGCCTATCTCTCGTTTTCACCCCCACCCCCTTTAACCCCCCCACCATTCCTCCCTTCTCTCTCTTTCTCTCTGGAAAAAACGGCAAGGAGGCGCGACTCGCAGGGCCGCACATAGCTGATCAATATTCGATTTAGTTGCTAATTTAGGGCCTTTCTATAGCTGTCATCCCGTGATGTATGAGTCCTAACCCGAGGTCGCCGCGGAAAAGAAGAAGAAGAAAAAAAAATAAGAGAAAAAAATCAAACACCAGTCAACTTTTCACTTAACAATAGAGCGACTTGAATATTATTTATGGGCGAAAGACCCACTTTATGGGTGAATTGCTCCTATCGCTGGTGGGATGATGAAGCGGCTTGTAAGTACATGCCACACAGGCTCTGACAGTGGCGTAAACAGACATGCAGGCAGGGGAGAAACATGTAAACACACGGGGGGGAAGCACGCTGCTTTTAAAACAGACGCAAAGCTGTGCAAAGAGGGGAAATATTCATATCAACAGACGTCAATATCTCGGTCTCTTGGAGTTCACAATGCAATTTAAACGTACACATTTGATTAATGGCGTTTGTGTGATAACCTCACACATACACACACACAAACACCTCCTACCCAAATTCACCACCACCACCACCACACTTATTCAGGTGCACACGCTCACACGCACGAGCCACGGACTCGCACGTGCACACAGGCGGGCAAGTTTGGACTGACACAAAAGATATCCTATTTGTCATGGGGACTAATATTATGTATTATGGACCTAATTGTTTTTGCACATTGCTTTACGCACACGCAAGGGCACCCATCAAATCTGAATGCGGCTGCTTTATTTTGCCACTTAATGTCTTCCCGATCGATCACTGTTCTAAGGATGTTATCAATAATTTGAGAGCTTGATTAACTTCAACGTTTCCATAACAATTCTACCACGTTCATCCCCTCTCGAATTTTTAATTAACGCTTGCTTAATTAGTTCGAGATCGTTTGAGAGTGAGATACTTTATTTTAGGGGGAGGGGTGCGGGGGTGGGGTGGGGTGGGGGGCAGGAAATTAACATAAAAATCTCTGCTGATAAATTGATATATTATCAGGAAAGAAATGTTGTAGGAATTTCTAAGCGGAACGAGTCATAAACAGACATCCATCAAAATAAGACAGCTTGAGACAACTATAATTCTTTGGCAGAATTATTTAATTATTTAGTGACTATACTATTCTAATTTCTTCAAATAATGAGGGTGTACATTCTCTCTGCCTGAATCATTCATAGACAAAGAGACCGATTTATAACATGCAGCATAAACAGGAAACCAATTTCCTCAGGTGACAAAGTATTTTAAGGAACAGCCTGGTAGCTACATATGCTGCATACACTGAAAGCCTTGAACCTGCTCAAACCAGCATCAACATGCTTAATTAAAGTGCAAGTTGTTGTAACTTCTTGAATAAAAAGGTACATCTGCACGATTGAAGATCTTAGCCAAACATTTACCAAACTACTGAAATTGTTGACAGAAATTCCTACATATTTGTGTGACAATTGATCCTTAAATGCAAGCAGTAAGCTGCCATGTAAACCGCTGAATGAATAAAAGGCATTTTAATTAGAGCGATTAGTTAAGGAATCAATGAGCTGGCACTAGCAGAGCTCAAAGGGAGACCTGAGATCAGCTAATGGAGCAGTAACACACTAAGCTTTTACACCATTGCTTTGACTACAAACTCCTTCTGTTATTGGCTGGTTCCTGCAAGTGTAACCTTCAGATTCTGGAAGTTAGGGATGTAAAAAGTCTTTCAAGTGCCCAACAAAACTACCTATAAACATGATCAATAAAAAACCTGCATTCTTTTTAGATTCCTTTCTCTAACATATTTGACTAACAGATCATGTGGTTGTAGGAGCTAGATGTGTGATTCTCACTGAATTCCGAATTTTCACGCAGGCCATACATCACAGATCCAGTGTGTTTAGGAGTCTCTTTGCATATAAACTAGGATATGGAGAGTGTGTGTATTCACTGCTGCCAGCTGCTATGCAGCCTCCAGGTTGTTGTGTGAAAGTGAGAGTGTGATTTCCCCAGACCCTACTCTCCAGGGACGCCTGGCTCCCGCTGCCATCTCCCCAGAACCCCACTGGTTAAACGGACAGGTCATTGACGTACACATGCACGCACACACACACACACACACACACACACACACACACACACACACACACACACACACACACACACAAAAACACACACACACACACACACTCCCTGCCTTTCAATCTCCTCTCCTTAGATGGGCCCCCACTGCCATATGAAGGCCACATTTCCCTGGTCATTACCGACAAGTCAAAGAGAATCTCTCACCTCACTGTATACACAATAATCAGATCAAACCTGGAATTACCGTCATTAGAAATATTGCAGGAGGCAAATCATAGGGAAACGACCTCGTGAATAATAGTCTACACTGACGGTGAGAGTTGTAATTGTAAATCTGATTCTACCCCTCAACCACATGCTGTAATGAGCACCCGGCATTGTTTAAATGACTCAAATGAAATTGATGCTGATTCACCAAGCATGAATGACAGCTCATATGAAGATGTGTGCTGGGAATGAGATATGATGGGGGTCTGAGAATGTGTGTGTGCACAATTTGGTTGCGTGTGTCTGTATGTATGGATGGTGGAGGCCCTTGAATGGAGTGTTTAACAGTGGTATTAATAATCTCCATGATCTATGAGCTCGTCTGGTGTCACTCAGCCATTAGAGAGACAGTCTCTCTGTGTTCTCCACACCTCGTTTCCTCCCCTGCGCCTGTGTGGTGGCCCCCCAAAATAATTGTGTGTTAATGGGTGAGGAGGAGGGGTAGGTGGAGTGGGTATGAGGGGGATTAGACCTAGGAGAGAGGGATTGAAGGATTATCAGGGAGATGGGTCACTGTTAACAGAAGAGATGATTAGGTGTGATGCCTGACCCTTACTGGTCACAGAGACAGTGGAGGAGATATGTGACTCTAGTCAGGGGACAAAAACTGTGCAGGAATGGCAAGTTATTATGTAAAATAAACAAATACAGGAGGGGAGAGCCATTTTAGGATGAGAAAGATCTGAGTGTGTGATAATGAACGACTGAAAGGTAATGGTTTGCCTATATTCCTGTGAGATGGGGAGATCCAAAGCCAGTTGAGGTAGCCTAAAGCCATTTACAGGTCCTAATCTGGGTGGAATGAGCCGTGAGAGGAAGAAGGAACTAAAGTACACTGACTAACAGGTCTCCCCTGACCCTTCTCCAACTCCCACTCTCCCACCTCTACTTTTCCCCTTCCTCATTTCCTCTCTCCTTCCAACCCCGCTTTCCACCACTTCCATCTACAAAACAAAGTTGCCTGGCATTGACGGGACCCTGGAGGCTGTCAGCAAGGAAAGGTGGGAGTCACCCCCAGCCAAGAGAAAGAGGTAAGAAAGCGAATGAGGTAAAGGAAGAGAAAGGAGGGGGGGGGGGGGGGGGGCGAGGAGATTGAAGCGTTTCTAATTTAAATAAACCCTTTGGCAGACTGAAACTGGCAGCGAGCTTCCCCTTTGGTCACAAGGAAAAGAGGGAGAAGAAAGGAAAAAGGGAAAAGAGGGGGGAGCAAAAGGAAAGGAGAGATAGATAGATGGATATAGAGATGTCTCCGTGCTGGTTTGGTTATCCGCATGGGAGAGTTAGAGGCCAGAGGATGGGGAATGGGGGAATATAGAGACTGTAGTGGAATAAGATAAGGGGCCAGATAGAGGAGAAGGAGAGGGGACACAAATAACAGGGAAAAAACACTGACATGATACAGAGGTTAAGGGAGAGGAGAATAGGAAAGAGCTTTGAAAGTTAAGTAATAGAGAATTGTGTGTGTGTGTGTGTGTGTGTGTGTGTGTGTGTGTGTGTGTAAAGATAGAGGTGTGATCCATCTATTGGGAAGAGTTCATCCATCCTCCACCTCCTGAGGAAACACACATACATACACACACAGAGTGAAAAAGAAAGTAAAACAGGGTCTCTCAGCGGTGGGTCCGATCAGTCTCATCTCATCAAAACTTGGCTGAAGTTTTTTGGATGGATCCCAGCTGCAATCTACTTGAGCCGCCACACTCTTCTCCGTCACACTGTCTCCCCCTGTCTGTCCCTTTGGCTCGTCACAGCAGTGGCCTGCTCACTGGGCTATACACTCCTAATAGGCTGCCATAGAGAGAGGAGCTGCAGCAATACGGGCTGTAATCTAAACTCTCACTACTGAACGCCAGAGGATGCCCATTTTGTTTGTCTGTTGTTTGTTATGTTGGACGGGTAAGAGGTGACAACAGGCAAACCATACAGGTAGGGGATTCAAAAAGGAGAAGCTACTTGGGAAAGCCCCCCAAAACACTGGAAAACCAGAAAACAACAAATCAAAAACATCAAATGAGGGTTGTGTGGAGGGGAAACCCACAAGATTTTTATCTGGATATGAGTTGATTAACATTTCAAATTTATGAGTCATCAAATGGATAAACACATAGCACTTTAAAGGGAGAAAACGTTGTGCATTTCTAAATGTCTGACTTTTTGTTTATGGTTGATCTTATGCGATCTGAAGGTCATAGAGCCTTCCTTATTTCCTATCACATCACTTTACATAATGTTTGATTAAGTACCATGCTCATATCCATATAAACCGCCTATTACAGATATATTACCCAGTCAACAAAGGAATCAGGGCTTGACACGCCTGTTGACAAAAAATGACAAGATGCGATTACAGTCTCTGGATTAAAGGTGCGTGTGTGCGTAAAGGCGAGACACGCATGATGTGTATAGGCCCACAGGTAGGGGCAAAGACCATAGGATGGATGGAGTGAGGGGGCGAGAGAAGGGAGTTAGAGAGAGAGAGAGGGAGAGAGAGGGAGGGAGGGAGGGAGAGAGACTCCCGACCCCCTCCTTCAAACATACACAGCGAGAACTGGCTCCGGCTCCGGCTTCGCTGGAGTGGAGAACCATAAATCTTCATATAGCGGCTGTTTTGATTAATGCAGCCGAGTCGAGCTAGGGGGCTGGACCTATCCCATTATGGCCTAATGGAAGATGGAGCGGCGCTGTCTCCACCACTAGGCCCCTGTCATTTGTTCCACTTTGCAGTCCATTTGGCCGAGAGACTACAAGCCACTCCATCAAAAATATTTTCAGAGTTAATTTCCGCCCGCTTAATTCGCCTTGATTCGGATTGCGTATCGAATGGCAGGATCGATTTTCGCCTGGCGTCTAAATTAAATAAAAGAGAGGGGGGTATACTTTAAGTCTGCGTTTTCTTTCTTTTCTCTTCTCCATTCCATTCTTCCACCTCTTTTCCAACCATCCTTTATCGTGTGCCCGCTCATTCTTTTTTCTTTCTTTTTTTTTTTTTTTTACGATGCATCTCATTTCCTCCTTTCTCTCAGATTTTGATAGACCCATGTTTGCAGAGGAAGAGGAGGAGGCACAGATCTGATTGTAGTTACAGATGAAGGGAAACCTATTGAAGGATGAGGTGGATGGATTTATGGATTTGTCATAAATTACAAACAGACGCATAAAGAGTTGGGTGTGGAGGAGACGCCTTTTTATGACAGGTAGGATAGAAAGAACGAGACAGAAAGAAAGATCCTGGCTATATGACAACACCAGGACACCTCCACAATGTGTAGATCCTAAAGAATAGATTTGGAAAACATGGAGTGAAGAAGAATTGGACAGGCATACAAGAGAAAAGTGGGGTAAATTAGGGGCATCGGGGTATTGAGGGGGTGAAAAATAATAGGGGGGAAAGTACCAAAAAAGAAATGAAAAGAGGCAAAAAGCACAGTGACAAATTGGTCGAGTGTGTCGCGAATTCCCTTTTAGATTTAAAGCCGCGTGTAGCCTATCGTCATATCTTTCCAGAGTAATTTATTTTCTCATTTCTCTCTCTCTCCCCTCACTACCCTTCTCCCTCTCTCTGTGTGAATTTATCTGGGAGTCACGTGGACAGAGGAGGGGTGGGGGGCGGTGGAAAGTCAATAAAAGTCTCTGGCGACAACTGTTTCCCCCATCGGTCTCTTGTCTCCTTCTTGCATTATCTCTCCTGCTTTGCTTTCTATTTGTTTATTCGCTGAAGCTGCTTTGCTCCTCCGCATTTCCTCCTCCTTCCTCTGTGTTTCCTGTTTCGGATCCTCGCTCTCATATCATAGGACTACAAGCCTATATTTACTCCTCTCCACAGAGGCCTATTGATTTTATTCTCCCACTAACAGCAAGCCCCACGCTTTGAAATTACAAAATCAGGAAGCTGTAGGATCCATCTCTTGTATCCACCCCAGAAATGCTTCGATAAGCGTCAGAAAGTTCTCAGAGGCTTACAAGTTGGAGATGAAGGCCAGTGAGCTTTGGCCCGGAGACATGAAGCCACTTGTAGATTTCTCAAATCAACAAAGGAATTACATTTGAATCAATTTGATTTTATTACACTCTGCCAAATCTGAGTCAATTTACAGCCCTATAGCAGGCATGAAAAGACAATGAAAGGAAGAAGGAAGGGAGGATCATACAACATATGAGCATTTAGGTAGATCTGACTAAGGAATAAATCCTGAAACCCGGGCTCTGCTCCGTTCAGCACAACCAGTTTCCTCTCCAATTCCAAACCATGCATGATACATCCTTCACAATCTGGGCTGGGCGGATTACAACAGAATACCTAATATTGAAAACATGGCGGTATTTTGATATTTGACAATATCATATCTCACTGAGTTAGTCTAACAAATTCAGAAAATTGCATCAGTTAAATATAAAGCAAGCTTTAAGACCACGAAAGTCAACAGTATATATAACTACAGTATATCACAACATTACAATGACCAAAACAGCAATGGAGATAGGAGACTAGGCTAATGGGAGAAGTATTCAGATCCTTTAGAAAAAGACACACAACCACTTTGTACAGGTAGCATCCAAACTTTTACTTGAGTAACTACATAATTAACTTAAAGTATCACACGTAAAAGCAGTCATTATGCAGGCAGGATTGCTCCCGTCAGTGCTATATTCTTATATATTACATGTCTGGATTATTATACCCGAGAGAGATACACTGATCTGTTTGTTGTAACATGACATCTATACAATAACTTATAATACTGCAACTGTAAAAATGTGAGGACAACAGAGGCTCACTTTTTAGACTGACCAGTTATTTGCCACAAGAAGCAAGGACATTTACAGATTCATCACTGTTAAAATAGATTTGATAACTGCACAACAAAGCTTTAAAAAAAAAAAAAAAAAAAAAAAAAAAAAAAAAAAATACGATCCCCTCTCAGAATTGTGTTTAATGGTGACATCCCCAAGTCCACAGCTCTACATTATTAGATGTAATTATCAGTGGAAATTCCATTATTGGAACAACAATAATTACATTTTCTCTACTGGGCAATAATATATCAGTCACTGATATAGCATGCATTCCTAATTACCGATGTATGAATGATGTATAAACAGCTTTTTAATGTTGTACCTGGTTTAAGTAGAGTTCATTTTAGCCATATCATATCAGAGCTTGATATATCATCTAACATTAGCTTATTATAGAACCATAACAGCGTATATGTCGAATGACCACACATTGCAACAAAGTTTTGCCAAAGATATGTTGAGAAAATTTAGGAACAGTGATGCCATAACATAGTTTGTCCACCAGAGCACTGACAACTGTATTTTTAATTATAAAATAATCAGCTGAGTACACATCTTTATAGTATGCTTAAATAAATTTAAATAGCTTGTTTTCAAATGCTTGTTTACGTTTTAAAAAACACTACTGGCAGATACTGTATATCGTAATCAGTTTTTTAAAACTTTTAAATATCAATATAAACCTCGTAAATCCAGTATCAATCAGGCTATATATTTATTGTATTACATTATATTTCATGTGTTCAAATAAGTCTTAATACACAAAGTACTTAGTAAGAATATCTGTCAAATAAATATACTGGAGTTATAAGTGCAAAATTTTCCTCTAAAATGTAGTGAAGTATAACTCTTGAAGCAAAAATTAAATCAAAGTACAAGTACCCTTTAATTGTACTTGTGTAAATGTACTTTCCACAATATAACAATGATATATCGCTAAACTCTAACTAAAACATATTTCCATACAGATGTGTGTGGAAACAACTACGACACTATGTACTGCAGCTTGCGGCCCATGCTACCGTCGAGCTGAAGAGGTTGATAAAATTGAAGGGTCTCTGTGCTCTAGGTATCCTTGGGGGGGTTTACAGTTCCACAGCAAAGAGGACTGATGGCCATCCCACCCGGCAATATGACTTGTTCACTCAGCCCCTCCAATATCAGTGTCTCTATTTCAGTCGCCACATCTGTTATTGTCTGATTCTTAAGAAAAAAGTGGCTGAGCAGAGGATAATGAAATCAAAGCCCAACACACACAGTCAACAAGCCCCTGGTAAGAAACACACTGTGTCAATATTAATCTCCCTGACAGAAAGTCGAAATATGGCATCTGTCACACATCATCTTCCCTCTCTCCTGTCTTTCTGCAGAGTGGAAAAAGATGGAGAGGAGGTGGTTTTGGTGGGAGTGAAGAGGGGGAAGTTGTTGGAAATTGAGGACATGGACCGGAAAGGGCACAGGACTCTGGGATATTCAAGAAATATTTTGCCGTTGTTTTTGTCTCCTTGCATTTGTTGTGGTGTGCATTTGGAACTTCAGTGGAAGTAACTTTTAGTTTTGTCAGTAAAATAAAAGTAAATTTGATAGACAGCTGTAACCGAACTAAAAATATCTACAGTAGGTAATAGCTAAATTTAAGCTGCTATTCTAGTCTTCATCTTTGTGATGAATCTCTTCGATTAAGACTCAAAAAAGCTAAATTGATAAGGGAGCCAATAATCAATGCAAACTAAATACTACACATATCTCAAAAAGAAAATACATCTTGTGCATTGCTCTGGGCTGCAGCTTCAATTTTGCCACTTGGAGATGCCCAAGCCAGAAACTTTCAAATGCTACAAATATGGGTTTTAAACTGACCTGCTCCTTTAAAACAATTCAGACATTTTTTTGGAAATCTGTAAAACATAACAACAATGGGGCTCAGATATAACAGAACATTAACGCTAATTTTATTGCAAATGATATGCATGTTCTCTGCGGTACTTGGCTGAAATTAGTAGTTTTGTTTCGAAAATGTTTACATTTCTCCTGAATAAAGTGTACAGTGTTTTTGTTTATGACATATTTAAACGCACTACTTTGGTGGTATTCCATATTTTTATTTCCAATCAACAATGAATTTATCCCAGTTATTGCCTGATATAGATTATTCCTCAGTGCTACAGTGCTCCATTGTTGTACCAATCCGTGAGCCACCCTGTTCCATGTTCCTTCATTATATTGACATGGAGACTGTAGTTTATTATCAGTCTATCCCACATACACCAGCTTGGTGCCATAAATACTCAGTAGAGTACCATATATGCGGCTGATAAAAACAGTCTCTAACAAATACCCTTTTTACCTCTGTTTAAGTATGAGTATTGTTTGCTAATACTGACAGTGCTCAGCTGTTTTACGAAACTATTTAGTCTTCAAAAAAGCAAATATTCATGAAGACTTAAAAATTTTTGTCTTTAGCAGGAACTAATGGGGCTTTGGGCTTACAGCCACACACACTGGTAAACAACAAATACAGATTACTGCCAGCCTTCTGCTCTAATAACATAGCATTTAATGAAAATTTAAGCTTCGACAACTATTACATTTTCTCACCTCATGCGTAACTGGCACTTAAACTGAAAGAAATTGAATTCACAACGAAGCAACATGACCTCCAGATCCAAGCACATATTCTAGAGAGCATATTCAAGGTCAAAATGTGAAAAGCAACAAGTCTGAGTGCGACGTGAGCTTCCCGACTTGAGGGCAGCAAAACTAATGTTGCTCTCATTACAAGATGCTTAAAGGCAGCGATCACAACACGAGATCCCTTGGTGATAAAATGTCCTCCCATATTTCATCAGTTTTTCCATGTTTGAGGTTTCTCCTCTCCATGCACATCCGCTATCCTGTATTTATCCTTCAATCATCCAGGAGTCTCTCCCCCTTCTCAGCCTGTTATCTCTTTCTCCCACTCATTTCATCCACAACACTTTCCTTTCTTTCATCTTCTTTCCATCTGCTTCCTATTCCTCCCACCTCCCTTCTTCCTCCTCTTCCTCCCTCTTTCTCTCTGTCTTTTGGACATTTCTCTTAGTCCTTTCTGTATCCCCTCCACCTTGCCTCTCTACCCCCGCTTCCCCCTCTTCCCCTGTGATGAATGAGTCTGTCTGCTGGGTGCAGTTCATATTTACTGAGCAGGGGAGCGCACACTGTCAGTCTCTCTCGCCCTCCACATCTCTATCCCTCCACTAAAGAGACAGAGAGAGCAAGAGGTTACAGTGAAATGAGAGGAGGAGGGAGGCCGTGGTCAAGAGATCCACTCTGGCAGTCACCACGACAGCAGCTGGCTTGGTTGGGAACATATTAGTGTGGACAAGCATAGTTTCTCAGTGCTAGCATTAGATGTGGTCGAGGGAGAGAGAAGTCTTCCTTATCTCTTGACCAACCTGTCAATGTGGTGATACTAATAGGGAATAAACAGTGTCTTTCCAGCCCTTTATGTGTAACTCGGCAGCCCACTCTCAGCACTCAATGCAACACAATTTAATGGCGTTTTCTCCCTGCTTCCTTTGTGTGAGCCATGCTTTTAGGCACATTTGGACTTGAGAGGGAGAGAAGTAAAAGCCGCTACCAGCTGCAGCTAACCAAAGGCCCACAAAATACCGGGTTTCATCTACGCCCACACACACCAGTGTGTTGCGGGGAGTCAAACGGTGTGTTTTGACCCGTGTGTTGACCCCTTCATGAATGAGAGGAGTGGATGTGGGCCTGTCGGAGCCCAAAGGGACAGGCCAAGAGCTGCCGCAAAGCCCTGCAGAGCCACCATCTCTTCCCACACACTGACCTCAGAGGCCAGCCAACACCAAAACCACTGTAGCGTGACGACATCAGTGACACCCAGCGCCAACGCACACAATATGTTCCTCTGCCAAATTGACAAAAATATAGACAGTAAATACAAGGAAAATTGGATAGCTCAAAGTACATCACAAAAAGAAAATCCCCTCAACTGGACTTTTATAAGATTCAATATGGGGTAATTTAATTCTCAGACTCTAACCTAAAACACTACCAACTGTCTGTCAAGGGGGACAGATTGGAAAGGTTTTTGCCATTTGGCTTTGGGATAGGGAAGACTATATAATAATGTAAGGCTTCATGTTTTGTTTTGTGCATGATTTGCAATGGAATCTCAGCCATTATTAGTGTAGCTATATCTGTGCTGATTAAACATAATGTCACTGTAAACATTCATATCATGAAGCCGTATGTCAGAATCTAAAGAGGAGAGGGAATCAGGGGAAAATAGGGGCAGGAAAGGAAAAGACTAGAATGCTGAAAGGAGGGAAGGAAAGCATCACGCCATAATCATCTGAATATTAGGGAAAATTGGACATGGGAAAGGCGAAAATTGGATATGGGAAAGACTTCTGAGGAGCAGAGAAAAGCCTGAATGCATCATATGTGAAAACAATGACCGATATCAAAACGGATGGAAACAAATGTAGGCCCCTCTGGATAAATCACTGCTGTAAAATATCCTTTAGGGGTTCTAAAAGCCATCTTCAGCAGACAAATGACAGGGTCAGAGGTCTTATACAGGGAGCACTATCGGCTGAAACAACACTGTTTATGATGGAGGAGGAGGTATGGGCTTGCTTTACAATGAGACATAAAAAAAATCTTTTCTATATGCAATGCTGACCACAAGCTTATCCCATACCATAGTTCTAACAAATAGCCCGAACTTCTGAGTTAGAGACATTTCCTGAGCTCGCCTATTCCCTGAAGCATCCTTTCCACAGCTATCCATTTCCCCCTGGTGCCTCAAGAGAGGAACTACTGCTGTTTCACTGCGGCCTTTCACAGAGAATTCACCGGCCGACTCATCTGCTCTAAAGCTGATGCGGGCCTCAAACTGTGATGTACCCGGTTATCACCCACCAGACGATGAGATACAAACACACTGCATGGAGAGGGTAAACAGTTACACTTTTATATGTCAGGATGCAGTCTCTGCTGCCGTGCTGCCCCCCTTTCCCCAATCCCACCCCCCCCACCCCCCCCCCCC